>NC_069800.1:30342566-30655724 GCF_027406575.1 Nycticebus coucang | reverse complement strand
ATTATCCTATAATGTCAGGAGCTAGCTTAGGGGTTATCTTGGGGTTTGGGTGAATATTGATTGGAAAGATGAAGAGGAAATTTTCTAACTTTTGTATATTTTACCTGGAATATGGTGATATGGTTATATACATTTGCCAAAGATCATAAAGCTGTATTCTTAAGTTAGAGCATTTCGTTCATAAATTATACTGAATTCTGATAGACCAAAATAATTGCATAACTTCTGTACGATTTTTGTATATGATGATTCAAAAATAATAAATGTTCAATAAAGAAGAGTGAAATCCAAACTTAATCTGCATTTTTCTCTCCATTGTGCCTGTTTCTAATAGATCCCCAGACTAGAGAGCATAAAAGAAGAAAACAGGGAGTGAGAATATTTTCATTTCCTTGAAAACTATGAGTGCAACAAAAATTTCAATAAACCAACAAAGACATGAGAAATAAAATTAATAACACTGAAGAATTCAGAGATACTGATGAATTTGAAGCAGGTGTTCCCATAAATAGTTACCCATGGTAAATGTGAATTTACTGCCTTTCAAATTATACGAGAAAACACGTAAACATCTGGGTGTGAATTTAAAATTTTTGGCCCAGATATTTAAATATATACATTTAAATCTAAGAAGTTAATAGAAAAATGTTCAGAATTCACATTGACCCCTTGGCTCTCTTTTCTAATAAACTAAATAAAAGGATTGTCTTAGCTTTTAGTGAGGATTTTAGAAGTCCAAGATATAAAAAACCTACATAAGTCTCTTAGCATTAATTTTTCAAATTCAGGAAATTCAACCAGTTAAGCTCTGAGGTATGTCTGGGACTGATGTAGTGTTTCCTCAGATACTTGTAGAGATTGTGTGATTAATGAATTCATCAAGACAATGTCACAACACAACTTCTAATAGCTCTCCAATTGAAAAGATGCAAAAATATTTATTTAAAATTTACAGAGGCAAAAATTCTAGCAAACAAATTATAAAGTCTTAAGGAAAATCCTATTGCATGGTCCAATTTAATATTCCTCCTTAAAAAAATACAAAAAAAAAACAATACAATACAAAAACTCCAACAGTTCAAGAAAAATGTGCACTAAACAGTAGATTATTTAATGTGTTTGAACAAGATGGACAGAAGTCATTCATTCTGGAAGAAGATTTATTTTATTTTATTTTTTTTATTGTTGGGGATTCATTGAGGGTACAATAAGCCAGGTTACACTGATTTCATTTGTTAGGTAAAGTCCCTCTTGCAATCATGTCTTGCCCCCATAAAGTGTGACACACACCAAGGCCCCACCCACCTCCCTCCGTCCCTCTTTCTGCTTTCCCCCCCCATAACCTTAATTGTCATTAATTGTCCTCATATCAAAATTGAGTACATAGGATTCATGCTTCTCCATTCTTGTGAGGCTTTACTAAGAATAATGTCTTCCACTTCCATCCAGGTTAATACGAAGGATGTAAAGTCTCCATTTTTTTTAATGGCTGAATAGTATTCCATGATATACATATACCACTGGAAGAAGATTTCTCAAGCTGATCTACAGGGAGCAGACAATGATCCTCTTTTATTGACTTTTTGATAGAATTGGGGTAGAAGTTTAAGATATGAAATCCATCAGATATATAACTTAATGCTGGTATTTAAGTAGTGCTGTGAGTCATTGCTTTACCTTTACAAAATGTGGCAGCTATAACAATTTTATTTGCTCATGATACTGTTGATCAGCAATTTGGACTGGGTTGAGCTGGATGATTTTCTTTTTTTTTTTTTTTTGTAGAGACAGAGTCTCACTGTACCGCCCTTGGTAGAGTGCCGTGGCGTCACACGGCTCACAGCAACCTCTAACTCTTGGGCTTACGCGATTCTCTTGCCTCAGCCTCCCGAGCAGCTGGGACTACAGGTGCCCGCCACAACGCCCAGCTATTTTTTTGTTGCAGTTTGGCTGGGGCCGGGTTTGAACCCGCCACCCTCAGCATACGGGGCCGGCGCCCTACTCACTGAGCCACAGGCGCCGCCCGAGCTGGATGATTTTCTTTTGAGCGCTCCTAGCCGTGGTCAACTGGAGAGCTCTCTGGTGGCTAGTTGGGCTAAGGGCACTGAGCTGGACAGCATATCCTTGATGCTCGTGGTCTCACCTCCAATTAGCTAGCATGGGCTTGTTCACACAGCAATGGCATATCCAGAGAGGACAAAGGACAGTAGTAAGAACTTTGGGGCCTACTATCAGAAGCCATGAAACCTGTCTTCCACAATATTCTGCTGTTTAGATGAGTTGTAAGTCCAACCATAATTCAAAGGCTAAGGAAATTGATTCCACTTATCAAAGAGAGAGAAGCTAAAAATAGTATGTGGCCATTTTAAATGTACCACATTCTTCCTGAACACAATTATTGTTATTCCTCTTATGTATAAAGCACGCTATGTTCCAGTGGTATCCAGCTCTTTAGGAAAAACTAAAAATGAAAGAGCCTGGATTTGGAGCATTTGCTCACTTCTGTGGTATATACTACCCCCATGCCTAATTTCAAGCTACTGATAGGTCATGACTGAAAGTTGGGAAAAGATGCATACAGTCAGCTCTCGAAAGGAGTTATGAGCAGGACCCCACCTACCACAGTCCACAAGTCTCATCCAACTACAGCATTGGACTGAAATACAGTATGTTAAAATCTGCAATTAGTTCAGATGTGGAAGGAGTTTCTTGAATGTTGCTTCTTTTGGTCTGTAAACCTATAAAAAGATACATTACCCACTTCTATTTTCCAACACACAACACTGAGATAATGGCAAGATACCTGGAGTAGGCAGTGCCATTCAAATAGAGGAAGCACAAAAGTCTCCTGGCAGATGCTAGAGCATAGGGATATAGAGAGAGCACTTAGCGTCAGGTTCTCCCACCCAGGAGCTGGAAAGATTCCTTGATTAAGGCTCTACTGTGCTTTGCAGAAGAGTAACTTTCTGTTTCATTGTTGTCCTTAGATACTGGCTTTTCCATCTGGGCTTTTGGGTCTGCCCTCTAGGATTTCTGTTTGACTTCTTAGTTACCATTCCTTTTCCATAAGAAATGTGCCCTACTTTCAGCTGAGAAGCCTTCTCATCCTATTTCCTACTTAGTAAAAATTGGGGCGTAGGGTGGTGCCTGTGGCTCAAAGGGGTAGGGCACTGACCCTATATGCTGGAGGTGGTGGGTTCAAACCCAGCCCCAGCCAAAAACTGAAAAAAAAAAAAAAAATGGGGCCCAGAGGTGTGTTTTTATTTTGTACTATTTGCTATAACTCCTTACAAATTATTTCAGCTTTTCTATTTATCATATGAGAATGTACTTCATTCATCAACATCATATCCACAACTGTTTATGTGACCTCTTTCTTAGACTTTTACCAGAGCCACTTGGAATTTGGCTTCTGTGTGATGATGCTCTTGAATTTCTTAGATGCCTTTTGGTCTAGTTGAGAGGATTTACTAGACACTAGTTTAAATCTTTTAGTGCTCTTAATACAGGTTCTTGTGGCCACACTTTTGGTTTGATATCTGCCTGGAGGCTATTTTCTTCATTAAAAAATCTGTCAGAGAGACCAGAGATGATACTTTTTTATTTTCCAACCTACCAAGTCCTGGCCTACCTGTGTTTCCTCTAAATTCTGCTAACAAATGAAAAATTTTCTCTAGTTCATCTGTCCTCTCTCCTCCACCATTAAATGCAGTTAAAACAGAAGCATGTGGGTTCATGCTCATTAACACAGTATCACATAGAAATATGAAGAGTGTTAAAAATCTAATTATCATGGTAGCCATTAGGATGGAAGGGACCACTAAATTGATTCTTAAGAATGAGTAGAAGTTTAATGAAGTCCCATTTGTTTATTTTTGTTGTTGTTGCAATTGCCATGGCAGTCTTCTTCATGAAGTCTTTCCCCAGGCCAATATCTTCCAGTGTTTTTCCTATGCTTTCTTTGAGGATTTTTATTGTTTCATGCCTTAAATTTAAGTCCTTTATCCATCTTGAATCAATGTTTGCGAGTGGAGAAAGGTGTGGGTCCAGTTTCAGTCTTTTACATGTGGATATCCCGTTCGCCCAACACCATTTATTGAATAGGGAATCTTTCCCCCAAGGTATGTTCCTGCTTGTTTTAGCGAAGATTAGATGGTTGTAAGATGTTAGTTTCGTTTCTTGGTTTTCTATTCGATTCCAAGTGTCTATGTCTCTATTTTTGTGCCAGTACCATGCTGTCCTGACCACTATGGCTTTGTAGTACAGACTAAAATCTGGTATGCTGATGCCCCCAGCTTTATTATTATTACTAAGAACTGCCTTAGCTATACAGGGTTTTTTCTGGTTTCATACAAAATGCAGAATCATTTTTTCCAAATCTTGAAAGTACGATGTTGGTATTTTGATAGGAATGGCATTGAATAGGTAGATTGTTTTGGGAAGTATAGACATTTTAACAATTTTGATTCTTCTCATCCATGAGCATGGTGTGTTCTTTCATCCTCTGCTATTTCCTTTTTTTTTTTAATCATAGCTATGTACATTGATGTGATCATGGGGCACCATACACTGGTTTCATAGACCGTTTGACACATTTTCATCACACTGGTTAACATAGCCTTCCTGGATTTTCTTAGTTATTGTGCTAAGACATTTACATTCCACATTTACTAAGTTTCACATATACCCTTGTAAGATGCACCGCAGGTGTAATCCCACCAATCTCTACTATTTCCTTTCTGAGGATTTCATAATTTTCTTTATAGAAGTCCTTCACTTCCTTCATTAGGTATATTCCTAGGTATTTCATTTTCTTTGAAACTATGGTGAAGGGAGTTGTGTCCTTAATTAGCTTCTCATCTTCACTGTTATTGGTGTATACAAAGGCTACTGACTTGTGGACATTGATTTTATATCCTGAAACATTACTGTATTTTTAATGACTTCTAGGAGTCTTGTGGTTGAGTATAAACAAATGGGACTTCATTAAACTGAAAAGCTTCTGCACAGCTAAGGAGACAACAACCAAAGCAAAGAGACAACCTACACAATGGGAAAGGATATTTGCATATTTTGAATCAGACAAAAGCTTGATAGCTAGGATCTATAGAGAACTCAAATTAATCCATATGAAAAAAGCCAACAATCCCATATATCAATGGGAAGAGACATGAATAGAATCTTCTCTAAAGAAGACAGACGAACGGCTAACAAACATGAAAAATGTTCATCATCCCTATATATTAGAGAAATGCAAATCAAAACAACCCTGAGATACCATCTAACCCCAGTGAGAATGGCCCACATCACAAAATCTCAAAACTGCAGGCGCTGGCGTGGATGTGGAGAGAAGGGAACACTTTTACACTGCTGGTGGGACTGCAAACTACTACAACCTTTCTGGAAGGACGTATGGAGAAACCTCAAAGCACTCAAGCTAGACCTCCTATTTGATCCGGCAATCCCATTACTGGGCATCAACCCAGAAGGAAAAAAATCCCTTTATCATAAGGACACTGACTGTTTATTGCAGCTCAATTTACAATCGCCAAAATGTGGAAACAGCCTAAATGCCCACCAACCCAGGAATGGATTAACAAGCTGTGGTATATGTATACCATGGAATACTATTCAGCTATTTAAAAAAATGGAGACTTTACATCTTTTGTATTAACCTGGATAGAAGTGGAAGACATTATTCTTAGTAAAGCATCACAAGAATGGAGAAGCATGAATCCTATGTACTCAATTTTGATATGAGGACAATTAATGACAATTATGGTTATGGGGGGGAACAGAAAGAGGGAAGGAGGGAGGTGGGTGGGGCCTTGGTGTGTGTCACACTTTATGGGGGCAAGACATGATTGCAAGAGAGACTTTACCTAACAATTGCAATCAGTATAACCTGGCTTATTGTACCCTCAATGAATCCCCAACAATAAAAAGTTAAAAAAAAAAAAGAATGAGTAGAAATTGGTCTACTGTTGAAATCTTTATGTAATTCAAAGTAACATTGGTATGGATTGCTAGAAGGAACTCTATCATTTTGCACTAAATACTAAAAGAAGTGGAGGGAGGGTGGTTGGGAAATTATAAACCAAGGAATGACGTAATAAGACCTGCAGTTGGCAAGTTCACCCTGACATCAGTGTGGAGAATGAAGCTCTATGGGCATCAAGGACAGCCTAGCTGTTCAGATGTGAAGGAGTGATATGGACTGAACAGTGTCGGTAGCAGTGGTGCCAGTGCAGCATTGCACAAGTGCCAGGACTTAGTGTTAACATATAGTGTTGGAGGAAAAGACTATTCAGGAATGACTCCCAGATTTCTGGCTTGGGCAAAAGACAAAGAAATGATGCATTATCCAAGAAGGGACATCAAAGCAGATTTGACTTGAACCAGAATGAGTTCCATTTGAGATGGGGCACTGAGCGGAAATTATAACACATGCAAGTGGAAATTTCAGACAACGAGGAATATTCTGGCCTTTCCACCACTGAACACCATTAAATCTGAATTTACTGAATACTCTGTAAATATTCACAGAACTGGTCTAGGCACAGTTCTACCATCAACATTTTCCATAGCCTTAGTTGAGAGTCTAAGAGTACCTCATAGGCCATCCTGTAATATGCCCGTGGGGCTAGAACTTCATATCATCATAGGTGAGTTGTATTAATACATATCATTAAAAACAAATTAGTTCTCTTTCTGTGTCTCTGTTTCCCTCTGTCACACTCTCCTTTTGTCTCTCTCTCTCTCTGTCTTGTTCTCTCTTTCTCTCCTCTTTCTGATGCAAATACTTTTTGTTTAAGTATTTAGAAGGAGATATTCAAGGTGTTCATGAACACTGGTACTGCAGTCAGATAACCTGGATCTTAATTCAATTTTGCCACTTCTCGACAGTGTGATTTGGGGGTTTTAAAAGCAACTCATTTTTCCTTCCTCAGTATAGAATCCAAATCCTTGGCTTTGCAAATAGAGTAGTGATATTTATTCATTCCTATGTCCCAAATGGGAGCTGGTATTTCTGAAGTGTACACATTTTAAAGAATGTATTTACTCACTCCATGCCACTAAAATTGCATTTCAAGAAAATATTTAGAGATGAAATGACTCACTACTCTTTGTTTAGAGCAAAGAAACAACAGGGAGACCAAGAGATGTATAAATGTACATTTTACATACATCCTCACACTCTGCCATATTGTCTTTCAAGTAAGAAAAAAAGACAGACTCATGGTAAATCCATATGCATAACAAGGATCAAGAAATGTCTTCTGAATCCAACCAACTTTTGTTAGTCTTTGAAAAATGTAATCTACCAAGGCCCTTTAGGATCACAATGACTGCTTCCTCCAGCTTGCTAGACCTGCCTCAGTGGGCCAAGCAAGTTCATGTGACCAACTGGAAAGATAAGGGCTATGGACCATTTGTACAGGAGGAGAGATTAAGTCTCGTTGCCTGCTAGTCAACACAGAAGGAATTCCTTCCTCAGTACCCTCTCCATTTTGTGTCTTGGGCATGGGCTATCTCACCAGCAAAGGATCTGGAATTTCCACTCAAACTTGGCATTTGCATGCAAATTCTAGATGTCTAACATTCAAACTCCAAGAAATTTGACTAAAAAGCAATGAACTTCCCTGTAAATATACAATATGGCAACAGATAGAGAAGTCTCTCTCCTGGACCATAACCCACAATGTTCTCAAATTTCCCTCCCTGCCTAAGTGTGCATTTTTATGGAACAGTGAGATGCAGAGCTTGGCTTGATTTCTGCTTGACTCTTTTTCCCAGTAAGCCTCCATTGATGCCTATGTCTTGTGACTAGCAGTGCTTGTCATAACACTCAGGCTTAACAATCAAAGGTATACATCTGAGAATTAACTTATGTGGGTTCCCCCCACACACACTGCCTCAGCTCCTATCGTAGTTACAGCTGATAGTCAGACACTCCTCTATTCTATGTAAATCCATGAAACATTCTCCTTCTGAATGTCAAAGACAGGTGTGTACTTGAATCCTATTGGAATATCCAGCTAATGAATTCCCTTTCTCAGATGGAAATTCTTACAGCTTTAGTAATCTATTAAGACAAAAAAATTCCACTGAGATTTCACAGTGCTGGGTGTTTTTTTTTATTTTTCACTATGAAATTATTTGTGTCTAAATGGAAGAGGCTAAGTAATCAAAAGAGATAAGACTGCCATCACTTTGGTGTTATTGACCTATGCAGTCTATCTGGGGTCTACTTCTGTATTATTTAGTGGTTTTGCTTTGGTGAATGCAAAAATCTGCTAGTGCTCAGCATTCTTGGACATCTGGATATTTAAAAACCTGCTAGAAGAAACATACATCTTTTAATGACAAATCATAGTAGCACTATTGTTATTTCTTTTCTTAGTTATTTATTTATTTATTTTGAGACAGAGTCTCGCTCTGTTGGCCTGGGTAGAGTGCTATGGCATCACAGCTTACAGCAACCTCAGACTATTGGGTTTAAGCCTCTTGCTTCAGTGTCCTGAGTAGCTGGGACTACAGGCAGGTACCACCACACCCACTAGCGATAGGGTCTGTCTCACTCTTGCTTAGGCTGGTCTCCAACTCTTGTGCTCAAGCAATCCACCCACCTTGGCTTCCCAGAAAGCTAGGATTACAGGTGTGAGTCACCGCACCTGGCCCACTTTAATATTTTTAGCATAGGAAAGCATGAAGTATATAGTTAAGGAGAAAAATCTGAGGTCTCTTTTTTTATTTTTTTATATATATTTCTGTACACATTTTCCTTTATTTTCTTGATAAATGTTGTTATAAAAACTTTCAGTATGTTTTTTCTTTCTCTTTTTTTAAAATACAAAGATGTTTTCTTATTTGTATTGTAAGAAAGAATGTTAAGAAAATTGTTAAATTAATGTTTTTTCATTTATACAATGAAATTTACACAATGAAATGAAACGTACACAGTATAGCAATACTCTGTAATCACAGTAGTGTATGCAGGTTAATGCTCATCTTTGGGGGAGTATTCTAAACCATAATCTTAAAGAGGGAGAGTAATAAGTCTTAGTATTTTGCTATATACCTTACATAGTAAGTAGTTTTGTCCATTAAAGCTCTCAGCAATCATAGAGATACTATCAAATGTCACATAATATTTGCGGTCCAATATGCTAGCCAGTAGCCCCAGTGTGGCTTTTGAGCTCTTGAAGTGTGGTTAATGTGACTAAGAAACTACATTTTACATTTTATTTCACTATAACTGCTTTAAGTTTTTAAAAGTGGACCCTTACGGTTTAAAATTGCAGTTGGTGGGTGGCGCCTGTGGCTCAAGGAGTGGGGCGCCGGTCCCATATGCCGGAGGTGGTGGGTTCAGGCCCAGCCCTGGCCAAAAACCACACAGAAAAAAGAAAAAGAAAAATAAATAAATAAATAAATAAATAAATAAATAAATAAATAAATAAAATTGCAGTTGCGGGGGGGAAGCAGAAAGAGGGATGGAGGGAGGGGGGGTGGGGCCTTGGTGTGTGTCACACTTTATGCGGGCAAGACATGATTGCAAGAGGGACTTTACCTAACAATTGCAATCAGTGTAACCTGGCTTATTGTACCCTCAATGAATCCCCAACAATAAAAAAAAGAAAATAAAATAAAATTGCATTAGGAAAAAAAAAAAGAGACATAGCTGATTAAATTATCTTATAAGGAAAAGCTCTTTTTGAACCTTTAAGGCTTTCAACATATTAATTAGCTATATTATCAGCATCAGTGAGGATTTGCTGTTTTAAAATTCCTCTTTAGTTAGATTTCAAATTTCAATTCATTTTGCAAAATACAATAAAATCCAAGTATGGATTCATGATCTTAAGAAAAAAGAACCTGTTCAACAAGAAATCTACAGGTGCTAATGTTTAAAATACATGTTCTCCATCTGCAAATTATTATAAAACAGAAATTGAACATTTAATTCACACAAGGTGAACACCTTCATGGAAATATGTCCATCATCTCAGTAAACTTGTACTGTATAAAATACACAAGAAATGAAAGACAGAGAATAGTATCAGTTCAAGAAGTTACTTATTCAGAATGACATCTTTTTTTAATTAATCAATTATTTTTTGAGATGAAGTTTTACTTTGTGGCCTAACTCCTAGGCTCAAGTGATCCCCTTGCTTCAGTCTCTCAAGTAGGTGGGACTATAGGCATGTGCTACCACATTTGCCTAGTTTTTCCAATTTTGTTAGAGATGAGGTTCTCACTCTTGCTCAGGCTGGTCTTGAACTCCTGAGCTCAAGCAGTCCACCTGCCTGGGCTTCCCAGAGTTCTGGGGTTATAGGTGAGAGCCACTGCACGTGGCCAAATTAAGATCTTAACAGCAACCTGTAAGGCTAAAAAAAATTTGTTTATAGTAGGCCTTGATGTTGAAAACTACAGATTTCAGCTAAACTATATGTGTGATTTTCCTATCAGAATTCCCACTCTAAATGCAGTGATAATATTTCTGTTCATTATATTCTTTCCCCACCCAGTAATTAGGAACAAGTAAAACAAAGCTTTGCACCCTCCTAGGAAGTAGATATTTACCCCTGTAGGAGTTAATGTCTCAGTTTGCACCCTGCTACAAGGTGCAAATGAATCCTCAAAATCACCCTGTGAATTATATACTTCCTATGTGAAGACTTGCCTTTATGTATGTAGCCACTCTGTACTCTGCTAATGTATTACAATATTACAGTAATGTCACTTTTCTTTTTTTGTGTGATGTTTAAGTCTTTGAACCAAAATGCATAAAACGTTCAATTAATGCCTTTTGATGTATGCATTAGTGTAAAAATCACAGCTTTGGAGCATCAGGCAGATTTGAATTGGAATCCTAATCTTCTGTCTTACTGTGGAAAACATTTAATTTGCTTAACTTCTTTGACAGTATGTCATATTGGAAAAAGAATTCATCATATTTCTATCACATTTTTGTGCATGTTTAGTCATTATTAACATCGATGCCAATCAATCCCAGGTCTTCAGCAATACTGTGGAGCAGACAGGTGTATCGCTCTATTTTGCAGATTGAACAAATGGAGCATTGGCAACTAAAGAGCAGGTCTAGGTTCTAAGCAGGCCTCAGTATTTCACAGGCTATATGGAAGAATTGATACCATGATACACATGGTGGATCCTCAACACAGGTAGCCCTTACAAAACTTGATGCTTTTCAAAACTTAAATGCGATTTTGTGATGTGGGCTAATCTTACTGGAGTTAGATGATATCTCAAAGTAGTTTTGATTTGCATTTCTCTGATGATTAAGGATGATGAGCATTTTTTCATGTGTCTGTAGGCCATGTGCCTGTCTTCTTCAGAGAAGTATCTCTTCAAGTCCCTTGCCCACACTGAGATGGGATCACTTGTTCTTTTCTTGCTAATACATTTGAGGTCTCTGTGGATTCTGGTTATTCTTTGTCAGAGACATACCCTGCAAATATCTTCTCCAATTCTGAGGGCTGTCTGCTTGCTTTACTGTGCTCTGGGCTGTGCACAAGCTTTTTAGTTTGATCATATCCCAGTAATGTATTTTTGGTGTTGCTTCAATTGCCCGGGGTCAGGGGTGAGGGGTGCCTCATAAAATATTCTCCCAGGCCGATTTCTTCACGTGTTTTCCTTGCACTTTCTTCTAGTATTTTTATAGTTTTGTGCCTTAAGTTTAAATCTTTTATCCAGTGAGAATCTACCTTAGTTAATTGTGAAAGGTGTGGGTCCAGTTTCAGTCTTCTACAGGTTGCCAGCCAGTTCACCCAGCACCATTTGTTAAATAGGGAATCTTTTCCCCACCGAATGTTTTTAATTGGCTTGTCAAAGATCAAATAAAGGTAAGTAGCTGGGTTCATCTCTTGGCTCTCTATTGCGTTCTATACATCTACCTCTCTGTTTTTGTGCCAGTACCATGCTGTTTTGATCACTATTGATTTATAGTATAGTCTGACATCTGGTAGCGTGATTCCTCCAGATTTGTTTTTATGTCTGAGTAATGTCTTGGTTATTTGAGTTTTTTTCTGATTCCATATAAAACAAAGTATTATTTTTTTGAGATCTTTAAAGTATGACAGTGGAGCTTTAAAAGGGATTGCATTACAATTGTATATTGCTTTGGGTCATATGGACATTTTAACAATGTTGATTCTTCCCAGCCACGAGCATGGTATGTTTTTCCATTTGTTAGCATCTTCTGGTATTTCTTTTCTTAGAGTTTCATAGTTCTCTTAAACCAGAGATGTTGGCGTGGATGTGACAAAAGGGAACACTTCTACACTGTTGGTGGGAATGAAAACTAATACATTCCTTTTGGAAAGATATTTGGAAAACACTTAGGGATCTAAAAATCTACCTGCCATTCAGTCCTACAATTCCTCTACTAGGTATATATCCAGAAGACCAAAAATCACATTATAACAAAGATATTTGTACCAGAATGTTTATTGCAGCCCAATTCATAGAAGAAGCCCAAGTGCCCATCAACTCGTGGATTGCTTAATAAACTGTGGTATATGTACACCATGGAATATTATGCAGCCTTAAAGAAAGATGGAGACTTTACCTATTTTATGTTTACATGGATGGAGCTGGAACATATTCTTCTTAGCAAAATATCTCAAGAATGGAAGAAAAAGTATCCAATATACTCAGGCCTATTATGAAACCAAATTATAGCTTTCATATGAAAGCTATAACACAATTATAGCCCAAGAAGAAGGGGAAAGGGAAGAGGGAGGAGAGAAGAGGGGACAGAATTGGTGGGATGAGGGTAATTGGTGGGACCACACCTATGGTGCATCTTACAAGGGTATATGTGAAATTTACTAAGTGTAGAATATAAATGTCTTAACGCAATAACTAAGAAAATGCCATGAAGGTTATATTAACCAGTTTGATGAAAATATTTCAAATTGTGTATAAAACCAGCATATTGTACCCCATGACTGCATTAATGTACACAGCTATGATTTAATAAATAAAAAACTAAAATGCTTCAAATATCCAAAACGGTGCAATGATCAATGCATGAATTGTTTATCTGTTCAACACCAAGAATGGTCATACATTAATATTTGACATATTTTCTTCAGTTATTGCTCTCTTTCCCTTTAAGAAAATAAAATAATGTAGATACAGATAAAGTCTCCTTTTGGCCTTTCTCTTCCTTCTTTCATTTCCCAGAGGTACAACCATGGAAGCGAGTGGGTCAAGTCTAGCCATGCATTATGACCAGGGGCTACACCTTCTCTGAGAAGTTGGTTTGCCTTTTAAAATTTTGTTCAAAGGGATTGCTGCACTAACAGAACCCTGGCACTTTCTTCATATCCATATGGAAATACACATAGAGAGTGGTAGTTTCCTCCTAAGGACTAAGATGCCACTCTGCCACCTTCCCTGCTCATGA
Source organism: Nycticebus coucang (assembly GCF_027406575.1). NCBI lineage: Eukaryota > Metazoa > Chordata > Mammalia > Primates > Lorisidae > Nycticebus > Nycticebus coucang. The sequence continues at coordinate 30,642,289 of NC_069800.1, read as the reverse complement.
GAAAACTACCATTCTCTATCCATACTTCCAAATTTTCACTATATATATGTATATTATATATATGTATATATTCATAACAGGTATATTATTGTTTTATATCTTTAAAATTTTCCACAAATAATATTATACTTGTATTTAACTACAAATAAGTATAGTTATTTAGACTATATTTGCAATATTTATACTAATTTATAAGATAAATGGGAATACTTATAAATTTGACTCAAATGGTACAGAAGCAATTGATGTAACCAAAACATTTGTACTCCTATAATATTCTGAAATAAAATCAAAACTAAATAAAAAATATTAATACAAAAAAGGACACTGTAGGTATCATTTTCTAACTTGCATTTTTATTCAACATTATTATTTCAAGATTAATTCAAACTGATATGTACACACCAAACTTCATAATTTAGCATGAGTATGATCATATAATGTACAAATATGTACCATTCTGTTATTCTTTCCCCTATCAATAGTCACTTAGATTGTATGCAATTTTCAGCATTACTGTGAATACGGCAACCAGGACAAGGATGTAGGATCCTCACAAGTTTTCAGTGTGATTCCCCAACTTTGCTGCCCTCAGGTCATGAGATAATACTACATTTGATAAATTTCTGTTCTCGTTAGTTGCTAAGTGTCTTACCATCTTTAGTCCATAATTAGATTTTTTCAGAATCCCATATGAGTACACCTTTTGCTCCCTACTGGACCTGACAAATACCTGATGAATATAATGTAGGCAGAGCATCCCAACCCTGGAACTCACCGAGGGATGAGACCAACTCAGGATAGGGAGAAGTGGAGTACGTGCAGTCAAGCTGATTAGAGCTGATGTCAGAGAGAATCAATCTTCAAAATTAATATTTTGGCCACTCACCTGTATTCCTATGGTAAAATGAAATAAAAAGTTATCTTTGTCTCTAGTTTCTAGAACAGAGTTTCTAAAACACTTGGAGTTTCCTGAATGATAGGAGTTGTTTTATTATTCATATCATGCTCCTATGTTACCTTAGTTTATGCTAAGGTGACTCAAGCCTGGGTAGAGAATTTAGATGGCTCCAGAATATAGACTCATCCCCTGACAAACTGCCCTTCAACTTCTGGGGAGGGAAGGGGATCTGGAGGTGGAGTTCAATCACCAAAGGTCAATGATTTAAGCAATCACTCCTAAGTAATGAGACTTTGATTAAAAACTTTGAACAATGAGGTTGTGGAGCTTCCCGGTTGACCTTTTGACATGGGAACACCTGGAGAGCGTAGAAGCTGTACAACTTACCTCACTCTTCCATTTGAATCTTCTTGATTTGTAGCCTGTATGATAAAAAAAAATATATAATCATAACTATAGCACTTCCATGAGTTCTGTGAGTGGGTCTACAGTATTATTAAAACTGAGGGGTGTCATGGGACTCACTTAATTTTTAGTAGGCAAAAATATAGGTAGATTGGAGACCCTATTCTTGACTGGCATCTAAAGTGTGAGCAGTCTATTGGGCCTAAGCCATTAACCTGTGAAGTCTGTGCTAATTTTGAGTAGTTAGTGTCAGAGTTGAATTGAATTGCTGGATACCCAGTGGTATTTAAGGACTGAAGAATTGGTTTCTGTTTGGAAAACCAAGAAACCACTTAGTAGAATAAATGTAAGTTCCATGAACAATATCTGAATTATTCACATTGAATACTCAGCGCTAGATAATGATATGTGTATAGTAAATGATTATTTTATAAACAATGGTGGTCCCAGGACTAGTTAGAAAAATAATCTAGAATAATTTAGCACCTACTTACAGAAACACATAACTTATAGCACTAGGATAGTTCATGTAGATTGTGACAACATTGAGAAGACATTTTTGCTTAAATGATTTCTCAATGTCCTAAGGATATTGACGAGAATAGAAGAATAGGAAGCTACAAGGGCATTCCCCATTTAGAAGAGAGCATGGTGCTAGAGTCATAAAAAAGTGCTATTCAGCTTCATTCTTATCTCATAACTGATGAGTATTTAGCCTGGACAAAGAGAAGAAGGCAAAAAATGGAAGAAGTTGCCACTAAGTTGTAGTCCTTGGAAAACACAGTGTGAGTCACTGTAAATCTGATAAAAACCTTTATCACTTGCATTGACATTAGTGTTGGGTAACAGAAGACAGAGAAATCCTAACTGAATATGAGAATGTTGTTTATTTAACAATGTGTACTTTTATATTTGTCTACCCAGGCAACTCTTCACTTTGTGCTTCATTTGCCTCACAGCAAAGTGGAGGTGATAATAGCTCTCTTTTTCTGGAAAGATAATAAACTTAACAAGGCTGTGCTCTTGAAAGATTTTCAAAACCTAGGCAAAGATACTTCAAAGAACTTTAAAAATATATTGCAACTATAAATCCAGGAATCAAATTGACTAGGAATTAGTTCTTATAAATAATAAATATTAAACATTTCTTTATCCAAAATATTTTCCTCTCAAAAAATACCTATCCGTATTTATTTTCTTTCCTGTTCCCTTTTGCTGATAATCTTTTGATAATCACAAAACTTTGTCAGATTTTAACATCCCATATTCCATCACAGTTGATTGCTGTAAGGTATAAATCCAGTTACATCTAAATCTCCAAACTGAATGCCCTCACCCTCACCAAATACTGGCAGAATATTCAAGACCTTAATTGCCTATCACTGGACTAATGACAAATCCTCCTACCTGCTTCTCCAAGCACCAATCTCTCTCTTTTTAAATGGACAAAATTTGTTTGTGTGCCCCCCAAATTCCTATGTTAACATCCTAAATCCCCCATCTCTGAACTAGAAATTTGGCTCACACCAACCACTAAATCTGCCAGTGCCTCAGTCTTGGACATTTAAGGCCTCATAACTATGATCAATAAATATTTGTTATTGAAGCCACACAGTCTGTATTATTTTTTTTACAGCAGCCCAGATGGGCTAAGATGCTCTCCCACATCACTTTACACATATGTTCTCCTGAGGGAACATATTCTCAGAACGTATCCTCATTATATCCTCAGATACAGTACATTCCTTTCAAAAATATTAAATTCTCCCTAACTTTCTGTTCATTAATTAATTGATACTTAGTCAGTTGAGTATATACGGCCAGCCTGGAAGTTATCTGATTTCAGCCTTCCCTTTAAAACTTCTTTCTTTCTTCTTCTTCTTCTCCTTCTCCTTTTTTTCTTTTTTAATCTACATTCTCCCCAAACTAGCTCACTTCTAGATCCCATATCTTTGCTTCTGCCATTTGGCCCACCTAAAACACCTTTCTCCTCCACTGTGAAAGCCAGTTAACATTTGATCTGTACTTGCAGTCTGTCTTAAAGTTCAACTTCCAGAGGAAGTGTTTCTGACCCTACATGAACATCTCTGGACCTAATCAGAGGGCTCCCCCTGCCTTGCATTAACTTCATAAGAGTGACAATTGTACCACACTTCTAGCCATGTTCTAAAAAGTCAGTATCAGGTAGTTACTGAGCTTGTGGGCCTGTGTCACTGATTAGGTTTAGAATGTAGCCTCGCTGATTACTCTGTGACTGGGCAAGTGACTTAACCTCTCTCTACTGCAGTGCTCTCCTCTGGGAAAAAGGGATAAAAAGAGAACTTTCTCCATAGAGTTGTGATAAGAATTGATTGAGATAATACCTACAGTCTTAACACTTGGCCTAACATGTAGTAAAGGTCAGCTGTGGTTACTTGTCTCTTCGTCTTCCCAAACCATCACCCTTTTGACTTTTTTCATATATTTGTCTATAAATCTTCTTTTTATTGTTATTAAATCATAGCTGTGTACACTAATGCAATCATGGGGCACCATACACTGGTTTTATACACAATTTGACATATTTTCATTAAACTGGTTAACAGAGCCTTCCTGGCATTTTCTTAGTTATTGTGCTAAGACATTTATATTCTACATTTAGTAAGTTTCACAAGTACCCTTGTAAGATGCACCATAGGTGTGGTCACACCAATTACCTTCCCTCCACCCATCTTCCTCCCTCCCCTCCCTTTACCCTTTCCCCATATTCTTAGGTTATAATTGGGATATAGCTTTCATATGAAAGCCATAAATTAGTTTCATAGTTGGGCTAAGTACATTGGATACTTTTTCTTCTGTTCTTGAGATACTTTGCTAAGAAGAATATGTTCCAGCTCCATCCATGTAAAAAAGAAAGAGGTAAAGTCTCCATCTTTCTTTAAGGCTGCATAATATTCCATGGTGTACATATACCACAATTTATTAATCCATTTCTGGGTTGATGGACACTTGGGCTTCATCCATGAATTAGCAATTAGGAATTGGGCTGCAATAAACATTCTGGTACAGATATTTTTGTTATAATGTGATTTTTGGTCTTTTGGATAGTAGACCTAGTAGAGGAATTGTAGGACTGAATGGCAGGTCAATTTTTAGATCCCTAAGTGTTTTCCAAGCACCTTTCCAAAAAGAACATAATAGTTTTCATTCCTATCAGCAGTGTACAGTGTTCCCTTTTCTCCACATCCATGCTAACATTTCTGGTTTGGGGATTTTGTGATATAGGCTAATATTACTGGAGTTAGATGGTATCTCAAAGTAGTTTTGATTTGTATTTCTCTGATGATTAAGGATGATGAGCATTTTTTCATGTGTCTGTAGGCTGTGCACCTGTTTTCTTCACAGAAGTTTCTCTTCAAGTCTTTTGCCCACACTGAGATGGGATTGAGTTCTTTTCTTGCTAATACATTTGAGTTCTTGGTGGATTCTGGTTATTAAACCTTTGTTGGAGACATAACCGGCAAATATCTTCTCCCATTCTGAAGGCTGTCTGCTTGCTTTAAATACTGTGTTCTTGGCAGTGCACAAGCTTTTTAGTTTGATCAGGTCTCAGTAGTGTATTTTTGGTGCTGTTTCAATTGCCCAGGGGGTCCTCCTCATAAAATATTCACCCAGGCCAATTTCTTCAAGAGCTTTCCTTGCACTTTCTTCTAGTATTTTTTTTTTCTTTGCAGTTTTTGGCTGAAGCTGGGTTTGAAACCACCACCTCTGGCATAGGGGGCCGGCGCTCTATCCCTTTGAGTCACAGGGCAGCCCTATTTTTATAGTTTCATGTCTTCAGTTTAAATCTTTTATCCAGTGAGAGTCTATCTTAGTTAATGGTGAAAGGTGTGGGTCCAGTTTCAGTCTTCTACAGGTTGCCAGCCAGTTCACCCAGCACCATTTGTTAAATAGGGAATCTTTTCCCCACTGAATGTTTTTAATTGACTTGTCAAAGGTCATCTCTTGGTTCTCTATTTTGTTCCAGACATCGACTTCTCTGGTTTTTTGTGCCAGTACCATACTGTTTGGATCACTATCAATTTATAGTATAGTCTGAGGTCTGGTAGTGTGATTCCTCCTGCTTTGTTTTTATTTCTGAGTAATGTCTTGGCTATTTGAGTTTTTTTCTAATTCCATATCAAACGAAGTATTTTTTTTTTTCAAGATCTTTAAAGTATGACAGTGGAGCTTTAAAAGGAATTGCATTAAAATTGTATATTGCTTTGGGTAGTATGGACATTTTAATAATGTTGATTCTTCCCAGCCATGAACATAGTATGTTTTTCCATTTGTTAACATTTTCAGATATTTCTTTTCTTAGAGTTTCATAGCTATCCTTATAGAGATCTTCACGTCCTTTGTTAGATAAACTCCCAAATTTTACATCTTCTTTGGCACTACTGTGAGTGGAATAGAGTCCTTAACTGTTTTTTTTTTTCAGCTTGATTATTGTTGGTATATATAAAGGCTACCAACTTATGAATGTTTGTTTTGTAACCTGAGATGCTGCTGTATTTCTTGATCACTTCTAAGAGTTTTGTAGTAGAATCCCTGATGTTTTCCAGATATGTAATCATATCATCTGTGAAGAGTGAAAGTTTGATCTCTTCTGACCCTATGTGGATACCCTTGATCACCTTTTCTTCTCTAATTGTGATGACTAAAACTTCCATTACAATGTTAAAGAGCAATGGAGACAATGGGCAGCCTTGTCTGGTTCCTGATCTGAGTGGAAATTATTTCAATTTAACTCCATTCAATACGATATTGGCTGTGGGTTTGCTGTAGATGGCTGCTTTCAGTTTAGGAAATGTCCCTTCTATACCAATTTTAAGTGTTCTGATCATGAAGGGATGCTGAATATTATCAAAAGCTTTTTCTGCATTAATTGAGAGAAGCATATGGGTCTGTTTTTTAATTTGTTTATGTGCTGAATTATATTCATGGATTTAAATATATTGAACCAGCCTTGAGACCCTGGGATAAAACCTACTTGGTCATGGCGTATAATTTCTTTGATGTGTTGCTGGATTCTGTTTGTTAGGATCTTATTGAATATTTTTGCCTCAATATTCATTAGTGATATTGGTCTATAATTTTCTTTTCTTGTTGGATCTTTTCCGGGTTTGGGGATCAATGTGATGTTTGCTTCATAGAACGTGTTGGGTAGTATTCCTTCTTTTTCTATATTTTGGAACAGGTTGAGTAATATAGGTACTAGTTCCTCTTTAAAGGTTTGGTAGAATTCTGATGTGAAGCCATCTGGTCCCAGGCTTTTTGTTTTAGGGAGATTTTGTATAGTTGATGCTATTTCAGAACTTGATAATGGCCTGTTCAACATTTCCACTTGATTCTGGCTAAGTCTTGGAAGGTGGCATGATTCCAAGTATTGATCAAGTTCTTTCAGATTTTCATATTTCTGAGAATAATGTTTCTTGTAATATTCATTAAGGATTTTTTGAATTTCTGAGGAGTGAGTTGTTATTTCTTCTTTGCCATTTCTGATTGATGAAATGAGAGATTTTACTCTTTTTTCCTGGTTAGGTTAGCCAGTGGTTTATATATTTTATTGACCTTTTCAAAAAACCAAATTTTTGATTTATTGATCTGCTGTATAATCCTTTTGTTTTCAAATTCATTTAATTCTGCTCTAATTTTGGTTATTTCTTTTCTTCTGCTGGGTTTGGGTTTGGAATATTCTTCCTTATCCAGTTGCTTGGGATGTCCCATTGAGCTGTTAACTTCCTCTCTTTCTGTTCTCTTGAAGAAGGCTTGCAGTGCTATAAATTTCCCTCGTAGGACTGCCTTTGCAGTATCACACAGGTTCTGATAATGCATGTCTTCATTGTCTTTTTGTTCCAAAAATTTGGTAATTTCCTTTTTAATCTTGTTTATTACCCAGCTATCATTCAGCATGAGGTTATTTAACTTCCATGTTTTTGTATGACTATGCAGATTCCTGTTGTTACTGAGTTCAACTTTTATTCCATGGTGGTCTGAGAAGATGCAAAGAATAATTTCTATTCCTTTAAATTGACTCAGGTTAGACTTGTGATCAAAGATGTGATCAATTTTGCAGTATGTTCCTTGTGCTGATGAGGAGAATGTGTATTCAGTTTTGTTGGGATGAAATGTTCTGTAGATGTCTGTTAAATCCAAATGTTGAATGGTTAAGTTTAAATCTAAAATTTCTTTGCTCAGCTTCTTATTGGAGGATCAATCCAACACTGCCAAAGGAATTCTCCAACTATTCTGGAGCTGGAGGAAGTCAAGTTGCTCATGTCTGTTAGGGTTTTTCTTATAAATTGTGGCACATTCTGGTTGGGTGGATAAATATTAATAATTGAAATCTCATCATATTGAGTATTACCCTTAACAAATATGAAGTGACCATTTTTATCCTTCCTTACCTTTGTTGGTTTAAAGCCTATTGTGTCTGCAAATAGAATTGCAACACCTGCTTTTTTCTGATTTCCATTTGCCTGAAATATAGATGACCATCCTTTCACCCTGAGTCTATATTTATCCTTTAAGGTAAGATGAGATTCTTGTATGCAGCAGATATCTGGCCTGAGTTTTTGTATCCAGTCAGCCAACCTGTGCCTCTTTAGAGGACAATTTAAGGCATTCACATTAATTGTGAATATTGATAAGCCTGGTAGAATTTGGGGTATTGAGTTTCTCAAAAGTCCAGTGGACATGTTTAATTTTTTTGCCACTGTGGAAGTTGGAATTTGATCAAAAGTTTCTGAGTGAGTTTACTTTTGTGGTGGAGGATTGCGGTGGTCAATATGGAGGATAGGTCTGAGAACATTCTGGAGAGCTGGTTTAGTTATGGCAAATTTCTTCAACATGTGAATGTCATTAAAGTATTTAATTTCTCCATCATAAATGAAACTCAGTTTAACTGGATATAGGATCCTGGGTTGAAATTTATTTTGTTTTAGGAGATTAAAAGTCAATGACCACCCTCTTCTAGCTTGAAAGAGTTTAGCAGATAGATCTGCAGTCATTCTAATATTCTTCCCTTTGTAGGTTATGATTTTCTTATGTCTCGCTGCTTTCAGAATTTTATCCTTCATATTAACTTTAGTGAAGTTAATTATGATTTGCCTGGACCATGTCTTATTCTGGTTGAGTCATGCTGGGGTTCTGAAATTGTTGGATATCTGAATGTCAGAAATCCTTCCTTCTGCTTGCTCCACTCTGTTACTGAGGGATTCAACTGTATTTTTCAGATCTTTGAGGTCCAAAAATTCTTGTCTCAATGTGTCAAAATCTTTGGAGATTTTGTCTTTGAATTCATTCAATTCTTGAGACAACTTTTGAAATGCTCCTGGAATTTCTAATTCCAACTTTTCCTCTATTTTATTAATCTTGTTTGTAATCCAAATTCTGAATTCAATTTCTTACATCTTGGTCATCTGTTTATGAATGAGATCTTCAGTATTCTAGTCCTCATGCTCTGCCCAGGCCGGTACCACCTCAGGAAAACCTTTTACTGACTGGGCCTGCGTTTCTGTCCCAGATCTGTTCTGCCAGTGGCTGCCATCAGAGAAGATGCCTGGCCTCCTCTGGTTGCCCAGAGAGATGGGGGTGTAACTCCAGAGAGTGGAGGGGAGTTCTGGGAGTTCAGAATTGCAGGTAGAGAATATATACAGTTTTATGCCTGGCAAGAGAGTGTCATGGCACCCTAGTAGGGGAAGTAGGTCCAGTTTTTAGAGGGTCTTTCCTGTGGGATAAAATGGGAGGATGTTTGAACTCTGCTTGCCTGTTCGTATGGAGTACTCCAAGCCATTCTCATGGAGGAGGGGACTCCCATCTGCTTGGTGATGGATTTGTACCTTTTGTTTGTATCCTTGGGGTCGCAGCTCACCTCAGCAGTGTTGATGTGCATTCTTCAATCATCTCTCTTGGCTCAGCTATAATCCACCAGGTTACTTGCTAAACTTCTGTCCTTTAACTCTCCTTCTGGATGGAGCTATGTGGAAAGCTGGCTCCAGTCAGCCATCTTGCCTCCACCCCCCTCTATAAATCTTTTTATCTTGTTCTGTTCACTCCATTTCTCTGGAGAACTACTGGTTGGTTCTATTTTCTAGACTACCCTGATACACTCCCTTTATACAATACTCATTCTTAGAAGCATTCTCTTGGTAAATTGTTAATCATCTTTCACATCTCAGTATAAATTCTTTTGACTCATGCTTTAAATCAAGGTTTCTGTTTCTTCAAACATGTTTCTCAACTGCAGTCAACATTCATACACTCATTAATTTATTCAAGAAAATTGTTGAATTATTGCACCATGCATGGCTCCAAGCTTTGGATACACAGCAGTGACACAGCCTCACACCACACTTTGCCATGTATAATGTGCTCCCAGATATAATGCATGCCCCTGATTTTGGCCCAAACTTTCAGGAAAAATAAATTTCACTTTATTTTTTTTTAAAGAAGGCAGAAGTGCCCGTGCAGTGATAACTTCTTTTCTTGTGATAGGCATGAGACACAGGGCTGGCTGCTGTGGAGAAGCCAAGAATATGCAGGAGACAGTGAGTGGTCCAGCTGACCTTAGTTCCCAACCTCCTTCAGCTGTCTCTTCCCAGTCCACCCTTGTCCCCAGATCTTCTCATTTCCTATTCCCACCCATGTCCTTTGGTGGGAACGTGGCCATGGCTACTCACCTGAGAACGCCAGCAGGCTTATTCCTGGGAAGCTGCTGTGAGGTGCCAGGACTAGTCATGCTTTCCCAAGACCACTGATGGTAGATCTCTGCCTTTTCTGGGCTGCCTTGTCTCTTTTCCAATTGCCTCTGTTCTGAGGCCCTGGGACACTGCAGAGGCAGAAGCTTTCCCTGGTGATACCCCAGTGAAGTATTCTGCATTTTCATTTCTGTTTAGTAACAAAACTATGGCTTCCAGTCTTGGAAGTCATCCAGGCTTTAGGCACTCAGTAACATCAGAATGAACAACACCAGACTTTCCCAAACTTGCAAATACTACAAGTCACCCAGGCATTTGGTTAAAATGAGACTCCTGAACTGCACCCAAATACATGTACACTGAATCAAGTCTCTGGGAGAAAGACCTGGGTATCTGTTCCATTAACAAGTATCCCAAGTGGTTCTTCCTACTGTCAACTTTGGAAATTTACAGCAAATCAGGGGTCAGGACAGTCATAGGCTCAAAATTACAATCTATGGGCCCAAATACACCTGAGCTTTCATGTTTCACTGCCAGGCACCCTGGCAGACAGCAACTTCCTAGGAACTGAGAAACAACATCATAACAGTGGGCTACTAGTAGAACTGGTCTTAGAATCCAGATGTCTCAGATCCCAGCTCAAGGATCTTCCTCTTCAGTATGGTGTCCTGGAGGGGTTCAGAATAGGACCAACTGTGCTGAAGATGAGGCAGCCCAGACGGGGCAGGATACTATTGTCAGCAACCTCGGGTGGGTAGAGCTGGCCGTGGCTCCCCACACCAGATTCCTGGGAAATAAGCCTGCTGGAATCCTCAGCAGAGTAGCTGTGACCATGTTCCCACTGGAAATGAGAAAATGTGGGAACAAGGATGGGCTGGGAAGGGACAGTTAGAAAAGGCCAGGTGCTCAGGCCATCCAGACCATTCCCACCTGCCACCAGGGCTCATTCCTGGCTTTCCTGCAGTGGCTGGCTCATGTCTCCCATGACAGAAGAAGGTGCCACAGCACCACTGTGTCCACTTTCCTTTTGCTGCAGTTCCAACACTAACTGTCTTGTCACTGTCTGCAGTGTGTCAATGTCCAAGATGGTAGTGGTGGTGGTGTCTGGACAATCAGCCAGGTGGGCTGGAGGCTCTTAGAGCTGTGGTGCCTGCCTGCTGAGGGGGCACCTGAAAGAGGTAGCGCAGAGGGACCATGCTTACCATATCTAGGATATTAGTTTGCATATGGATACCATTATTGCTTTCTGGAGTTATACTTTTAACACATAAGCATAAATAAAAGAATCAAAAACATTTATATGTATACAGAATTATTATTCCCCATGCATAGTCCACATTCTTACTTTCCCCTCAAAAATCTGGGCAAAAGTGTATGCATTATGCATGGGAAAATATGGTAATTTATACTGTTGTGATTTCTTGATTCATATCAGTTTGTCACTTTATATTCTAAGTTTCTGAAAGCAAGCACCTTGTTATGTTTTCATTCCTAAAGTATCAGTGAATCCTTCATTCAATGTTTCAAGCATAGTAAGTGGTAATAATTGAATAAAGATCTTGAAAGGCAGGAATATTGTGATAGCATTACTCAGAGTATCTTTCACAAGATGTGTACATGCACACACTAAGATGTTCTGCAATTCAGTTAGAGTTTTGGACATTTTAATACACATAATTTTTATACTGCTTTAAATCTCCCATTATGGACACTAAATAGAATACAAATAAATAATATAAAAATAATTAGATGAGGAAGAATCAACATTGTTAAAATGTCCATACTACCCAAAGCAATATACAATTTTAATGTATACGCATTGCATGCCTATTAAAGCACAGCTGTCATACTTTAAAGACCTCAAAAAAATAATACTTAGTTTCACATGGAATCATAAAAAACATCGATTAGCAAAGACATTACTCAGAAATAAAAACAAATCAGGAGGAATCATGCTACCAGACATCAGACTATACTATAAATCGATAGTGATCAAAACTGCATGGTACTGGCACAAAAATAGAAAGGTAGATGTATGGAACAGAATAGAGAACCAAGAGATGAACCTGGCTACTTATCGTCATTTGATCTTTGATAAGCCAATGAAGAACATTCAGTTCTTGGGGAAAAAGACTCCCTGTTTAACAAATGGTATTGCATGAATTGGCTGGCAACCTGTAGAAGACTGAAACTGGACCCACACCTTTCACCATTAACCAAGATAGACTCTCACTGGATAAAAGATTTAAACTTAAGACATGAAACTATAAAAATACTAAAGTGCAAGGAAAACAGGTGAAGAATAAAACAGCCTGGGAGAATATTTTATGAGGAGGACCCCCTGGAGAATTGAAGCAACACCAAAAATACATTACTAGGATCTGATCAAACTCAAAAGCTTCTGCACAGCCAAAACACAGTAAGTAAAGCAAGCAGACAGCCCTCAGAATGGGAGAAGATATTTGTTGGTTATGTCTCCAACAAAGGTTTAATAACCAGACTCCACAGAGAACTCAAAAGTATTAGCAAGAAAAGAACAAGTGGTGGTGCCTGTGGCTCAGTGAGTAGGGCACCAGCCACATATGCCAAGGGTGGTGGGTTCAAACCCAGCCCTGGCCAAACTGCAACAAAAAAACAGCTGGGTGTTGTGGTGGGTGCCTGTAGTCCCAGCTGCTCGGGAGGCTGAGGCAAGAGAACTGCATAAGCCCAAGAGTTAGAGGTTGCTGTGAGCCATGTGATGTCATGGCACTCTACCTGAGGGCGGTACAGTGAGATTCTGTCTCTACAAAAGAAAAAAAAAAAAGAAAAGAACAAGTGATCCCATCTCAGTGTGGGCAAGGGACTTGAAGAGAAACTTCTCTGAAGAAGACAGGTTCTTGGCCTACAGATACATGAAAAAATGCTCATCATCCTTAGTCATCAGAGAAATGCAAATCAAAACCACTCTGAGATATCATCTAACTCCAGTAAGATTAGCTCACATCACAAAATCTCAAAACCATAGATGTTGGCATGGATGTGAACAAAAGGGAGCACTTTTGCACTGCTGATGGGAATGCAGACTAATACATTCCTTTTGGAAAGATGTTTGGAGATCAGTTAGGGATCTAAAAGTAGACCTGCCATTTGATCCTGCAATTCCTCTACTAGGTATATATCCAGAAAACCAAAAATAACTTTATAACAAAGATATTAGCACCAGAATGTTTATTGCAGCCCAGTTCATAATTGCTTCGTCATGGAATAAGCCCAAGTGTCCATTGACCCATGAATGGATTGATAAATGTGGTATATTTACATCATGGAATATTATGAAGCCTTAAAAAAGATGAAGACTTTACCTCTTTTATGTTCTAATGGAGTATATGGATGGAGCTGGAACACATTCTTCTTAGCAAAGTATCTCAAGAATGGAAGAAAAAGTATCCAATGCACTCAGCCCTATTATGAAACCAATTTATAAGCACTCACACTTCCAAATGAATATTATAACCCAACTGTAGCCCAAAATGAAGGGGAAGGAGGAGGAGGAGGGGAAGAGAGAATGGGTGGAGGGAGGGTAATTGGTAGTACCACACCTATGGTGCATTTTATAAGGGTACATGTTAAATCTACTACGTGTAGAATATAAACATCTTAACATAATAACTAAGAAAATACAGTGAAGGCTTTGCTAACCAGTCTGATGAAAATATTTCAAACCACATATAAAACCAGCACATTGTACCCCGTAATTGCATTAATGTACACAACTATGATTTAATTTTAAAAAAGGAAAAATGATAAGGAACAGAGTTTTCCAATGAAAGAAGCATCTAATTAATATATGTTCTATAAGATCAAATTTCTCTGTTCTTATTCTCTTTCTGAATCAGGTTACCATGCTACTTAATAAAATTCTATTAAATCTTATGTTCCATAAATAGGGTGGGAAGGACTCCCGCACTCTGGAGAACCTGCTACTGTCTAGAAACCTTAGGCACTAGTTATCACAAAATCTCTGAAAGGTTGTTATTTATCATTAGCTCACTTGGGGGTGCAGAAAATTAGGGATGTTACATAACCTGCCCTACCCAGATCCCTACAGCCATCTAATAATAGAGTTGGGGTTTAGAAACCAAGCCTGTTAGACTGAAAACAAGCCCCATCTCAGTCAATAGAGTGGAAAGATGACATACATTTTCATCTCCATTTAAATAAGCCCTGTTGGGTCACAGTCCCCTAGATCTTCTAGAAAAACGTAGCACATTTAATTGGAAGGCAGATGAAGATAGACTCAGACAATCAGATACACACACATACACCCACACACTATATCTATACATACTATAGGTGAATATATGCATATAATGTATATGTATGTGTATACTTGGTGTACACACACACACACATATACACTGTCTCAATATACATTCATAGTATAAACTAGGGAATAAAATTTGAAAACACAGGTTCAGCGCCCACAGCACAGTGATTATGGCACTGGCCACATGCACCAAGGCTGGTGGGTTTGAACCTGGCTTGGGCTAGCTAAACATAATGACAACTGCAACAAAAAGAATAGCCAGGCATTGTGGCAGGTGCCTGTAGTCCCAGCTACTTTGGAGGCTGAGGCAAGAGAATTGCTCAAGCCCAAGAGTTTGAAGTTGCTGTGACCTGTGACGCCACGACATTCTACCCAGGGCAACATGGTGAGACACTATCTCCAAAAAAAAAAAATGAAAACATATATAAATAGCCCTTTTCTATTTTTGGTCTGTGTATTTGGTTGAACCAAGCCTAAGACAAATTGACTCTGAACTGGGGTAATACGGTACAAACAATACCCTTGCCCTTCCCTGATAACCCCTCTCTCTCCCTCCAGATCTTCCCTATCAGGGCTCTGCTTCTGATATAGCAGACAGGATTTCTTCTTTCTCCTTCACACCACAGTATATATGTATTCAATTGTTGAACTGAACCATGAAGGAAGCATTTACTGGACATCATCACTCTGAAGAAGACCAAGAAACCAAAACAGTTTCATGGTCAAAGAAGAGCAAAAGAACATGTGTGGATTTCTAGACTTACCCTCTCAGAATGTTGACAGTGAGCTATAACCAAAACACAACCATGGCAACAAATTGGAGATTTATTAAAATTAGGCTATAAGACAAAAAATATATCTGTAATACATGCCAAATATAAAGGTGATCACAAGGATCAAAGGAGAGAACGCAAAAGGTCAAGGGAGAAACTCCCAGCTTGTAGGTACACAGCTATTTCCACAAGGTCAACTGCATTCCAAAGTGGTTGCAAAGCAGAATGAGGAGCTTGTAGAGGCATGTTGCACTGTTCAAGTCAGTCTTTGAAGATTTGCACCACTCTCATTTTCTGGAGATTTATGAGACCATTTCAGAATCTTGTCTTGCCAGTGCTACACCTAAAATGTACATCTATACTTTACTTAAATGAAAGAATAGACAACACAAAATTAAGAACTGTGTGTAGGTTGAACAGATTTCATTCCTCTTTATGGAAAGATTGCTTTGGCAACCATAAAACAAAAAGGATTGATTCATGTTTATTGACATTTGAATTGTGGAGCCTGAAATAATATTTATTCTATGCAGGTTCCTCTCTTCTTTCCTTCTTGCCTCTTTTCTCTTCTATTTTGTCCTTCCCTATCTCCTTGCTTCCTTCCTTTTTTCCCCTTCTTCACTGAACAAAAGTTTATTGACACTTACCCTGTCAGGCACAAAGAGAACACCTAAAAGAACAAGACCACACAGCCCCTGATAGTGCAGAACTTACCTAGAGTGAAAGACCGTGTGAAGGGTTTCCTTGAAACTCCTACATGCTGATTTGTATACAACTAATCCAGGGTTTTATAGACAAAAATACAGAGAACTTAAAATATTCCAGAAGTAAGAATGCGTGTCAAAATCATGGTACTTTATTGAAAAACTCTGCCTGGCTGATTTATGGAAAATAATAAATAAATAAATATATAAGACAAGGTAAGGCATATGACTGGAAGAAGTTTCAGCATCAGGCAGCACAGAACTATCTAGATGAGCGGTCCTCCATTTCTAGGAAAGGTCGTGCTATGTGAGAGGTGATGGCCCTGCCCAGAGATACAGCAAGTGCCTGGGGAATAGAGCAGAAGTCACCCACCTGCAGGTCTGGCTTGTGGCAGAAGAATGCATGGAAAGTTCAAGAAACCAAAGAAAGGGTCAGAGCAGAGAGTGGGGTTCATGTGTGAAATGAAGTTATAAAAATAGGTGGTGACCCCAAAGGATGCCCTGTAAGGTGACTTACAGGGCATAATAAAAATGTGGGTCTTTATTCCAAGTGAAATGGAAATTAGTTGTGTTTTAAAACATAACCATGTGTGCATGTGATTTGCTGGACACTTTGTATTAAGCAATTTTAACATAAAGTTCTTTAACTTGCGTGTGCATGTGCGTGTGCGTGCCTGTGTATAAGAAAGACAGAGAAGCCAGTTTTCAGACATTTTGAGTATACTGTGTCATCACCAAGGCTACTATAAGCCAGTAAACTAGGAAGAAACTGGTAGTAGTTTGGCAAAACGTGATGACGTTAAAGGGGGAGAGAATGGCCAGCTTTGAGTCATGTGAAGAAGAAAATAATCCACAGGATGTACATCTGGCTGTGTTTGATAGGAGGCTGGAAAGCATGAGCCCTGGATTCCTGGATTATGTAGCCATATAGATGACAGTGTCATCCACAGAGATGGTTTACACTGAAGAAAGAGTCAACTTGGGGAAGGGGAAGATAAAGAACTTTATGTTGAAATTGCTTAATACAGGTGTCTTCCTAATATCCAAAAGAAGGTTTCAAAGTGGCAGATGGATGGTTGGGTTGGTGTCTCAGCAGCAAGGTTTGTGATGGAGACATTGTTTGTGAGTCATCTGTAGCGTGGCTTTAACCAAAGCCACCAATCCAGATGGGATCTCTTTGCTTGAATATAGCATATAAGCAGAGGGCCTAGAAACAATTCTTGAGAAAGAATATATCTTAATTTTTTTTTTGAGAGACAGAGTCTCACTTTGTCACCCTTGGTAGAGTGCCATGGCTTCACACAGCTCACAGCAACCTCCAACTCCAACTCCTGGGCTTAGGCAATTCTCTTGCCTCAGCTTCCTGAGTAGTTGGGACTACAGGCGCCCACCACAACAGCTATTAATTAATTTCTTAAGTAATGTTTTACTTTATAACATTAATGAATGAAACTAAATCAGAAGAAGAGTTAGAAGACTAGTAAACAAAGGCATAAGGTCACAGAAAAGAGCCTTGTGACCTAGAAATAAAGAGAAAACTTGGAGAATCAAGAAATAGTATGTAGTGCTTGGTACTTCTGAAATTAAAGTGAAAATTAATTATTTTTGCCTTTTTTTCTTTTACCATCCATATTTCTATCAAATTGAAAAAAAATTCTTTTTTTTTTTTTTTTTTTGTAGAGACAGAGTCTCACTTTATGGCCTTCGGTAGAGTGCCGTGGCCTTACACAGCTCACAGCAACCTCCAACTCCTGGGCTTAAGCGATTCTCTTGCCTCAGCCTCCCGAGTAGCTGGGACCACAGGCGCCCACCACAACGCCCGGCTATTTTTTGGTTGCAGTTTGGCCGGGGTGGGGCCTGAACCCGCCACCCTCGGTATATGGGGCCGGCGCCCTACCGACTGAGCCACAGGCGCCGCCTGAAAAAAAATTCTTTTAAGTGTCATAATAACTCAAGGTAAAATTTTTACATGGAAAGGACTAAAACATCTGGTAGAAATTACTTAAAAGGTAAATGTATCATGCTAAAAAGAAAAGGCTAAATACACATAAAATATAAGAGAGAAGTATAGGAAGGCCAGATCAGGTGAATAGAGAAGGTGTTCCAATATAGTTATTTGTTTACCAGCTAAGAACTCCCTCCCAGACAGTGCTGTGTGAGCTGGTACATTGTCACAATGCAAGACCCATGAGTTGTTGGCAAAACGTTGAGGTTGCATGGGTCTAACTTTTTCATGCAGCTGTTCCAGCACTTCTAATAGTAAACTTGTTTAACTGTTCAGCAACATGGATCTCGATTTGAACTGACAGAACTGTTTTACTCATGGACAATTGGCTGATTCCCATTGAGCACTTCGACTCTTTGTTTCAGGATCTTACTGGTATACTCATGTTGCATCACCAGTGGTAATACTGCCCCAAACATCATATTGCTTCTTTGAAAGTCTTGGCAAACTTTAACTTTCCTTTGCTTTTGTTCATCAGTGTGCTCCTTTGCACACACCTTTCTCATGCCAAACATTTTACTTAGGATTTTCCAAACTGTTAATCAATATTGACCTGGTCTACTATGCTTCTCACAGTCAGTTGATGGTTTTAATGTATAATTCAACAAATTTTGCAATGCTTTTATCAGTTCAGCTCATTACTGACCTCACTGACCTCTCTTCATCAGTGACACATTCTCTCCTTTCAGGAAAACATTTAATCCATTTGTATGCTGCCATTTTCTTCATGGCATTATCTCCATAAACTTGGACTAACATGTCCCAGATTTCACTTCCACTCTTGCCATATTTAACAAGAAATTTATGAACATTTATTGTTACTCTAATTCATGGCCTGACATTCTCTTGATGGCATACAGAACACGCAAAAATAATAATGAACACCACTCAGCAAAACACTGCCACATGTTGACATGAACACAGCTGTGAGACTAATATGCCAAGGTTATAAAACCTTACAGAGCTGTTTGTACAGTGCCACCTATGTAAGAATATGGCAGCAAGCTTGGGAACTTAATTGCCAGGCCTCATACATATACTTTTAACTACTGCATGAATGTCAGAGATTATAATCTGATACTCTAGCTTGTCTAAAACATTGAAGAAACTGACTGTAGTGAGAAGTAAATGATGTATAATACTGCACACAACTTGAGTTCATGTCCCAGATTGTATTGATCTATTATGAAAGTGTCCCCATTGTTGTTGGGGCATAATTATGTTATGATAAGTTCTCAATTAATATATTTGCAGAAAAATGAATAAACTCTCAGTCTCTTTGGAAAGTATACTTAAACCTTCCTGAACCTCAGTTACCCCATTTTTATTTTCCTGATAAATAGTTTTTATCTAAGCTGTGGTCAGTATGACATAAAATGTGGTGTATAGATTTAATATAGAATAGAAGTTGGAAAATGTTCATTGGAATCTAAGTGTGCTTACGTGATATTTGGGCAGGGGTGTGAACATAGCCTGTTTAGTCCTTATTCAGGAGTCTTCTACTGTCTTACACACACACTTGCTTTTTAACCTAAGCCTTGTGCATAAATAAATATCAATGATTTTTCTTACAGGGCCAGCCTATCGTATTTACACACACACACACTCTCAGAGGTATCTTGAGCCAAGCTCTTTCTGATTATATTTCACTTTTTCAGGCTGTTATCCCAGAAGACGTTGACGTCACCTAGAGACACAGTAGCGCCATCAGCCTTCAGAGGTTCAATTCATTCCGCCATCCGGAAACTCAGCCGACAAGGTGGCCAGTGTTAGAAATTAAGCTGTGACATGCAGGACATGGTGGAGTGCAAACATTGCTCAGAGCTTCCTCTCTGAGCCACAGAGGAAAGCCACACTGATTGGTATTCAGGAAAGGGACCTCCTGTTTCGAAGGATTCCTTCATGCTGTTAAGCAATGCTGTTTAGGATGGATTTTCCCATTTGAACTGCAAAGCTTAAACACAAATATTAACTACCTGAAGCTGCAAATAACAGCATAGTACATTTAAAAAAATAATGAATATTTTACCCAGTCTTTACCCAACCAAGAAAAATATTATGCAGAAATGAAGCTGATTTTAGAAAAATGACCAAGGAAACATTAATAATAAAAAAAAAAGTTGAGTTTCCTTTCAAAGTTTGTTTTTGCTAAACATTCATAGTTTTGCTTTTTTCCAATCCAATTTTATTATAAGAAAGGTCTCCCATGTGTGTATGTGGCCTTCCTTTTAAAATCATCGGTAATATACAAAAACTTTGGAAATGGAGGTTGAATCCTTGACAGAAAGAAAAGACAAAATATGTTAAAGAGAAGAGAGAGTGCTGTCTGTGTATACGTACATTTGTAGCTCCTCCAGTTACAGGCAGATTTTTGTGTCCCCATTTTGTTGGCTGTCCTCGTCAAAGATCCCCAATTTTTACTTCCCTATTGTGTTGTAAGTTAATTTTCAGTTAAAATTGGATAAATGGCTTTCCCAAGTATGTTATTAATCCACTGTCATTCAATGTTGGTTTCTCTTGTTTGTTTTGTTATTTTTCTTTGGTTTTGTCAAATTTGTAAATTATACATCTTACAATAATAATGATAATGAGGCAGGGTAGGTGAGTTCTAGTAAAAGCTTAGCTACAGACTCTAGATAACTTTGGACATTATATAAACTCACTTTGCATCCTGATACAATGATGGCTAGCATCCCTATCTACCTCCTAGGGCATTACTCTCCAGATAAATAGTGCTAATGAATTTAAAATGTTACTACTGATGTTTCTCTCACTAATCAAGAGAAATGCACCAAGTGAAAGTAACTACCATTCAATTTCCCCACTTCAATATTAAGCTTCTAAAATATCTTGCTGAAGACAATGTTGAACCTAAGGTGAAAATGGAGGTTTAAGGTCACTCAGCCTTTTACTCCCATGAAGAGTATGATGGGATGTGTATTTGGAACAATTAAGAAAAATGACTAATCAAGTAGATTTCTGTCATATCAAAAATGTGGGAACATCTACAATAATAAATGAGTAGTGAACTTAATTTTGACTACCAATAGACATTTTATGCCACTCTCTGGGGAGTGCTGATTTTATTTATAAGAAATCACGACCAGGCACATCTTACAGTTGGAGGATCATTACGGTATGACATTTATGAACCCTTGACATCAATTAATTTTTTATGCTATTTTAAAGCAATTATTATTTTTATTCTCAAGTATTTACTTGGAAATCTATTTCTTCTCACCCACATATTTGTCTATATCCCTAAATTTCTATTTTAGTTACTTCCCTGGGTTGTTTTCTTCTCACTTCCACCTTGGAATCAAATTCATCAAATTTTACATTGTTTAAAATAAGCTATCCTTCCACCCTTCTCTTCCTGTGTTTATTGTTGTCCTATAAACCATGAAATACTTTGAAAATTAAGGAAAACTCCAACATTCTACCCTATTATATGAAAGGGATAATTCCTCCCTTCTTTTCTTTAGGACAAGCATCTGGAAGGATGTGGTCTTCATGGTGGGATATCGGGCCCCCATCAGTGTGAGTCATTAGACATTGTGCTTGTGGGTTTTGAAGTTATTTCCCTCTGGGACATCCTGCTCCCTCCCATATGAAATCACTTGGCTCTGCTGTTTGATGATTGGCAGAGATAACGGACCAGCAGGAACCATAACAGTATACTCAGTGATTTGCTTATTAAATCATGCTATAAATATGTAGTGAGCACCTTCTGTATGCAGGAACAGTTTTCTGTGGTAAGGCTATTACTGTCCACCACCAAATATTTACTCCTTTCTGCCTGCACTGTACTATTTGACTAAAACAGAAAATCAGTCATCTATCTTAATATTTGTATTTATGTAATAAACACATAAATAAATGACTATAAATATTAAGTAAAAGTTATGATATAAAAATTAAGAAACATAGTGTGATAGAGATGTTTGGATTGAGAGAAGTATATGTTAGACTATTTAGGCTTCTGAGAAATGGATTTTAAAGGGTTACCATAGTTGTGAGAACAACTAACCACACAAAGCAGATTTTAGGCAGAGGGAACAGGACATGCAAAGGCCATTGAGATGACAATTACTGTACTTAGACTACCGAGAAAAACAAACGAAATGAAGTGGGAAAGTTGGAGATGATACAAGATGGGGTCTGAGAGAAGAGAATCATGTCATCTATGCCTTTATAGAGATCTTAGGAAGGGGTATGGATTTTGTTCTAAGCACAGTGGTGCAGAAAAATGTTTCTCAAATTTTTGTGTGCATCAGAAGCACCTGGATGGCTTGCTAAGATGTATATTATCAGGTCTATCCTTAGAGTTTCAAATTCGGTACTTCTGGCATGGAGCCAAGAATTTCAAGGTGATGTTGAAACAATGCTTTCAGAAACATCACTGTAGTAGACATCTATTATTTGCTCCTTCCCGGAATAGATTTTCTCACAATTTTGCAACTGAACCTTTATTTTCTTGTGCAAACAATTTCATCTTTAGTCTTAGAACAACCCATGTATTCTACTGCCATGTAAGCTATTTAATGACGGACATATGAATCTAGGCAGTCAATTGAAATACAAGCCAGGGATACTTTCATAACTATTGGTAAGTGAAAGTTCTCAAGCCCCTGGATGAGAATCTGGAAGGCAGTAGGTAGAGAGAATCTCTCCAAATGTGAAGCCAGTGAGCTGAAAGAAGGCAAAAGACTGTGTTTTGTTACCTTCAGGTGGGCCCTGGATCCAGTTATGCCTAGATAAGTTCTATTTCTGTGATTTTCAGTCACATCTCTCATCTTCCCATATTATGCTTTTAGGAATTTCTCTTTGGGTTTTGAAATACAACAAAAGATAAATATAAAGCTATTGGAGACACACCACTGTTTAAAACTTAAGTGTATGTTGGTTCATCACAGGCAACCAGATAAGAAGCTTAGATGGCTAAATACTACTTTGCACATTTATAAAATAAATAATCTTTGCACCAGCAAAACTTGAGATGTTTGTGTCTATATATTTACACAGTTTTAGGTCAAATTTCATTTTAGCCACAATTCTTTCCTGACCGCCCTTACTCAAAGAGTCTGTCTGCTTCCGAGCCTCTCAATTAAACTGACAACCTAAAAATGGCCTTTCCCCCTGTGGTATTGAGCATTTGAAGTCCATGTTTCTCTTCTTTATCAGACTTTCCTGAGGCAATGCCCATAATTTTTCATTTTTAAAACCTTACTTTATCATATTGCTTTATAGAGAGTACAAATGTAAAAATATTTCTTGACCATCAGTGTAACTGGCTTATTGTACCCTCAATGAATCCCCAACAATAAAAAAAAAAAAAAATATATATATATATATATATATATTTCTTGACCAAATTGATAGATGGATGTCTATTTAAGACTCAAAATTCCCCAGGAACATTTGAAACACTGTATTCTCCCAATGCAGGTATTTTTATATTATATGTTCTCTTGAAGACTGCAGGCTATCTGCTATACACTGAAATCTTTATTTCTTATATTTGATTGGTTGTGCATAGCAACAGTTAAATATTCATAGAAATAATGAAAACAGATATTCATAGAAACCATAATATAAACAGACAAACACATGAAATTTGGAGTCTTTATTCAGTAAGAGGAGTGGGAAAATCAAAGGCCTGCCTGTAATTTGTATTTTCATGTCAGCTTGATGATTCCAAGATGCTGCTACTGACCTGTTGGCCATAAGTGGATCAAAGTGTTTTTCTGCAGTGGTGAAGGACCTATGCCAACCTGTCTGTGCCTGCTCCCTCATCTAACCTTATAACCATGCCAGCATGGACTTCTGAGACAGGGTGTGGTCCCTGACTGACCTGGAACATTTAGGAAAGGAAGCTGGTTTTTCTGGAGCACTGGTAAGTCTCTTTCATAGGCATGTTGTTTTGAGGTGACAGAAAAGTACTGAGCATAAAGTCTATATACATGGAGTTGTATGTAGTTAGAATATAATTGGGCCCAAATATGTAAAAGTTGTAAACATATAGTACTAAAGAAAAACTATAGATGAGCACAAAATATAGGTGGTGGTGTTCTCTCTGGGTAAAGGCAAGAACAGGTGGGGGATTATAGGTGGGGAGGATCACTGAAGGATGATCATCAAAGTTATTGGTAATCTTCCATGATTTGGATGGTAAGAACTTTATTGTTATTTCCAAAAATTATATGTGTGTGTGTGTGTATCTTATACACAGAGGGTGCCAATAAAAAGTATACACATTTTAAGCAAGGAAATAACTGTATTAAAATTGTGACACTCCAGCCAGGTGAGGTGGCTCACACCTGTAATGCTAGCACTCTGGGAGGCCGAAGCAGGTGAATTGCTTGAGCTCAAGAGTCTGAGACCAGACTAAGCAAGCATGAGAACTCATCTTTAAAAATATCTGGGGACTGTGGCAGGTGCCTATAGCCCCAGCTACTTGGGAGGCTGAGACAAGAGGATTGATTGCTCAAGCCCAAGAGCTTGAGGTTGCCATAAGATGAAGGACATTAAACTCACCCCAAGGGGACTGAGTGAGACTCTGTCTCAAACCAAAAAAAATTGTGACCCTCATGTTACGTTTAACTTCTGCAATTACAAGAGATACATATACAAGATACCAAGTGTTATTAGTATATATGGAGTATTATAATTTTAATATAGTTCTTTCCTTTCTTAAAAGGTGCGTATATATTTTAGCACCTATTGTATATATAATAGGTTTTTGATCTCATAATACAAAGATAAAAAAAATGGATTCCCTTTCTAAACAAAAAATGTGCAGTGCCAAAAACTAAATTTTTCATACTTCAAATTTATTTTTTAATTCCCTAAAACATAATTTTTGAGGCAGTTAGTTGGAAGAATTCAAGTGAGCAAAACATTCTGCCTCAGTTTCTGGCTATTTCAGAAACATGACTTTAGATGTGAATGAACATGGGATATTTTTCCCAATTCTGTTTACTCTTGTGTGACCAAACATGACTCTGTGAATTTCTTTCCCCTTTATACTGTGGCCTGCTCCTCCATGAAAGATAATTTTCAAACATCTACGACATAACAAATGAAAGAATTTGTTCTCAAAATGGAGCCTATATTAATAAATGCATAACATATATGTATATATTGATAATAATGCTGCAACCATGTCAGCCGAATAGTCATTGTTTTAAAAATGCCATGAATTTCCAGGTGGTCTGGAACATTCTTGTAGTCTTGAGTGGGTTCATTCCTGCACCTGAAATCTGGAGAGGATGAACTTAGGCTTCTGCTGATCTTAGCTAGGTTTCCTCTTCTGTGATACCCTGTCAGCTGGTCTAGGAGGACCTCTGCTGGAAAACTTGAACCATTCTTCTCTGCCCTATGTGTCTCCAAGCACGCTCACACCAGAGCCAGAAGCGCAAGATAGGAAGAAGACATAGTCACGGAACTTTCTTGAACTCTGGTATGTTTTCCAGCCACTACAAACACCATTTTTGCTCACAATTGATCAAAGCAGGAAGGGAGGACAAAATAGAATGGTGCCAAGAATGGAAGGACACTGCCCATAACAGGGCCAAGGTCACAGGCACAGGAGAAAGTAAAGAAGGGCAACCAATGCAATTTATCTACCACCACATGGTTTTGCTTCCCTTCTCATTACCTCTCCTCCCCTGTACCTATGATTTCCTGCCTATCCAGATCTATATCCTAGCTTTCCTTGAGGCTCAGGTCAGGTGTCTATGATATGTGCAATTATTTTATTTATTATTTTTTATTAAGTCATATACACATTTATACTGTTGCCTCCTCCTCATTTGTTATGTCGTGGATGTTTGAAAATTATCTTTCAGGGTGGCACCTGTGGCTCAGTGAGTAGGGTGCCAGCCCCGTATACTGAGGGTGGCGGGTTCAAACCTGCCCCAACCAAACTGCAACAACAACAAAAAAAATACCCGGGCGTTGTGGCAGGCGCCTGTAGTCCCAGCTACTTGGGAGGTTGAGGCAGGAGAATCATCTAAGCCAAGGAGTTGGAGGTTGCTGTGAGCTGTGATGCTGTGGCACTCTACCGTGGGTGATAAAGTGAGACTCTGTCTCAAAAAAAAAAAGAAAAGAAAAGAAAATTATCTTTCGTGTATACATTAATGCATTTATGGGGTACAATGTGCTGATTTTATATACATTTTGGAGTGCTTAGATCAAATTAGTTAATATAGGGTTTCACCTCATTTACTTAATTATTGTGTTAAGACATGTATATTCTATAATTAGTAAATTTGACATGCATCCTTACAGTATGTTCCATAGGTGTGGTTCCACCATTTACCCTCCCTCCATCTAACCTTCCCTCTCCCCTCCCATCCTTCTCCTCTTCCCTCCTACATCCTGGGCTATTATTACAGACTCTTTCCCATCCAAAACCTTAAGGAAACCACTCTTAGCTTCCATAATTTCCTCTTGCATCTATAGTGTTGAATGTTCCATACTGATTTTCTAATCAGACAATGAGGCATTAACAAAGGATATTTATTTTGGATTCTTGCAAAATCTGGTAGAAACTGGGCAGGAATTGACCTTCATCAATAGTTTTGATTCTCTTTTCATTGATGTATTATTGTAAATATATTTAGTCATAAATCTACCTGTCCCTTTTATAGAGTTCTGGTGTGTTAACCTTTATTCTTGTTGGCAACTAGGTATAACCTACCAATTTCTTGCATCCTTTTCTTCCTAATTTCTTCTCTCTCACCTTCCTCTTCCTTTCCTTCCTTTTGATTTTTTTCTTCATTACTTTTTTTAAACTTCATTTTAGATATAATGAGTTTGAATTAGGAATAAAGGGACTAAAAACCCTTTTCATCACAGTTAATTAGATTTCTGACTTGCTCTCCACAGAAAGTATTTCTTCAGCACATTACTTAAGCATACTCCTTAAAACAGGTGTCAAAACACATTAAAGGCACAACTTCCTAAAACATCAAAGAAGACTGTGTTCTTTATTTTCATAAATGCCCCCACAAAGCTACAAGCTTATCTGAATTAGTCATGTGAACCATATTACTGATCAAGATATGGGTAATTTGAATACTGCCTTTAATAATGATCTCATCTCATTTTTATGCATGTAATCTGCATGAATCTAAATCCCACTGTCTGAATAGTTTATGCAGAAGCCAAAGAGATGTCAGGCTGGCAAATAATTTGATGATCTTTACAGAGATCCC
The DNA here is from genome assembly GCF_027406575.1 of Nycticebus coucang. Classification (NCBI taxonomy): domain Eukaryota; kingdom Metazoa; phylum Chordata; class Mammalia; order Primates; family Lorisidae; genus Nycticebus; species Nycticebus coucang. The sequence goes on along the minus strand of NC_069800.1, from coordinate 30,615,251 downwards.
AGGTAAGTACAGAGAACTGGAAAATAGAAAATAAATAGTACAAGTCTTGCTAGGTGGACTGTTCAAGAAAGAGTAAGTCACTTAGATATTAGGTCCAATCCTTCAGTTTCCCAGTTCAGGGTATAATGAGACACTCCAAGGCCTAGATTTCCAATGTACAGCTATCCTTGGCTTAAGCCACCAGCAACAAAGATTAAAGAAGAAAAAAAAAAAAACCTAAAGGCAAAATCCACATTAGATGTATCACAAGTAAGCTGGGTGGTAGAATGAGATGTGTAAATTTAAATCATGCTATTTTAAGTTTAGCTCAATCAGACAAGAAAGATAATGACTCATTATTATCCTCATTATAACAATTCAACTGTATAATAAGCAAAGACGTTGAATATGTTGCCCAGGTTCACACAACTAGCAAGTGCAAGAGTATTCAGATTGTCCACCTCTAGAATCATCCTCAACATACAGCTGCAAGCGTGAACTTTTGGACTCCACCTCTGCCAAAATGGGTTCCTTTAAGTTAGTAGAGAATTTACCTCGGTTTTGAAAGTAACTGTAGTACACTTTAATTAGCTATCTTATTGTAACTTGTTCCCCTTTCTTGAGATGGGTAAGAAAAACAAAATGAAAGTGATGAGCTTAGGGAAAGATGGGGCACATTTTGAGGCTAACTCACTTTTTAAAGATTGTTCTCACTCTTTTTTTTTTTCTTTAATTGAAAACCTACTGTGACCTTTAATTCCAGTTCTTGTAATGGGATAGCTTACTATCCTTTTCCCATTTTAATTTCTCCTCTCTCGAGAATGACCTGCTACCTCTAAGCGGTCATTCTCTAAGCTTCTTTCCCCCATCCCTGCTTCTTCACACATTGTCCAGGACATTCCCTCACATGAAATCAGCCACGCTGGTCTGTCTGCTCACATCTCCGTTGTTCTCATAAGGAAAGAGACGAAGGCTCAATGCCTGGAGTGTGTGAAAATGGGGTAAGGTGAGGGCAGAGTGTGGCAGGTATTGTGCTGAGGGCATGAATGAATAATCACTCCTGTCACAGCAAATAGATTCTGTCATGAGGAATTCCATGGTTTTCCAGAGGAAATCAGCTTTCCCTGCAGGCTGCCAAGCCCAAATGAGCTCCTTACAGCACCTGCAGATCTGAACATCAAGCAATTATTCCACTATCTTGCCTAAAAACAAAGGCTATGCTGCCCTCTGACCACCTCTGACCTTTTCCAGCTAACATAAACTAATTATATTTGCAGCAGGAGGGGAGGAAGGCTTTCGTAGTCCTCCATAGGAGTTGTCTTTCATGCTTTGTGCCACGTTGTCAGTTCCGGCAATCCCAAAAATGAATGCCCTTCAATCAAGGGAGTTGCTGGAGGAAGCACTTAAAAAGATACAGGGAGGCCCTTAACACAAACAAATCTCTCCGTCTAGGGTTTAGCAACCCACAGGCAAGCCCACCCTGCCCACTTAGCCCTGGTACAAGGAGCCATTGTTGAGTGTCACCCAGCAGCAATTATGGCCCGGTCAAAACAGCTTTTTTGTGTATGTTGTTTTATTTTTTGCACAACTTGTCGATGGCCCCCGCGATTAGGTGTAAGGAATAACTGAAACCACAGGCACTGAAGCAAGGTTAAAGGTTAATTGAGACTCTCTAGTCTAATAATCTGAGTGTTTGCAACTTTTTGCTGAGAGAACAGCCTTAAACAAAAATGAGATAATATGATATAATTAGTTGGAAAGCAAGGAGGGTCAAAATTCCCAGATGAGAAAGGAAAACTGGCCAAAGAAATCAGGCCAGGGAGACCACCTGGACACTTTGGATGCCAAGAATATCTGTGGCCATTCATCTGGTGGACAAGGCCCAAAGCGGGATACCCACCATTCATCACATCCCTCCTGTAGGGTCAAGTCTTGAAATTGTACGGCTGATCTTCTTTATAAAGGCACGGGCTACAGAAGGACTTTCTCACAGCTTTTGAAGGATTGTGTCTAAATAAACGACTGCCTTCACAGTTGAAAGGATGTGGCCCCAAGGAATCTCCTGGGGTTCCCAGTTGTGACACAGGTACGTGGACCGCCACACCTACTCTCTCTCTCTTAACCTCTATCAGAAGGGGTCCTCTTTCTCCATCCTCTCTAGGTCATAATTAACATATTGTGTCTTAGGCTTAGAAGCAACTATTCTTTATCTGGTACCCTGAAACTATTAGTGGTGGTTTCTAGGCTTTAATATTTCTTAAAGTTTTCACCCACCTCACCCTTGCTCCCACCCTCAGTGCACACTTTGAGACATCCAGCTGGCAGATTCCTCTCTAACTGGAAGTTGACTAAAATTTGCCAACTCATTTCTTTCGTTCTTTGCTTTCTTTCTTTCTTTCTTTCTTTCTTTTCTTTTTTTCAATGCAGCTGGTGCCAAAATGTGATGATTTGTTTTGCTCCAGTCACTAAAGTTTTTGTTTTCTTTTATTTCAACCCCATGCTGGCTTCCCAACTTGATGCTGAGTCATCTGGTGCAGGTGTTCTAAGCGACTAGTATTTATGTCACTCACAGATGGTTTGGGTAAATTACACGATGTTCCTGAAGCCCAGTTGAGGCTCTCTCAGCTCCCTTTGATCCCGGGGCCGCCTGTTGGGTACTGGCACATGTGTAGAACTTCAGGGTACTGGGTGAATTCTTGGGTGGATTCTATCCTGTGTTGTTTGGGTTGCTCTAGGCTCCACACTCTGCTGGATTCCAACTGAGGCTAAAAGAAGGTGACTAGAAGAAAGAACCCTGATATCAATAGGTCCCTCAGCTTAATACAGAGAATCACATACCCAGTGTCCAACAGAATGTAATTGAAAGCTATAGATGCCTCAGGAAATTGGGATAAAAGAGGCCACGTTCTGTTTCTGAAGAAGAGGAATGAAAGGTATGATAAAGGAAGACCTGGAGTAGTGAAATTGTTAAGTCTTGAAAATATGTAAATTTCGTGTATTTCTTTACACATACAGTGTTTCTTTCTCTGCCTAACCTCAAAATGTCTTCAGCCTCTGTTCCAATGCTCAGGGGGAAGACTGACCTACAGGCAAGAACTAAAAAATCTCAGTCATTTATTCCATAGACCTAGATACTCTATCATGAACTTTACCAATCCTTATCATGAAGCAATACACTCTGCTTGGGAAGACTCAACATATTTTCTCCCTGGAGAGATTTACAACTTAGCAAGAGGAATTTCTGTTTGGCCATAGCCAAAGACATGATGTAGCAACCTAAACTTTCAGAACCAGATTTAGAGTGAGCTATGCTTTCCCAGAACTGCAAAAAGCCTATCATTTCAGGCTGCTGCATGAGTACTTGCTGGGTGATCAATCGTGTTAGGGGTTTCTTGGGAGTGAACTGAACCAAAACAGCCCTGGCAACCCATGGTAATCCTTTTGGGCATCTGGAATTACCTGGAGAACTTGTTTAAAATGTAGATAAGTAGGTTCCACCTCCAGAGATAATGATTTATTTTGTCTAGGGTGGGGCCTGAGGCTATGTACTTCTTACAACCTCCTGATTGAGAAAATGCCAGGTCAGAGCTCTACTTTGAGTTTCCAGCAGTTAGAGCATCCTTTACCCTCTCTACTAACTTCCGAAGAGGAGTAAATTAAAGTGACAAGCACAGATCTGGAGTAGTGGACATAACAAAGAAAAATATTTTTTTTCAGTGACTCACCCTGAGCATACCAGGAATTTATTGCCACAGTAAACAACCATAAAATCTTAGTGACACAGAGAGTAAACACAGTCTCACACTATCAGGACAGCAGGTAGAATGTGTTTGAGCTGGTCCATGTTCAGACAGGTGGCTGTGTTTTAGTCTGTACATCCAGTCTAGCCTCTTCTATCTGTCCTATTCTGGTAAACTGATGGGTGTTTCACCCCCGCTGAAAGTCAGAAATGGAAACATATGACACTTCTGAAAGTTTAGGCTCAGAACTGGCTGGATATCATTTTCATTTGCTTTCTTCTAGCTAGGACCAGTCAAGCTCAAAAACAATGAGGTGAACAATGTGTTCTTCCAGTGAAAGTGGGTGAAGAGGGAGTAGACATTTCCTGAGTAATAGTAATGTAAGTGAAAAAAATCTACTATGGTGAATTCAGAGTTTAAAAATGCCAAGCCTGGTGACCGAGATATGATTGCTATGTTATTCATAACCTACAACCAAAGTTCAGGTTCTTTCATTCAGGTAGGAATAGTTACCAGGTAGCTGAAATATTTACCAAATATTCTAATACATATCTATAGATATAAGGTGATTGCTTACTCCTGCTGCTGAATAACTTAAATGTTATGAATTTTGTTAATATTTTCCCTTACCCGATTGCTTTGAAGGAAACCAAATAAAATATAGAAAATTCATTGTTTATCCAAGTTTTTTTTTGCTTAGGATTAAGAGTATCGTATTTAATTTCAACATTATCTGACATATTTCTTCTTTTTTTCCTTTATTTTTTCTTCTGAAGTCCTCAACTATCTTCCATTCAATTAAACAAACCTAAAGATTCAGTGTCTTCTCCTTATGTAATCATTACAAATGTTTCCTGTGACAATGACATATTATGTTAAGAGACAAATACTCCTTCTGGGGGCAAGACATGATTGCAAGAGGGACTTTACCTAACAAATGCAATCAGCGTAACCTGGCTTATTGTACCCTCATTGAATCCTCAACAATAATAATAAAAAAAAAAAAAGAAAATACAAATAACTACTGAAATAAGTAAATTATTTAAGAAATAGTTTTGATGCAAAAATGTTTATTACAGCCCAATTCATAATTGCTAAGTCAAGGAAGAAGCCCAAGTGCCCATCAGCCCACGAATGAATTAATAAATTGTGGTCTATGTACACCATGGAATATTATGCAGCTTTAAAAAAGATGGAGACTTTACCTCTTTTATGTTTACATGGATGGATCTGGAACATATTCTTCTTAGTAAAGTATCTCAAGAATGTAAGAAAAAGTATCCAATGTACTCAGCTCTACTATAAAACCAATATAAAATCAACCATACTTCCATATGAAAGCTATAACCCAACTACAGCCCAAGATATAGGGGAAAGAGGAGGAGGAGGGCAGGGGAGGGGGAGGATGGGTGGAGGGAGGTTAATTGGTTGAACCACACTTATGGTGCATTTTACAAGGGTACATGTCAAATCTACTAAGTGTAGAGTACAAATGCCATAACACAATAATTAAGAAAGTGCAGCGAAGGCTATGTTAACCAGTTTGTTGTAAGTATTTCAAGTTGTGTATAAAACCAGCACATTGTAGCCCATGAATGCATTAATGTACACAGCTATGATTTAATAAAAAATAAAATAAATGATAGTTTCAGAATAAACAAAAACAAAAGAAATCATTTTGATTCTATAACACAGACTGTATTCTAGAAAAAAAGATGACAATCACACCATATTGTTTTTTTAAACATATAAATCATTCCTGATTTTTGGCAAAAGGCATTAAGTGGAATCTACTAGTATGCTAGGTGTAAAAGGTATATATTACCCATTAGTGAAGAGGCCTCTGACAGGGTAATTATTTCCAAAATGTTGTTAGCATCCATTGCTCACTAATTAGATCTTTTCCTAAAAAGCATGCACCTTTAATTGATATAACAGAGGAATGTCTTATCAAAGTGAAGAAAGCCATTTTCTATTTGGATAGCTCAAGAAGCATAATCATTTATCTCTGTGTCCCAGAAGAATTCCCTGTTATCAAAAGACCTGCCAATTTCTTAAAAATATGCCATCAGTAAGGACCCAGATTATGTGCCATGGTATCTCTAGCTTTCTGGCTGGGTCAAAGTGACCTGTACACAAGTCTGGCAGGAAGCCCCTGGACACAGTCATTGCAACCTTTTGGTGTGCCAGTGTATCAAGAATTCAGAGTTCATGTTGAAATCACCAAGTGAAGAGCTATTCCAACAAATTATCATCATCAGTTGGGATTGTTTCTCAAGAGGATACTTATTTTATAACTGCTGGGAAGGGTCAAAAGTAGTTTTCATTGTAGATTGTTAATTCCTCCAAGAATTTTAAACAGAAGACACCTGGTTAAAATGATGGAATTCGGCAGTTTTGAAGGTTAAAAACAGGGAGAGGATTGTAATGAAAGTGTAATATACAACTTAATACATGTAAATATTCAGGGAATAGAGGACAGATATTATTAATGAGCTTCTTTAACTCAGGATGATCCCTCTAGAGCTGTGTGCATCAATATCACAGCCAATATAACATGTGACTATGGAAATTTAAATTTAACGTGAAAATGAGAAGATCAGCTCTTCAGCCATAAAAGTGATGTGTAGCCAGTGGCTATCACATTGGACAGCACAAATGTGGAACATTTTTAATACTGCAGAAGTGTCTATTGGAGAGCAATGAATTAAAGCAATTTACTATTGAAGAGGAATTAGACAAAGTGTTTTATATAAAACACATCATTTTTTAAATACCATTAAATTATTTTCTCAGCATCAACTATGTAGTAAGGATTGCCCTTTCTTATCATGAGCAAATAAACTGTGGTTATTAATAACAACCTTTTCATACTGGTAAATGTTTACTATGTACCACACATGGTATTCATCTAATACCTATTGTGTCATCTGATTCTGAACTTAGGGACTAAGAACCGTCTGTGGGTTACTTTGACAAAAGTAAGGTTGAGAGAAAATAAGAACTGAACCAATTTCACAATAAAGTAAATATATTTTTAACTGAAGGTAATTTCTTCTTTTGATCAGTTTTTGGCCAGGGCTGGGTTTGAACCCGCCACCTCCAGCATATGGGGCCGGCACCTCCCTTGATCAGTTTTTTTTAAAAACTGACAGTTATCCTTCCTGTGATAACCACATAGAATTAACCCATAGGCTCTCCCAGAAGGTGGAAGATATGGAGGCAAGATCAAAGAGAAAGTGAAGAGTATTTGAGGTCTCACTAAAGAGTCAGAGATTTAGTAGGAACACCCTTGGAAAACCAATGCAGGAACTCAACTGTTATGTCCAGGGAATCAGGAAGACAGTCTATATTTAAGAGCTTTGTGGTTTCCCAGCTTCACCCCATAAACAGGTGTTAGGGCAGCAAGACTAGTGGTTATACTACCAAATGGTCAGATTAGGATCCTCGTTTCCTTACAAGATCCACTTGGATCCAATGGATAGAGGAAGGAATTTGAGAACCCATGGTTGGATGTGGGACTGCCGTTCTCAAAGCCTTGGACAAAAGAAAATCCACAGTTCCTTCACTGCTCTCATTGAATCTCATCTTAGCTGTGAAATTTCAGAGAAAGAAATTGGCATACATTCAACCTTTTGAGATATGACTATACACAGAATAAGAGAAAGTCACAGGAACACAGAAAGAACGTAAGAAATTATTGAGTGTCACACTTCAAGATGGTTGGTAAAAAAAAAAGAAAAAGTCTTATCCTACCCAGTTTATAGTAACTTGCTCTTATGTAGAGTAATTTATGAAAATCTCAGGAGACCAAGTATTGCCAAGCCTCATTTTATTGCATAAAATTTTTCCATGGTGTTTGCATTTGGAAACTTTTTCCTTATCTTACACAAAAAAGAAAAATGTAAGCACTTCAGCACCTGGTATTATTAGTGAGGTATAACTAAGGTGACAATATAATTTACTGTCCAAATAGAGACACTTTTGAGAATTAATGTAATTATTTATAATTAAGGCAGAACCACAGGTGTAAACCAAAACTGTCCAAGGCAAACGAGGGCACACTATCACCCTAGGTATAGACCACAGCTGGATGCAATTGGATTCAAGCCATTTCCCCATCCCAGCTGCTGAATCTGACCCAGAGGCTGCTTTTTGCTGTCAGCTGATTTACAAGCTGATTGAAATAATGATGCACAATGATGAAGATATCCAATCCCTATTTTAAGTAAAAAATAACTAGTGTAAGGAAAATTGTTATTGATCATTAAATTTTTATTTTTAAAGAAACAGTCACTTGATGTGGAACATTCAAGAAAAAAATGACTGATAACTATTCTCTCACTCAACATAGGAAAATGTTTCTCTTCAATTTTTTAAAATAATAAATTGCCTACTATCTTTAAGGTACTGTGTTAGATATTCTAGTTCAAGTGCATTCTTAAGTATTATAAGACTCTGGAGGGGATTTTGGTTGTCACAACAATTGGGGTACACTATTGGTATTTAGGGGGTGGAGACGTGGAATTGTAGACATAATAGGTGGAATAGTGTCACACAATTATGAGGTGGCTCTCATCTGACATTTACATGGATACAGAATATGTTTATGTATACCTAAGCCTAAACTTTAACTTCATTTTACATATAAATACAAAGCTTTTTTACATTGTATTAATACTAACTGCCAGAGAAACATTGAGAGAAATAAGTCCCTTGTTTTATTTGGCAATTTATCAAAAAATGTTTGCCGTTTCAGATAATCACACCACAGAAGACCACACCATTCATTATTGTTGAGAGGCAACACAACACACCTGCAATTGTAACTGACATTTCAGGTGACCCTAGGAATGGGTATAAACCTTGACTACTTAATTATATCTCCTAAGTCAGTGGTTCTCAACCTTCCTAATGCCTCCTAATGCCACGACCCTTTAATACAGTTCCCCATGTTGTGGTGAACCCCAACCATAAAATTATTTTCGTTGCTACTTCATAACTGTAATTTTTCTACTGTTATGAATTGTAATGTAAATATCTGATATGCAGGATGTATTTTCATTGTTACAAAGGGGTCATGACCCACAGGTGGAGAACCGCTGTCCTAAGTAGTCATACCCAAACATTTACATGTTGAAATACTTCTCTTTATTATAAAGTTTTTTTCACTTTCCTCTTAATTTATTTTATAATTTATTTTTATAATGTAATTTAAACATATTGACTTAAAAAGAAGTGTTTGGGTAGTTTATATTATCTATGAATTTTGTTTTATTATATAAAGGCTATATTATAAAATCTCTGATATAAATCAGGACCTTTGGAGCTGACAGAGATATGAACCAGGGCTCCAAGTTGGTGCTACTCCTGTGTAGTCCCACAATTGTATCCTAGACCATCTGAATCACAATCCCTTAAGTGGCATCCCAGTGATATGTGATTTAACAAACCCTTCAGGTGATTCTTATCCTGCCTTTAGGCATCTAGTGATTTGAGGATTACTGCTCTGAGAAAGATCAAGATGAGTAATATATTGTCTTCAAAGAACCTATAGTCTAACAAGAGATATAAAGACATCTTTCTGCTTGAGTTAGATGAGTAAGAAAATCGTAGGGATCAAGATGGTCCAAAACACAATAGAAATTTGGCAATAACCTAATTCCAGAGACTGATGTACTAAACATGACATATCAACAGCAGAAAGCTGGGTTCTGAGACAAGTTGAAACTACACAACTCTGATTAAAATGAACAGGACTCATGCTGTTAAGACTCTGTACAGTCCTGAAAGCATATCCAGCAGAGCACTTAAACTGTTCCAGAACACGTCATTCTCTGCTTTTTAACAGGGAGCAAACAGCTGGGATGTGTTATTAGTAAGCCATGCCTTCATAGGCTTTCTGGTTTTCTTTAGCCAAAGTCTTACAACAGTCTTCAGACAAATTAGTGCCTGAAGCTATAGGAAGTCTTTAGCTTTCTCAGAGAAATGCTGAGTAAGTGGTGTCTCCAAAGGCAACACATGCACACAGAACTTGTTTTGCCACCTTTGGCCTTTCCATTTTGGAAATGCCTTCACAACCAATTACACTATTCTCAAATGTCTATTTACTTTTAATGACTCTAGTTAAATGTTAAGAGTTATTCTGATGACCCAGTACAAGGCTAGCAGGAAAAGTTTAGGCAAATCAATAGATTAAACATGGGAAGAAAAATTAAGGGGCAAGAACAAAATCAACAGCTTCATGAAAGATCAGCAACTGTTGAGTGCTTGCATGCCTCAGTGGTGCTGAGCCAGACGTCATTTCATCATTTTTTCAAAAGATGTTAAAGGATTCAGTATGGAAACAGCATTGTGTGAAATGTGAACTGAGTTTGTTTCTATGTACTCCCACATCCACTTTTGCTCTGGGGAATATGTATGTGTGTGTGTGCGTGCGCGCTGTTCTAAATTGTCAGCACAGTCATTTAGCTTTCATAGGTTCACCAAAACTACTTTCAGAGACATTCTTCCAGAATTTCGTTGCTGGGGAAAGTCCTACAAAACATTTCTTCCCCTTCCACACACCAAAAGGAAGACTAAAGTCCTTTTTTAGATGCCTGCTTGTTCTTGGCACATACACAAGTAATTGTTTCCAACATTGCCCTATTTTTAGTATTGCTCATCAAACATTACTGAGTCTCAGCAAGCCCATGTATGTCCGATTCTACACATGAAGGTATATTTTTCATGCCTATGGTTCATAAACCTGTGATCCAAAATGTCTCCTATCTATGTTTTATGGCCCACAGGCAATTGCTACAGCTGTGTGACCCCCATTGAGAATGAAAGAAGAGTATTGCCAATTCCTTTGATCTCCTAGGATGCAAAAATATATGTGCTAAAGTCATCTAGATAAAAGTATAAACTCCCCTCTTCACTTTGGCTGGAGAAAACTTCACATTAACATTCACATTCCCTTTGCTACTAAGAGCTGCTCAAGGAAGCCTGTAGCAACAGGTGGTCCTGGCTGCACTCAAGCCATTCCTCTCAGGAAACACACATGCTTACATGGTAGATTCCCAGGCCAGTAAACTCAAAGACAAAATTACAACTCCTAGTAGTCAGCTCATTTAGTCTTATGCAATATAGTCTATCCTCTTCGTTGGGGATGGAAAATGTATTCCTCTTAGAAAAAGTATAGTATAATATAAGGGTAAGAAAAAAAATCATTGAAAGTTAAGAGTCAATGAAATGATAAAAATTCTTCTAATGATCAGTTTTGGGACTTGGGGTAAGAATTTAAGTCTTCTATCCATTAACAATATCAGCATGTATAAAAATTAAGCATCCTCGCTTGCCTCTGAAAGGAATTTAGGATGCAAAGATACATTAATTTGACTAAAAATATGGTGCTTATCAGAAAATGCTTTTTACTTATGTTAAAAGAGTACATATAACTAAAAATTAAAAATCATCATCTGGGCACCGTGAGTCTGGGGATATAGGACTCCAGGCATCTCTGCCTGGTGGGATCTGCCTATCATCACCCCTGAGAGGATACAGGGAGTCAGCAAGAGACTTCTGGACCCCAAGAGGAGGACTAAAACAGTGGAAAACCGGCAAGTGGTCGCGTGTGTTCAATCCGTCTAAACCCGCCCGCAACTGTAAGTTCAGTAGCAGCGAGACTGCAAACCAGAAAGGCCTTACCTGTGAACTGTTTTGGTGTCTTTGGACTTGGCACTCAGCTGAACTGCCTTGGGGAGAGCCTGAGCGGGAGTGCGGAGAACTTTGGCCTTTGTCTAGGGCCCCAGTCTGAGCCGCTGAGCCAGACGGAGCTAATAGTATTTGGCTCTGGGTCACAGGCAGACATTGTGAGCGATCTGCCCCAGCAAGCTCTGCCCTCAGGGTCGCAGAGCTGGAATTGGGTGGGAGCTGGTAACCCAGCGACCAAGTAGCCTAAGGGCGGGGTCTGAGCCGCCTTATAGCCCTAACACTCGGGGGCAGAGGGAGACCAGTTTTGACACACAGGGTAAGTGGATAGCCACTTCAGCAGTGATTCCAGCCACTAGCACTTCACTGAGAAAGCTTCTGCTCAGTAAGTGAACAAGTTCAAAGTGCCTTTTAAGTGGGCTGAAGAGAGATTTAGGGTGTCTACCTGTTGGGGTTTGAGAAACTAGCAGCCTCCAGTCGTATCAGAACTATGATTAACATCTCATACCCCAGAAGACCACGTGTTGCCCAGACAATATTCAATAACATATACATACTGCTTTGTTTTTGGTTGTGGGTTTTTTTTTTTTTTTTTTGGTTTGGTTGTTTTTTTTGTTTATTTTTATGCTGTGGATTGTTGTTTTGTTTTTTAAGTTCAACCTTTTCCATACAGATCCTTTTTCTTTCTCAATTTTGCTAGTTTAATTATAATTTCCCATTGCTGCCTATTTCAATAATTAGAACTTCATTTTTGTTAGTGTTTCTACCGCTATTATTTGGTTTTTCCAGCCAATTTTATCCCTTAAAGTTTTCTGTTTGCTTGTTTTGGTTTGATTTATAGCATTTTTGTCTTTCCTCTCTACTTGGTGGAGGTGGGGTACTGTGTCTGATCAGGTTAGCAAAGAGCTGCTGACCTCAAGGGAACCACCCAACTGGGCACCCCCAGAAGGTGTTTTTTTTTAAGGTTGTATCAAAGTACCCTACTGTACACCTATATTGCTCTGTCTCCCTCTTTCTGTGCCTCTCTTCTTTTTGTCAATATTCCTTTTACCCACCCCCTTTCCTTTCTCTATTTTTCTTTTTTTTTCCTTATCACTCGGTCCTCCTTTCTTTCATCCCTTTTTTGCTCTTAAACCTTCTCACCCTTCTGGTCCTGTAACCCTTAGTCCACAGGCATGAGAACTTAAAGAGCAAGAGGAAGTGAAAGGAAAATTAGGGCAAGGAAACAGATAAAAGAAATCACTCATGAGGAAGAATCAGCAGAAAACTCCAGGCAACATGAAGAACCAGTCCAGAACAACCCCGCCAAGGGACCATGAGGTAACTACTACAGAGGATTCCACCTATACAGAAATGTTAGGAATGACAGAAAGGGAATTTAGAATACATATGTTGAAAACAATGAAAGAAATGATGGAAACAATGAAGGAAACTGCTAATAAAGTGGAAAATAACTAAAAGGAAATCCAAAAACAGAATCAAATCAGAGATGAACGATATGAAGAATATAAAAAGGACATAGCAGAGCTGAAGGAAATGAAACAGTCAATCAGGGAACTTAAAGATGCAATGGAAAGTATCAGCAACAGGTTAGACCATGCAGAAGAAAGAATTTCAGAGGTAGAAGACAAAGTTCTTGAGATAACTAAGATAGTAAAAGAGGCAGAAAAGAAGAGAGAGAAAGCAGAACGTTCACTGTCAGAATTATGGGACTTTATGAAGCGTTCCAACATACGAGTTATAGGAATTCCAGAAGGGGAAGAAGAATGCCCCAGAGGAATGGAAGCCATACTAGAGAATATTATAAAAGAAAATTTCCCAAATATCACCAAAGATTCTGACACACTGCTTTCAGAGGGATATCGGACCCCAGGTCACCTCAACTCTAACCGAGCTTCTCCAAGACACATTGTGATGAACCTGTCCAAAGTCAAGACAAAAGAAAAGATTCTGCAAGCTGCCAGGAGTAAGCGCCAGTTGACCTACAGGGGCAAATCCATCAGAGTGACCGCAGACTTCTCTAATGAAACTTTCCAAGCAAGAAGACAATGGTCATCTACCTTTAATATACTTAAACAGAACAATTTCCAGCCCAGAATTCTGTACCCTGCTAAGCTAAGATTCAAAATTGATGGAGAAATCAAATCATTCACGGATATACAAACATTGAGGAAATTCGCCACAACAAGACCAGCTCTACAGGAAATACTTCAACCTGTTATGCACACTGACCACCACAATGGATCAGCAGCAAAGTAAGAATTCAGAAATTAAAGGACAGAACCAAACCTCCACACTGATGCAAAAGATAAAACTAAGCAATGCACTCTCACCAAATAAGACGAATAGAATACTACCACACTTATCAATTATCTCCATAAATGTTAATGGCTTGAATTCCCCACTGAAGAGACATAGATTGGTTGACTGGATTAAAAAACACCAGCCATCCATTTGCTGTCTGCAAGAAACACACCTGGCTTCAAAAGACAAACTAAAGCTCCGAGTCAAGGCTTGGAAGACAATTTTTCAGGCAAATGGAATTCAGAAGAAAAGAGTAGTTGCAATCTTATTTTCAGATACATGTGGATTTAAAGCAACTAAAGTCAAAAAAGACAAAGATGGTCACTTTATATTGGTCAAGGGAAAAATACAACAAGAAGACATTTCAATTCTAAATATCTATGCACCCAATTTAAATGCTCCCAGATTCTTGAAACAGACCTCACTCAGTCTGAGCAATATGATATCTGATAATACCATAATAACAGGGGACCTTAACACTCCTCTTACAGAGCTGGACAGATACACTGAACAGAAATTAAACAAGGATATAAGAGACTTAAATGAGACCCTAGAACAACTGTGCTTGATAGACGCATATAGAACACTCCATCCTAAAGATAAAGAATATACATTCTTCTCATCACCCCATGGAACATTCTCCAAAATTGATCATATCCTGGGACACAAAACAAGTATCAACAGAATCAAAAGAATTGAAATTTTACCTTGTATCTTCTCAGACCATAAGGCACTAAAGGTGGAACTCAACTCTAACAAAAATGCTCGACCCCACCCAAAGGCATGGAAACTAAACAATCTTCTGTTGAATAACAGATGGGTGCAGGAAGAAATAAAACAGGAAATCATTAACTTCCTTGAGCATAACAACAATGAAGACACAAGCTACCAAAACCTGTGGGATACTGAAAAAGCAGTTTTGAGAGGAAAATTCATCACTTTAGATGCCTACATTCGAAAAACAGAAAGAGAGCACATCAACAATCTCACAAGAGATCTTATGGGATTGGAAAAAGAAGAACAATCTAAGCCTAAACTTACTAGAAGAAAAGAAATATCCAAAATCAAATCAGAGATCAATGAAATTGAAAACAAAAGAATCATTCAGAAAATTAATGAAACTAAGAGTTGGTTTTTTGAAAAAATAAATACAATAGATAAACCATTGGCCAGACTAACAAGGAATAGAAAAGTAAAATCTCTAGTAACCTCAATCAGAAATGATAAAGGGGAAATAACAACTGATCCCACAGAGATACAAGAGATCATCTCTGAATACTACCAGAAACTCTTTGCCCAGAAATTTGACAATGTGAAAGAAATGGATCAATATTTGGAATCACACCTTCTCCCTAGACTCAGCCAGGAAGAAATAGAGCTCCTGAACAGACCAATTTCAAGCACTGAGATCAAAGAAACAATAAAATATCTTCCAACCAAAAAATGCCCTGGTCCAGATGGCTTCACTCTAAAATTCTATCAAACCTTCAAGGAAGAGCTTATTCCTGCACTGCAGAAATTATTCCAAAAAATTGAGGAAGAAGGACTCTTCCCCAACACATTCTATGAAGCAAACATCACCCTGATACCAAAACCAGGAAAAGACCCAAACAAAAAGGAGAATTTCAGACCAATCTCACTCATGAACATAGACGCAAAAATTCTCAACAAAATCCTAGCCAATAGATTACAGCTTATCATCAAAAAAGTCATTCATCGTGATCAAGTAGGCTTCATCCCAGGGATGCAAGGCTGGTTTAACATACGCAAGTCCATAAACGTTATCCACCATATTAACAGAGGCAAAAATAAAGATCACATGATCCTCTCAATAGATGCAGAAAAAGCATTTGATAAAATCCAGCATCCTTTTCTAATTAGAACACTGAAGAGTACAGGCATAGGTGGCACATTTCTAAAACTGATTGAAGCTATCTATGACAAACCCACAGCCAATATTTTACTGAATGGAGTAAAACTGAAAGCTTTTCCTCTTAGAAGTGGAACCAGACAAGGTTGTCCTCTGTCACCTTTACTATTCAACGTAGTGCTGGAAGTTCTAGCCAATACAATTAGGCAAGACAAGGAAATAAAGGGAATCCAAATGGGAGCAGAGGAGGTCAAACTCTCCCTCTTTGCTGACGACATGATCTTATACTTAGAGAACCCCAGAGACTCAACCACAAGACTCCTAGAAGTCATCAAAAAATACAGTAATGTTTCAGGATATAAAATCAATGTCCACAAGTCAGTAGCCTTGGTGTACACCAATAACAGTCAAGATGAGAAGCTAATTAAGGACACAACTCCCTTCACCATAGTCTCAAAGAAAATGAAATACCTAGGAATATACCTAACGAAGGAGGTGAAGGACCTCTATAAAGAAAAGTATGAAATCCTCAGAAAGGAAATAGCAGAGGATATTAACAAATGGAAGAACATACCATGCTCATGGATGGGAAGAATCAACATTGTTAAAATGTCTATTCTGGGGAGGGAGACAAGATGGCGGACTGAAGCCAGCTTTCAACAAAGGCTCCCGTCCAGAAGGAGAGTTAAGGGACAGGAATTTAGTAAGTATCCTGGTGGACTTGAGCCTCACCAAGAGAGAAGGCTGAAGAACGCACATCAACACCGCTGAGGCAAGTTGTGATCACAAGGACGCAAACAAAAGGTACAAAATCCACCACCAAGCGGACGGGAGTCCCCCTCCCCCATGAGACCGGCTCTGGAGCCCCACAATTTAACAAGCGGGCAGAAATTAAAGGCCCTCCCACTACACTCCACGGGAAAGACCTTCTAAAAACTGGACCTACCTCCCCTACTGGGGTGCCGTGGCGTTCTCCTGCCGGACATAGGGCTGAATAAAACTTTGGGAATCCTTTGCCGGCAACCCTGAATCCCCGGCGCTCCCCTCCCGCCCACTGAGGTCTGGAGGCCTGTCCCCCAGGACTTCGGATCCTTGGGTGATTTCTCAAGGGGAGTGGACAGTCCCCGAGTTGCGACTGGTAGCATTGACTCTGAGGCCCGCGAGTGAGGAGAGGGCACCGGGCTGAGGGGGAGTCACGCCTCGCGGCACTTCCCTGCGGTGCAGTGCACCAACCCTCCCCGGGCATACGGGGCCCAAGACTGAATAAGACTCTGGCCTCCCCGCTGAGAGCTGAGAACCCCTACTCTCACTCGGGGTCTGAGGGCCTATCCCCCAGGAGTTCGGCTCCTTGGGTGATTTCTCGAGGGGAGTGCACAGTGCCTGAGCTGCGTCAGGTCAGCGCTGACTCTGGGATACGTGAGCGAGGAGAGGGCACTCCGCTGAGGGGAAATCAAGCCTTGGCGGCACTTCCCTGCGGTGCAGTGCAGGAGCCCTCCCCGGGCACAAGACTGAATAAGACTCTGGCCTCCCCGCTGAGAGCTGAGAGCCCCTACTCTCACTCGGGGTCTGAGGGCCTATCCCTCCGGAGTTCGGCTCCTTGGGTGATTTCTCGAGGGGAGTGCACAGTGCCTGAGCTGCGTCAGGTCAGCGCTGACTCTGGGACACGTGAGCAAGGAGAGGGCACTCCGCTGAGGGGAAATCAAGCCTTGGCGGCACTTCCCTGCGGTGCAGTGCAGGAGCCCTCCCCGGACCGTAGTATTGCGTGAAACTGAATGAAACTCTAGCTTCCCCCCGCCCCACTCCCAATCCGGGTCTGGGGGCCCATCCCCCAAGAGTTCTGATTCTTGGGGGATCTCTTAAGGGGTGTGGACCCAGCACAAACTGCAGCCGCTCAGTGCTGACTCTGGGGCGCGGGACAGAGGAGAAAAGGGTCGCCTGAGTGCCCACACCAGAGCAGCAGTTCCCTGGAGGTAGATCAACAGCCGTTTTTTCTTTAACGGCAGAACGCTCACTTCTGGATATTCTGAGGCCACACCCCCTGTCTCCCTGGGCAACCAGAGGAGGCCACCGGTGTCACGGCTCACAAACCCAGAAGCCTCCAGGGCGGGGCCGACCCAGAGAGGTGTTCAGACGCAATTCTCCAGCAGCAAAGACGTTTGAACTCAAAACAGCCCGTCTCCTGTAGGCGATGACAGGAACAGAGACAGAACCTCACAAAGTTGTCTGTTCTGTTCTGTTCTGTTAGCAGCATCCATCAGGGACGGGGCTAAGCCTGAGTGAACACCTCCTTCCCATCACCTGCATCAAACACTCAAAGATGTCAGGCCCCATCTCCTCCTGCTAGATAGCGGCAGTCTGCGGGGGCCTGGCAGACTTCCTCGCGATTCAGGCAGGTGCAAACCCCTGGAGTGTCTGTTCACTGCAGGCAACTGGGTTAGCCATCTGCAGAGATACCAGTGACTGGGTCCGACGGAGGGGCAAAGTGGGGAAGAAGACGTCAACCTTCCCAGACTGCTCTGTTTGCGGGGTGGCTCCTCCTGATTCCACGCTGCACTGGGGTGAGCTGTCTCAGAGGAGTCACCAGGCCCCTGTGATCCAGTTCCCAGAGACCTCTTGAACCCTTCCACCTGAGACAAGTGCCGATTGAGACAGTTGATTCGGACCTTTTGAACTGGGCTAATAGACTGAGGACTTTTCAGGTGGTGCCCTGGGTGTGCGATTGTAGGAAGGTTTGATTCTCCTTTTCCAACTGGGGCCAGAGGTGGGCAGGCGGGGTGACTTAATTGCTGATTTTTTCACACAGCTGAGACTTCAAGCCAGAGTAGAAGTTGCAATAGGATCGAACAGAAACCAGCTGAAAACAAGACAGAACCACTTTGCTCCACCACACCAGACAGGGCCCCAGTTTCTCAGGCCACAACACTATACGGGCCCTCGATAAAACCCCAGGGGAAAAACCAAAGGGAGTAAACCATGGGGCGGAATCAGCGGAAAAACTCTGGTAACATGAATAACCAGAATAGATCAACCCCCCCAAGAAAAGATACGGCAGATGTGATTGAAGATCCCATTCATAAACAACTGGCTGAGATGTCAGAAGTCGAATTCAGAATTTGGTTTGTAGACAAGATTAATAAAATGGAATTAGGAATTCGAGGAGAAATTCAAAAGTTGTCTCAAGAATTTAACGAATTTAAAGACAAAACCACCAAAGACTTAGACACACTGAAACAAGAACTTACAGCCCTCAAAGATATGAAAAATACAGTAGAATCCCTCAGTAACAGAATGGAGCAAGCAGAAGAAAGGATTTCTGACATTGAAGATAAAGTCTTCGAACGCTCCCAATCTCTCAAAGAGGAAGAGAAATGGAGAGCAAAAACGGATCACTCACTCAGAGAGCTCTCAGATAATTCGAAAAAACATAACATAAGGGTTATAGGAATTTCGGAGGCTGATGATGTGGCAGCCAAGGGCACAGAGGCCCTTCTACATGAAATTATGAAAGAAAATTTTCCAGACATGCCTAGAGAATCTGAAATTCAGATAGCAGACAGCTTCAGAACCCCAGCACGATTCAACCCCAAAAAGACATCTCCCAGACATATCATAATTAGCTTCACTAAAGTTAACATGAAAGAGAAGATTCTCAAAGCAGCCCGGCGAAAGAAAACTATAACGTACAAAGGTAAGAATATTAGAATAACTGCAGATCTCTCTGCTGAAACTTTTCAAGCAAGAAGAGGCTGGTCATCAACTTTTAATCTCCTAAAGCAAAAAAACTTTCAACCCAGGATCTTGTATCCAGCTAAACTGAGTTTCATCTATGATGGAGAAATTAAATACTTCAATGACATTCATATGTTGAAAAAATTTGCCATAAGTAAACCAGCTCTTCAGGATGTTCTCAGACCTATCCTCCACAATGACCAACCCAATCCTATACCACAAAAGTAAACTCACTCAGAAACTTCGGATCAAACTCCAACTTCCACACTGGCGAAAGGATTAAAAATGTCCACTGGACCTTTGAAAAACTCGATACCCAAAATTCCACCAGACTTATCCTTACTCTCCATCAATGTGAATGGCTTAAACTGTCCTCTAAAGAGGCATAGGTTAGCTGACTGGATACAAAAACTTAAGCCAGATATTTGTTGCATACAAGAGTCACATCTCAACTTAAAAGACAAATACAGACTCAGGGTGAAAGGATGGTCATCCATATTTCAGGCAAATGGTAATCAGAAAAAAGCAGGTGTTGCAATTTTATTTGCAGATACAGTAGGCTTTAAACCATCAAAAGTAAGGAAGGACAAGAATGGTCACTTCATATTTGTTAAGGGTAATACTCAATATGACGAGATCTCAATTATTAATATCTATGCACCCAACCAGAATGCACCTCAATTTATAAGAGAAACTCTAACAGACATGAGTAACTTGATTTCCTCCAGCTCCATAATCGTTGGAGATTTCAACACTCCCTTGGCAGTGTTGGATCGATCCTCCAGAAAGAAGCTGAGCAAAGAAATCTTAGATTTAAACCTAACCATCCAGTATTTAGATTTAGCAGACATCTACAGAACATTTCATCCCAACAAAACTGAATACACATACTTCTCATCAGCCCACGGAACTTACTCCAAAATTGATCACATTTTAGGTCACAAGTCTAACCTCAGTAAATTTAAAGGAATAGAAATTATTCCATGCATCTTCTCGGACCATCATGGAATAAAACTTGAATTGAGTAACAACAGGAATCTGCATACCCATACAAAAACATGGAAGTTAAATAACCTTATGCTGAATGATAGCTGGGTCAGAGATGAGATTAAGAAAGAAATCACCAATTTTTTGGAACAAAATGACAATGAAGACACAAGCTATCAGAACCTCTGGGACACTGCAAAGGCAGTTCTAAGAGGGAAATTTATAGCACTGCAAGCCTTCCTCAAGAGAACGGAAAGAGAGGAAGTTAACAACTTAATGGGACATCTCACGCAACTGGAAAAGGAAGAACATTCCAACCCCAAACCCAGTAGAAGAAAAGAAATAACCAAAATTAGAGCAGAATTAAATGAAATTGAAAACAAAAGAATAATACAACAGATCAATAAATCAAAAAGCTGGTTTTTTGAAAAGGTCAATAAAATAGATAAACCTCTGGCCAACCTAATCAGGAAAAAAAGAGTAAAATCTCTAATATCATCAATCAGAAACAACAAAGACAAAATAACCACAGACTCATCAGAAATCCAAAAAATCCTTAATGAATATTACAAGAAACTTTATTCTCAGAAATATGAAAATCTGAAGGAAATAGACCGGTACTTGGAAGCACGCCACCTTCCAAGACTTAACCAGAATCAAGTGGAAATGTTGAACAGACCCATAACAAGTTCAGAAATAGCATCAACTATACAAAACCTCCCTAAAAAGAAAAGCCCGGGACCAGATGGTTTCACGTCAGAATTCTACCAAACCTTTAAAGAGGAATTAGTACCTATATTACTCAACCTGTTCCAAAATGTAGAAAAAGAAGGAAGACTACCCAACACGTTCTATGAAGCAAATATCACCCTGATCCCCAAACCAGGAAAAGACCCAACAAGAAAAGAAAATTATAGACCAATATCACTAATGAATATAGATGCAAAAATATTCAACAAGATCCTAACAAACAGAATCCAGCAACACATCAAACAAATTATACATCATGACCAAGTTGGTTTTATCCCAGGGTCTCAAGGCTGGTTCAATATACGTAAATCTATAAATGTAATTCAGCACATAAACAAATTAAAAAACAAAGACCATATGATTCTCTCAATTGATGCAGAAAAAGCTTTTGATAATATCCAGCATCCCTTCATGATCAGAACACTCAAGAAAATTGGTCTAGAAGGGACTTTTCTTAAACTGATAGAGGCTATCTACAGCAAACCCACAGCCAATATCATATTGAATGGAGTTAAATTGGAATCATTTCCACTCAGATCAGGAACCAGACAAGGCTGCCCATTGTCTCCATTGCTTTTCAACATTGTAATGGAAGTTTTAGCCACCGCAATTAGGGAAGAAAAGGCGATCAAGGGTATCCATATAGGGTCAGAAGAGATCAAACTCTCGCTCTTCGCAGATGATATGATTGTGTATCTGGAAAACACTAGGGACTCTACTACAAAACTCCTAGAAGTGATCAAGGAATACAGCAGCGTCTCAGGTTACAAAATCAACATTCATAAATCGGTAGCCTTTATATACACCAACAACAGTCAAATTGAAAAAGCAGTTAAGGACTCTATCCCATTCACAGTAGTGCCAAAGAAGATGAAATATTTGGGAATTTACCTAACAAAAGACGTGAAAGATCTCTATAAAGAGAACTATGAAACTCTAAGAAAAGAAATAGCTGAAAATGTTAACAAATGGAAAAACATACCATGCTCATGGCTAGGAAGAATCAACATTATCAAAATGTCCATACTACCCAAAGCAATATATACTTTCAACGCACTCCCTATTAAAGCTCCACTGTCATATTTTAAAGATCTTGAAAAAACATTACTTCGTTTTATATGGAATCAGAAAAAACCTCGAATAGCCAAGACATTACTCAGAAATAAAAACAAAACAGGAGGAATCACACTACCAGACCTCAGACTTTACTACAAATCGATAGTGATCAAAACAGCATGGTATTGGCACAAAAACAGAGAAGTAGATATCTGGAATAGAATAGAGAACCAAGAGATGAATCCAGCTACTTACCGCTATTTGATTTTTGACAAGCCAATTAAAAACATTCAGTGGGGAAAAGATTCCCTATTTAACAAATGGTGCTGGGTGAACTGGCTGGCAACCTGCAGAAGACTGAAATTAGACCCACACCTTTCACCATTAACTAAGATAGACTCTCATTGGATTAAAGATTTAAACTTAAGACATGAAACTATAAAAATACTAGAGGAGAATGCAGGGAAAACCCTTGAAGAAATTGGTCTGGGTGAGTATTTCATGAGGAGAACCCCCCGGGCAATTGAAGCAGCTTCAAAAATACACTACTGGGACTTGATCAAACTAAAAAGCTTCTGCACAGCTAAGAACACAGTAAGCAGAGCAAGCAGACAGCCCTCAGAATGGGAGAAAATATTTGCAGGGTATAACTCTGACAAAGGTTTAATAACCAGAATCCACAGAGAACTCAAACGCATCAGCAAGAAAAAAACAAGGGATCCCATCGCAGGCTGGGCAAGGGATTTGAAGAGAAACTTCTCTGAAGAAGACAGGCGCACGGCCTTCAGACATATGAAAAAATGCTCATCATCTTTAATCATCAGGGAAATGCAAATCAAAACTACTTTGAGATATCATCTAACTCCAATGAGACTAGCCTATATCACAAAATCTCAAGACCAGAGATGTTGGCGTGGATGCGGAGAAAAGGGAACACTTCTGCACTGCTGGTGGGAATGCAAATTAATACATTCCTTTTGGAGGGATATATGGAGAACACTCAGAGATCTAAAAATAGATCTGCCATTCAATCCTGTAATTCCTCTGCTGGGCATATACCCAGAAGACCAAAAATCACAACATAACAAAGATATTTGTACCAGAATGTTTATTGCAGCCCAATTCATAATTGCTAAGTCATGGAAAAAGCCCAAGTGCCCATCGATCCACGAATGGATTAATAAATTGTGGTATATGTATACCATGGAATACTATGCAGCCTTAAAGAAAGATGGAGACTTTACCTCTTTCATGTTTACATGGATGGAGCTGGAACATATTCTTCTTAGTAAAGTATCCCAAGAATGGAAGAAAAAATATCCAATGTACACAGCCCTACTATGAAACTAATTTGGGACTCTCACATGAAAGCTATAACCCAACTACAACTTAACAATAGGGGGAAGTGGGAAAGGGGGGGGTGGGTAGAGGGAGGGGAATCGGTGGGATCACACCTGTGGTGCATATTACAGGGGTATTTGCGAAACTTGGTAAATGTAGAATATAAATGTTTTGGCACAGTAACTGAGATAACGCCGGAAAGGCTATGTTAACCACTGGGATAAAAATGTGTCAAATGGTTTATGAAGTGAGTGTATGATGCCCCATAATCATATCATTGTATACACTTATGATTTAATAAAAAAATTAAAAAAAAAAAATAAATAAATAAAAAAAAAAATAAAATGTCTATTCTTTCCAAAGCAATCTACCTATTCAATGCCATTCCTATCAAAATACCAACATCGTACTTTCAAGATTTGGAAAAAATGATTCTGCGTTTTGTATGGAACCGGAAAAAACCCCATATAGCTAAGGCAGTTCTCTGTAACAAAAATAAAGCTGGGGGCATCAGCATACCAGATTTTAGTCTGTACTACAAAGCCATAGTGCTCAAGACAGCATGGTACTGGCACAAAAACAGAGACATAGACACTTGGAATCGAATTGAAAACCAAAAAATGAAACTAACATTTTACAACCACCTAATCTTTGATAAACCAAACAAGAACATACCTTGGGGGAAAGACTCCCTATTCAATAAATGGTGTTGGGAGAACTGGATGTCTACATGTAAAAGACTGAAACTGGACCCACACCTTTGCCCACTCACAAAAATTGATTCAAGGTGGATAAAGGATTTAAACTTAAGGCATGAAACAATAAAAATCCTCCAAGAAAGCATAGGAAAAACACTGGGAGATATTGGCCTGGGGAAAGACTTCATGAAGAAGACTGCCATGGCAATTGCAACAACAACAAAAATAAACAAATGGGACTTCATTAAACTGAAAAGCTTCTGTACAGCTAAGGAGACAATAACCAAAGCAAAGAGACAACCTACACAATGGGAAAGGATATTTGCATATTTTCAATCAGACAAAAGCTTGATAACTAGGATCTATAGAGAACTCAAATTAATCCACATGAAAAAAGCCAACAATCCCTTATATCAATGGGCAAGAGACATGAATAGAACCTTCTCTAAAGACGACAGACGAATGGCTAACAAACACATGAAAAAATGTTCATCATCTCTATATATTAGAGAAATGCAAATCAAAACAACCCTGAGATATCATCTAACCCCAGTGAGAATGGCCCACATCACAAAATCTCAAAACTGCAGATGCTGGCATGGATGTGGAGAGAAGGGAACACTTTTACACTGCTGGTGGGACTGCAAACTAGTACAACCTTTCTGGAAAGAAGTATGGAGAAACCTCAAAGCACTCAACCTAGACCTCCCATTTGATCCTGCAATCCCATTACTGGGCATCTACCCAGAAGGAAAGAAATCCTTTTATCATAAGGACACCTGTACTAGACTGTTTACTGCAGCTCAATTTACCGTTGCCAAAATGTGGAAACAGCCTAAATGCCCACCAACCCAGGAATGGATTAACAAGCTGTGGTATATGTATACCATGGAATACTATTCAGCCATTAAAAAAAATGGAGACTTTACATCCTTCGTATTAACCTGGATGGACGTGGAAGACATTATTCTTAGTAAAGCATCACAAGAATGGAGAAGCATGAATCCTATGTACTCAATTTTGATATGAGGACAATTAATGACAATTATGGTTATGGGGGGGAACAGAAAGAGGGAAGGAGGGAGGTGGGTGGGGCCTTGGTGTGTGTCACACTTTATGGGGGCAAGACATGATTGCAAGAGGGACTTTACCTAACAATTGCAATCAGTGTAACCTGGCTTATTGTACCCTCAATGAATCCCCAACAGTAAAAAAAAAAAAAAAATTAAAAATCATGAGGTTAAATTTCTCCAAAAAAACTTTGCAACCCTCTAGTAGTCTACTTACTAATTTTAATAAAAAAATTTAGGCCAGGGAAGTGGCTCACACCTGCAATCTAGGAGGCTAAGGTAGGTGGATGGCCTGAGTTCTAAAAATAGAAACACTAGCTGGTTTTGTGGTGGGTGTCTGTAGTCCCACCTAATTAGGAGGCTGAGGCAGGAGAATCACTTAAACCCAGGAGTTTGAGGTTGCTGTGAGCTAGGCTGATGCCAGAGCCCTCTAGCCTGGGGCAACAGCGAGACCCTGTCTCAAAAAAACAAAATTAATGATAACTTCTATAAGTTAATATACTATGTAGACTCCAGAAATTCAGGGATAGACAATACATAAACCTGAAAGCTTATTGTTTCAGAGCTCCATAACTCTCCACTATAGTACCACACTTAATTTCCATTAGAACCTGGTTTCCATTCTCAATTCTTACTAAAAGTTTATACTCAGAGTCCATACATGACCCTTATCCACCAAACTGAATACATCACAAAGAAGTATCTGTATCCTTTGTGAGCTTGTTACAACCAAAGCATCTCTCGCCTCTTCCTAGAATTCTTGAACCAGAATTTGCATTTTAGTGGTGGAGGCCTGTAGTCTTAGCTATTCGGGAGGCTGAGGCAAGAGGATTTCTCCTCAAGCCCAAGAGTTTGAAGTTGCAGTGAGTTATGACACCATAGCACTCTACCTGGGGTGACAGAGTAAGACTCTGTCTCAAAAAAATAAAAGAAGAAGAAGAAGAAGAACTTGCACTTTAAAAGATTATGATTCATATGCATGTTAAAGTTTAAGAAGTGCTGGTCTACAATACTCAATAGTTTCACTTCACTCTTTTTTTTTTTTTATTACAGACTAATATGAGGCTACAAATGATTAGGTTATATTTACCTAGATAGAGTTAAAGAACATTCTCCTTAATAAAGTATCCCCCAAATGGAAAAATATATAAAATATCCAGTATACTCAATACTAATATGAAACCAGTAGATTATCAACTATACTTCACTCTTCTAAAGCAGTGCATGGCACAATCCTTGTTCCAGGGACCCCTTCACTTTAGTGTTATCATTACTTTTGTCGGCATAAAATATTCAGGTTTCTTATAATCATTTAGAATAATCCAATAAAATAAAACTACAGTTATCTTTCACTCAATGATGGGTATATGTTCTAGGAAATGTCAATTTTTCCTTTGTGCGAAAACTGTGCAGTGTATTTACACAAATTTACACATTACATGGGCATTGCCTACTACCTACCCAGACTATAGTCTATTGCTCCAAGGCTACAAATATGTACAGCATGTTACTATACAGTACTGCTGGTAGTTGTAACATACTGGTAAAAAATTGTGTATCTAATCATATATAAGCATAAAGAAGGTAAAAATATGAAGTTTGGTGTATAATCTTATGAAACAGGATCACCACTGTATATGCTATTCATCGCTGATTGAAACATGGTTTTGGACATCTCATTATAAATTATAAGAAAAAAATAACCTCTTAGTTTCTCTCTTTAAACGTTTCTGAGTTTAATTTGTTGAGTTCTAGGGCCAAATTGATATCCCCAGCATTACTGTCATTCAGAACAACTGCGCAGTACCTTTAGAGTAAGTCATTCTCAAGAACAACACAACCAAAGAAGTTATCAGAAATATTTGGCTGAAAAGAAAAAAACAAAGTTATTTCTATTTCTGACCAAGAAAGGACCCCCCCAACACACACATGTATACACACACACACGCACACACACACAAACACTTTGTGAGGCTTTAGACATAAGGAACTAAAGAATAGTTATTCCTTAGAGATGGTAAACAAAGGAGATATAGCTTTCAATCACCCCAGGTGGCTGCCTTGACCTAGTTTCCAGGCTATGGCACAGTGATGAGTGCCTGGGACAAACTTATCAAATTCTTTACTGCAGTTAGCCAGACCTGAGGGTCTGCAGAGAACAATGTAGCTAAAACTGGCAGAACAGAGTATCAGAGAGGATACAGATGAAAAGAGAGAGAACTCCAAAGAACTGTGGAAGGTCCCTTGTGTATTCGATCTATGTGTATGAGGAAACTATTACACTTGAAGCCTGGGAGAAAAAAAACACCTGAAAAAAAATTGATACTGTCCTGTCTAACTAGATTCATAAGGCATTGGAACTAGTATCTGTTCCCACCAGAAGATTCATGGAGCACTGTGTGGAGTACAAAAGAAGAGCTTGTCTTAGAGATGGGAAATAATAAGCCCCAGACTGTGAGTGCTCACACCACCTAACAAATGCATTTCCAAACAAATATCAAGAATATTTATGAAAGTAAAAGAATATTCAGCACCTAAGAAGATAACATTTGTGTTTGGTATTCAACAATGATTACAGGCATGCGAAGAACCTGGAAGATACAACTCATTATGAAAAAATAAATGAATCATTCAAAACCAACCATGAACTTCCTCAGATGTTAGAATTAGCAGACAAGGACACCATTAACGTTTGAATTAATTAATTAATATAATCTTTTTTAGAAAATAGGAAGTATCATACTATTAGGAGAAACATCACCACCTGGTGGTATGTTAGGGTATTGCCAGTAAAAGTATTTATAACAAGAAGTATGGCTTTTCTCAGAATTTACTAATATTAATACTTACATAAATAATTACAACTTCACAACTGTATAGTTGAACAATTGCATGCTATTTATACAGTTTGTATTCAAACCTTTATATAATCTCTAATATATGTTTTCTATGCATACACATATTGATATATTATATATGAACATTCATGTGAATCAAAGATACAACTAATAGAAATAGTTCACTTTCATTGTCTAATGAGAAAGGCATTGTCCTCCTTATAGCAGAAGTTGTATTCTTAAATGTAATTTGTCCTATTACAACCACTCTCTATCCTAGCTTTTGTTCTTCCTATAAATCTTATAGAATTTCATATATTCCTTTTTGTGTCTATTATATGTATTTGGCTACTAAAAATATAAACTCTTTGAGTTTTTAATCTCTTTTCACTACATTCACTATAATTACAATAATATTTGGCATGTGGTAAACACATAATAACCAAGTTTAAATAATTATTTTGCATTCACTAAATGAGTAGAGTTTACTGAGATCTAAGATTTTGATAAGATATAATTAGGACATATGTAAAATACATCCATCCATTTGTCATGCAGCTATGTGTACATGAGTTCTGGTAATTAAGTTCACAAATTTGCCAGCATCTGCTTACATTGCCATCACTGTACAAAAACTCAGTAAGGTCATGGCAACATGGTGTAATGTCTTGCTGAGTGGCATTTGTTAGTGTTGCTGCATGTTTTTGTATGCCATATGATATGGTAGCTGTGATAATCATTACAGAAAAACAAGTTCCAAAATTGCTTTGAAGAATGGACTAGAAACTGGGGTTAGTGCATAGCTTCCCAAGTGAAATACTTCAAAGGTGACCATAGTGATATTCAGCAATGAGGTATATAACACTGCTTCTAGGATGAGTTCACAAACTTAACTGTCACACCTCCTATGTTATAATTTAAAACCTATTATATAGTAAATTTTACACAGGTTAGGTGTCAACTTTGTTGCAAATTTTAGTTTCTAGTCAGCCAACTTTCTAGTCAGACATTAGATAATATAGCATAAGAGTTAAAAGCACAACCTTTGGAGATGACATTAGATCTTTACCTCCTAACTTGCTGCAGGCATTGTCTAAACAAATCTATCAGGCAACAGAAATTACTCTAGATATTTCATTAGAGGTATTTTGGTATAGGGATTTGATTGCCCTGGGGATAAAAGAGACATTAATCCCTTGGAAAAAATGAGGAAAAGCAAAAGCAAGAAGATGCTACCACCCTTAAGGCTGAAAGTACATCAGGCAGAGACTGTGTGCAGAAGCACAGGCATCAAGGAGGCCTGGTGGAAGAAGAAAGTACCAGATCTGTTGATACCATGCACAGAGGGGCCATTAGGTGCAAGCTGGAGCCCTACAGGGTACACAGCTGCTGGCAGAGAGGCAACCGAAGTAGAGAGAAGAAAAGGGAGAAAACCCCAGTGTCCTCCTTTCTACTTCTTTCCAGTCACCTGCTCTTGCATCCCGTTCTATACAATAGTCAGAAGCCTAATCCCAGTGAGGACAACCCACATCACAAACTCCCAAAACTGCAGGTGCTGGAATGGATATGGAGAAAAAAGAAAACTTACACACTGTTGATTAGATTGCAAACTAACCCAACCTCTATGGAATGAAGTATGGAGCTTACTCAAAGAACTAAAAGTATAACTTCCATTTGATTCTGCAATCCCATTACTAGATATCTAGCCAAAAGAAAAAAAAATCATTTTACCACAAGGACATTTGCACTGGAATGTCTACTGCAGCTCAATTCATAATTGCCAAGACATGGAATCAACTCAAGTGTCCATCAACCCATGAATAGATTAATAAACTGTGGTATATGTATACCAGGGAGTACTATTCAGCCATAAAAAAGGAAGGGGACTTTACATCTTTTGTATTTACCTGGATGGAGTTGAAACATCTTAGTAAAATATCACAAGAATAGAAAAACAAGTATCCAATGTACTCAATATTAATATGAAATCAATATATAGACAACCACATGCCCACATGAAAGAAAAACACAAGTATATTAAAGTGATGGGGAGGGTGAAGGAGGGAGAGGGGAATAGACAAGTAGGAAGGGGACTGGCAAGTTCTCACTAATGTGCACAATGTGAAGGTATACAGCATGTCCCCTGAGTGAAGGGCTCAACTACAACTTGAATTTTGCCTTGTAAAGAAAAACAGTGTAACCTAAACATTTACCTTTATGTTAATCTGAAATAAAAAAATAAATAAAACACTAGTCAAAAGTCATATGGCAAGGAAATCCAAAAAGTGTAGCCTGCAAGAGTCAGGGCCTAGGTTCCAGTTACCCATTTTTAAATTGCCTAAATGATGTTTTGTCCTCCATCTTTGCTGAAGAGTCTTCCACAGATTTTCTCTTGTTCCAGGATAACCTTCCCCCCACTCTTCATTTGGTTATGTTTTCTCCATTCTTGAGATCTTGCTTTCCCTGTCACCTCTTGTTAAGCTTTGCCATTTTATATGCTCTTGAAGAATGTACTACCAGAATTTATGGTTTTTAATTTATTTGTGCACATATGTGAAGAATGATTTTCTTTCTAATGAGGTGGTATGCTCCACAAGGTCAGGTTTTATCACTACAGATCTTTAAAACCTGACACAAAGTTGTTGCTCTGTACGTATTTACTGGATGATCTTTCCTCATCCAGATTTTTATCCCTATTTTTGAAACATGACTCAAATTTAAGCTTCACAGACAAACCAAATGTAGCCTTGAATTCCAATCTCTACCTTAGGATGCACAGAGGTTTAAAATCACCACTCGAATCAGCTTGTTTAAATTCCAGAAGGAAAAGCCCTAGACAGTGTTCAACTCCATACAGTCTTTCCTAAAAAAAAAAAAAAAAATCCCAGTGTAACCTGGCTTATTGTACCCTCAATGAATCCCCAACAATAAAAAAATAAATAAATAAAAATAAAATAAAAAAATAAAAAAATCCCAACTAAAGAACTCAACTCTATTCAATTCAAATTCAAAGATAATTTCAAAATCTCTATTAAGGTTATCCAGAGAAATAGAACCAATAGGATGCGTTTATATAGGTGTGTGCATAAAGTGATTTATTATAAGGAATTGGCTTTTGTGATTATAGAGGCTGACAATTAGTTGTCAAGGTCAGCAGTTAGTGAAAGAGAGCTTATGACACAGTTTTAGTCTAAATGCTGGCAGACCCCAGGAAGGGCTGTTATTCCAGTATTGATATTTAAAAGCAGGAAAAAAAGTTGAATGTCCCTTCCCAAAGGCAATCAGGAGGAAGATTTTCCTCTTACTTGCAAGAGAGTTAACATTTTTGCTCTACTGGGGCCTTCAGTTGACTGAAAGAGGTTCATCCTTTTCTCTTTAGGGAGATCAACTTACTCATTCAAGTGTTAATCTCATCCAGAAGCATCCCCAAGACACACCAGGAATAACGTTTGACCTAATGTTCTAATGTCAGGGCATTTAATGGCCTGGTAAAGTTGATGCATGAAATTAACCATCACAGTTCAATCCCTCATCATCTTGACACACATAAGCATCTCCTTAAACTATACTTTAAAGATAATATCAAGGCCATAATTCCACAAAAGATGATAAAACTAAATTTTCCATTCAATGGACAAATGCACCAAGCTCTTCCCCAGAAGAGGAGGTAAAGTTCTTGAGTTATGTGTACTTTTCTTCTTGATGTCTTGTAACTTAAATATTATGATATAAAATTAACAATACTTACGTACAGTGGTATGAAGTCATCTTATGTCATATGTTAAGGGGATAAAAGAGGGAAGAAAGGATGACATTTTCTTATGCACACAATTTTATAACAAAATAATGAAGAAACGTTCTGATAGTTACAGTCCTCATGGTGATAATGGCCACGTGGTCACAGCTGACATTTATAGCTACTGTCTTCCACTATGCATTCTGTCTTCCCTTTCCCTTCAGCAGCAAGGATGGCAGCTGGATATGGTTCTTTACCTGGTGGGATGAAGCCTTTATTCCTGAAGAGTCTAGGGTATTAATAATCCTACCTGGATTGAGTTTTGTAGTTTTCCATTTTCCTTAATTACAGAACATGGCATTACTAGGAGATTCTTTCAGGTATTTGCTGGATGGCAGACATCCCCTTCCTTAAGTCCATTGTGACCTAGTAGTCCAACTTATCCCTTGGTAGTCAGCAACAAGTCACCACAGCCAGTACAGTAACCTCTCCCTTTGCTGATTGATTCAGACCCAGGAGCCCAAAGTGGCCCTGCAACAGGGTTTTTTGTTATTGTTTCTTTTTGTTTGTTTTGGGGGGTGTCCTTTTTCCTAATGCATTATTTTTATTTCAGAGTGTTACAGGGATATATACATTTTGGTTGTATAATTTATTTCTTACATTTAAGTCAAAGCCTATAAATAAGTGTGCCCTTCCCCTAGAATATCTGCATTGCACCTATTAGGTATAAATTTACCCTACCCTTACATCTCCCTCCCACCTACTTAATTTCCTTTGACTTTTGCTTTCATATATGTACTTAGGAATTTATCAAATACTTCCAGCTTAGTATTGAGTACATGTGGTGTTTGTTTTTCCATTTTTCTGATATTTCACTTAGGAGAATGGTCTTCAATGACATCCAGCTTGTTGCAAAAAATAATGTATGTCCATCCTTTTATGGCTGGATAGTATTCCATGGTATTCATATACCACAAGTTATGAATCCATTCATACATTGATGAACACTTGGGTTGTTTCCACAACGTTGCAATTGTGAATTGTGTTACTATAAACATTTGAGTGCAAGTGAATTTTTTTTTTTTTTGTAGAGACAGAGTCTCACTGTACAGCCCTCTGGTAGAGTGCCGTGGCGTCACACGGCTCACAGCAACCTCTAACTCTTGGGCTTACACGATTCTCTTGCCTCAGCCTCCTGAGCAGCTGGGACCACAGGCGCCTGCCACAACGCCCGGCTATTTTTTTGTTGCAGTTTGGCCGGGGCTGGATTTGAACTCGCCACCCTCGGCATATAGGGCCAGCGCCCTACTCACTGAGCCACAGGCACCACCCGCAAGTGAATTTTTAAATAAAATATTGTTATTCTTTGGATAAATACCTAACAGTGAGATTGCTAGATAAAAATCACGTAGAACTACTTTTAGTTCTTTGAGGTATCTCTATCCTAGTTTCTATAGAGGTTGTGCTGGTTTTCAGTCTCATCAACAGTGTGTAAGTGCTCATTTCTCTCCTCATCCAGGCCAGCATCTGTTACTTTGGGACTTTTTGATATAAGCATTCTCACTGGGTTTAGATGATAATCTCATTGTTGTCCTGATTTCTTCAATGGAATCATTTCTGTGTCTCTAGTAGCACTATCCCCCCTTCCCACTGTGGAACTAAGATTTATATGTCAGGAGACTACAAGGTCATGGGAACAGAAAGCAAAAAATGTCCCAGTGGATCACCATGGAATAATCATGAGTAATGACTTCCCATTTCCATCCTCTTCATTCCTGGACTCATGAATGCTGGCTACAGGAGAAATGGTTCCATATATTGGATGTTGATTCAGAGAATCCACAGCCTTCTGGAGAATCTGTCCCAAGCTCTGAAAAGTATTTCTACCTAGCTCTTATTATAACTGGGTTTTCAAGAGTCTATTACACAGTTCTATGAAGTCAGTTTCTGCAGGCTGATGGAGAACAGTGAATTCATAAGCTTGGGATCACCATCATACTTTATTTGCCTTGAAGTGAATTCCTTAATGATAATAAATGCTGTATGGAGCAGCACCTGTGGCTCAGTAGGTAGGACACCGGCCCCATATACTGAGGGTGGCAGGTTCAAACCTGGCCCCAACCAAACTACAACAAAAAAATAGCTGGGCATTATCACCAACGCCTATAGTCCCAGCTATTTGGGAGGCTGAGGCAAGGGAATCTACTAAGCCCAGGAGTGAGAGATTGCTGTGAGCTGTGTGATGCCATGGCACTCTACCAAGGGTGATAAAGTAAGACTGTCTCTACAAAAAAAAAAAAAAAAAAAAGAAAGAAAGAAAAGCAATGCAATATAGAATAGAATATGGAAGGAGTAATGCATTCTCTAAGCCTTCAGAGGATAGTTTGCCAGAAGAATTGCATGTAGGTAAAGTAAATTTGCATCTAGGATAAATGCCTATTTCTAAAAGAACAAAACACTGCCCCTTCTGTAATGGAAGAATTTCAATATAATCAGCATCTGACCAGGTAGCTGGTTGATCTCTCCCGGGAACAGTGCTATATTAGGGGCCCAGTGTGTTCTCTACTGTTGACAGATTGGGCTCTTAGCAGTGTCACAGCCAGGTTGACCTTGGTGAGTAAAAGTCGATGTTGCTGAGTCCACATATAACCTCCATTCCCACTAGCATGGATACTTTGTTCATCAGCTCATCAGGCAATGACACAGGTGGCTGGGGAAAGAGTCTGCAAGAATCAGGAGAACAAGTCATCCTATTCACTTGATCATTAAAGTCCTACTTTGCTGAAGTCACACTTGGGTGAACATATTGGACATAAATACCATCATAGTTTTGTGTGCTTTCAGAGATGTATCAACTTATCTTTTCCCAAAATTTCCTTGTCACCAATTTTCCAATTTTTTTCTTTCCATATCCTTGACCATGCAGACACACCACTGGTCACATTCTATTAATCAGTGTGTAAGCATACAGTGGTCATTTCTCCTTCCAAACTGAGCAACCAGGTAGACTGCTCAAATTTCTGCTCATTGAAAGAGGATTTTTCTTCTTCACTATTCTTTAGATATGTCTCTGAAGTGGGCTGTACTGCCCTGTTTATGTTTGGGTGTTCTATTCATATTGTGCAGAAATGTCTGAAAATCAATCCAAGTGCTACAGTGTGAATGCCTATGCTTCTTTCCAAATTCATGTCAAAATTTAATTCTTAGCACAACAGTATTAAGATGGGGCTTTTAGAAGATGATTTGGCATCGTGAACTCTCCCCTTATGAATGGATTCATGACCTTATAAAAGGCCGCAGGGATTAGCTATGCTGTTTTTTGCCCTTCTTCCCTTCTACCATGTGAAGACATAGCAACAAAAAGCCATCATGTAAGCAGAGACCAAGCCCTCACCAGACGCAGAACCTGCTGGTACCTTGACCTTGAACTCCCAGAGTCCAGAACTGTGAGGAATCAATTTCTATTCTTTATAAGTTACCCAGTATCAGGTATTTTGTTAATAGAAGAATGAATGGACATAGACCTTGAGTCTTATCTTCCTCCATCTATGCATCTTAGGAAACTTCTCCTAAAGTCACAGGTACAGACTGCAAAGGAGATGGTGGTATAGCAGCACTGGGGACCACAGGCATTTGGTTCACTTCTTCACATAACTTACCTGAGCCTCCAGAATCTGCTTGGGCCCAGTTATGTATATACCACTTTCACTTGATACAGAGTGCTGTTGTAAACACCTAACTTGATGGAATGTTGGATCAAATACCAACCAGTTCCTCATGGGCAGCTGAGGTCATAGGTAAATTGGTAGCCTATGGTTAAGCATTCAGCCTCTGTAAAAGTCTAGCAGCAGACCAAGAACTGCAACACACACACACAATATTTATCCACAGAGGATGGCACAGCCAGGCATTGCTCCAATATCCTGGGAGCCTGCTCTACAATTCACCTGTAAGGGCTTGCCAAAAACTCCAAACAATATCTCTATCTGCCACCATCACTTTATGTACCATTTGATGTATAGAACATGTGGCCTAAAGGTCAGTGGGCACAGCAGCCTGAACTAGAGGTAGAGGCTCCTTGTGTCCTGAACCTACTCAAAACTAGCAACTATCGGATTTGTAGGTGAATGAGCTGGAGTAACACAATAAATGAGAAATACATTGCCTCTAAAGAGGTCTACTATGTGTTATAATGCTACTATGTGTTGGTTATAGGCTGGGCCAAGAGAAGCCAATTATCCCTTAGGTTAGAAGAAATTCCTCAACATTCCTCGTAACACTGAGCCCCTAGATAATAAAAATGAGGTAGAAGGACTTTGGATTTTTGTTGTATTTCTTTTCCACCTTACGACACACAAATGTCTTACCAATAAGACTATACTAGTTTCTACTTATTGTCACTAGGTTCAATCAGCTTTATGTCATCAGTGTCGTGAACTCATATGATATGATGTCCTGTGTAGGGAAAGTCAATCAAGATACCTACAAACTAAACTATAATGTAGATATGGAGTGTTGAGACACCCTTGAGGGAGGACCGTGCAAGTGTATTGCTGAGCTTGCCAGATGAGAGCAAACCGCTTCTGGTAGTCCTTATTGACAAGAATGGCTAGGGGAGAATTTGCCAAGTCAATAGCTGCACATTAAATATCAAGGGATGGGTTAATATGCTCATGCAGTGAAACTGAAAATGGGGTCACCACCTTGTAATGCTTATGACAATAAACTATCATTCTCTAAGATTCATCCCTCTTTTGCTTAGGCCAAATAGGTATGGCTAGTGGGGATGTGGTGGGAATTACTATTTCTGTATGTTTCTATTGCCTGATGGTAGTACTAATCTTTGCAATCCCCCAGGAAATATGAAATTGCTTTTGTTTTATTATTCTCTCAAAAGAAGCAGGAAAATAATAACAGAAGCACTTCTAGAGGCTTCTACTTGGCCTCTCCTGCCCTAGTAGCCCTCTCGCTACAGATTAAGAGACAGTGTTGAGATTCTGCCAGTTGCTGAGTATGTCTATTTCCATGGTGAATTCCAGAACTAGGAAGATAACCATAGGCTGGTTTCAGAGACACATTGACCCAAGCTGTGAGAAGGACCCGAACTGAAATGTTTGGGATCACCTGACTTCCATAATCCCTATTCTGACTGGTTTACCATACCAATGTTTTGGGTCTTCTAGAATAGGGGTACATCAGAGCTACTGGACAGTAGTTCCAAAGGGTCTGATTATATGCTTTATTTTAATGTGCAGTTACTGTGGCAAAAGGTCATAGATCACATTGGGGAAGGCTGGAAGAAAGATTAATGCAAAGTTTTGACAGTATATCAGAGTTCTTCTTCAAGGAGAGCCACCTCTCTTTCATTCAGTGGGTTTGAGAGCTATAAACTTGTCCAGTCTGGGAGGTGACTGAGGGGTGGTGACTCTCAGCTTTATGACTCTTGTTAGATTTTTGCTCATTGACCTTATAAAAATCAATGGCCCAGGTGCAGTGGCTCATGCCTGTAATCTCAGCACTCTGGGAGGCTGAGAAGGGTGGAATGCTTGAGCTCAGGATATTGAGACCAGCCTGAGCAAGAGTGACACCCCATTTGTAAAAACTAGCCAGGTGTTGTGGAGGGCACCTGTAGTCCCAGCTACTGTGGAGTTTGAGGCAAGATGATTGCTTGAGACTGAAATTTTGAAGTTACTATGAGGTATGACTCCAAGGCATTCTACCCAGGGTGGCAAAGTGATACTCTGTCTTAAAAAAAAAAAAATCAAGTACAAATTTACTATATTTGCCTTCTATTTCATTTCTAGAAATACCATGATCAATTAGTCAATGCCATAATTCTGAAAAAGTCAGTTTCTTCTGAGTCCAGCTTTGATTCTTCTGTCCGTTATAGTAGCCTATCCCATGTTATCTGTGGTGGTTGAAAGCCACCACTTGTCCCCTGCTAGCCCAAGATTCAATTATGCTCATTGCATTATGTTTTCCAATTCAATAACCAAAAGTTCCTACTCTCTACTGTTTTCCCTGTAACATCTGGACTACAAGGAAGAGTGACACAGACCTCTGCAAGGATGCCAAGGTTACTCTCAAATTTATCTTTTGCAGCCGTGGAGCAGAGTATGTCTTTTGGATCTTCTCAGGGTGGGAGAGTAGAACTTAAAAATGACAAATCCATTCCAAGACTCCCATCTCCCTAAGCATTTTAATCCCCTCCTCTTTATTCAACCAAGTCAGGTATGGCATTTCTAATTTGCTCACTATAAGACACCTTTTGGTTCATGTTTTAGCCCAACACATACCTGGCATTTTAAAATTAACAATGTACTCAGTACTACTGTGAAACCAATTTATATACACTCACACTTGCATATGAAAAATGAAACACAACTATAGCCTAGGATGAAGGAGGGAAGGGGAGAAGAGGGGAGGGGGTTGTGTTGATAGAGGGAGGGTTAGTAGGGGGACAACACCTATGGAGCACATTGCAAGTACAAGTTGGATCTATCAGGTGTAGAACACAAATGTCTTAATGCTGTAATTGGGTAAATGAGGTGAAAGCTATGTTGATTAGTAGGATGTAAGCACTCCAATTTGTACAAATAATCAATACATTGAATCCCATGATCGCATACATGTATTTATGATCTATGTACAAATGAATTAATAAAAAAAAATAAAAAATTAAATTAAATTAACAATAAGGGGCATGTTGAACATGACATTAATGCCATATGTCTTATCTTGGCTTCCCCAGAAGCTGACCCTGAGATAAGCATTCTGGACAAAAGGTTAATATAAAAAGAAATCTAGGACAAATAAAAGCAATCTAGAAGTAGCAATGGTGGAGTAGGAAAGGGTGAGTTACAATATCAGTCTGGGAAATGGAGAGCTTAATCTCCTTGTGGAACTCAGAAACAGTGTTGAACATGCTCCTCAAGTTCATTGCTCCTGAAGCAGCCGTCAATTCAGTGACGGTGCTAATATAGTGAATGTTAATTCCTTGGCATTTCTACCTTCCCCTATGCACAAACAGAGATGGCCCTGGTGATAAGATATCAGGCAAGAAGATGCAGAGACTAGTATTTGTAACTGACGTTTTTATGCTCTGAAAGTCTAGAGAAATGGGAAGACTATCAATGCCATTTCTCTACCACAAAGGAGGGAATTGAGACTTTAGTCATTAGCCATTGGGGTGTCATTGAAGGCTCTTGAATGTAGGCTAAAGAGAAACTATATGATGACTTTGTATCCCACAGGTGTTGAGGGAAAGAATGGTACTAGTGACTCAGAATGCAACTCATATTTCCTTTCCTTTATATTTCACATAAAGCAGCAGTTCTCAATCTGTGGGTCACGACCCACAGGAACTGTATTAAAGGGCCATGGCATTAGGAAGGTTGAGAACCACTGACATAAGGCCACTTATTTAGTTATTTCTCAGCTTCATTTTTTATAACATTATTGGCCACTAAAACTATAGTTTCACAATTGTCATCGAAAGTTCCCATCCCTGGTTTTAGTCACTGTCCTAACAGGGTTAATCCTGAAATTCACCAAAGACTATACTGTAAATTTCAGGCATTGGGGCCATTTCAAGACCTTGATAATTTGAGTCATCACTTCCTTTCTCTTGAGGCACTAATCACACTAACCAACCTCAACTGGATTCTCCATTCCAGGCACACTAAAACTCTATTTTTCCTACTGCATATCCATTCATGCCATGGTGACTTTACACAAGCTCACTCCCCTTTGTTTGAAAACCAGGTCCTCAGTTTTTCAGACAATTGTCTCTTTAAGTACACACAACTTCCATATGCATAGACAGCAAAACCTCTGTAACTTGACCACTCAAGGGCCTGTAATAAACTGGTCAATATATGAAGAGGTCCACATCAGGGACCCTGGGGTCCTCAAACTGCGGCCCGCAGGCCACATGCGGCAGTGTGTTTGTATTTGTTCCCATTTTGTTTTTTTACTTCAAAATAAGATATGTGTGGGTGGAGTCTGTGGCTCAAAGGAGTAGGGGGCCAGCCCCATATGCTGGAGGTGGTGGGTTCAAACCCAGCCCTCGCCAAAAAAAAAAACAAAACAAAAACTACCAAAATAAGATATGTGCAGTGTGCATAGGAATTTGTTCATAGTTTTTTTTTTTTTTTAAATTATAGTCCGGCCTTCCAACGGTCTGAGGAACAGTGAACTGGCCCCCTGTTTAAAAAGTTTGAGGACCCCTGGTAGGCTATGTGGTCCATATCTAGTCTACTAAAATTAGGTCAATGTAAGGACGTGGTCAATGTAGATAGGTGGTCAAACTAGGGTGGGTTTACTATATTTCACAATTTCTACCACAGTGCATGTTATGTTGTACATGAAATAGATATTGTTTAATGAAGAGCATAGGAGAAAATAGTAGCTTTTAAGGAAGAGATAATGAATCCATATTCACCCCATTGATCCTGCAGTGACTCTTTGTCATCCACAAAGAAGTAGATAGCAAGATACTGGAGAGGGGAGCTCTTGGTACTAGGAGGAAGGTGAGGCCTGCAACAGCATACACCTGTTTGAATCTGATTCTGAAAGTAGAATATTTAAATCACAAAGCACAAGAGCCTTCATTTCCTTTGCCCCCAAGACCTTGTTCCTTCTAGAAAACATACAGGACTACCTGCAAGACAAGTAAAAACATGCATGGCAGGGCATCTTGAAAACATAATAACCGGGGGAAAGTAGGAGATCTTGAAATTCAAAGTAAAGAAAGGATCTTCACCCTTCCCTCTGGATTCTTTCATATTCAAGTGGGACAGTTTTGAAAAATAATAGAAACTCCTTCTTCCTTTTCTCCTCACTCTCTCTGATGTTCCACATGGATCCTGCTCTCAAATCCCTGCTGGCTCATCAGTCACAGTTCTTGTTCAGCAAATCAAGAGTAATATTTCTATAATCAAAGGAAGATTAAAACATGAAGTGGCTTCTCCATAAATCAAGATAACTGTATTAGGCAACCTTGGAGAAAAGCATTATTGCATGATCAATGAATTTTTTTTTGTATACATGCATGGCTACTATTTAATGGTCCAGAATGAGTTTTGGCATTTCTCCTCATCAGTGAGCCTGTTGAATTTTATGTCTTGTCTCACGGGAATAGCCTTCCTTAAGCATCACAGCCACCACCCAGCACCACAACAAGCAAACCATAGACCAGTTTTCCTAAGTTCTTAGTAGATATTTAGAAACAGAGTCTTTATCCATCAATTTGTTCAATTTGTCAGTTTCCTCTGTCTGATTTGGATATACCCATAATTCAAGTAAAGAAAACACCTCCCAGGGTCCTAATGTGCTGGTAAATGAATATCTTGAACCAAACACCTGATTTTCAGAGACAAGTATAAATAGCAATACATTTCATTTTGTTGTCGTCATTACCAATGAAAAATTCTGGTCTTAGAGGACTATCTAGAGCACAGATTCTAACATAAAAAGACATCTGGAAACCGATGAGGCATACTGTGAAGAGAAACAATAAATTAAGCCTGAGCATGAGTAATATGGGTCCCCAGAAGCAAAACTATATAGGAATGAGCTTCTCCGCTGGAAGAACACATGGGAATCAGGAGTCAAGGCAGGAGGTGCCTCTGATGAAAAGGATGTGGGAGTCCTCAGTTCTCTAATAACTGTGGGAAGATGTCATAAAGATGGTTTTATAGTAAGAAGAACCATTCCCTATTTTCCCCACAGCCATGAAGCCTGGTCATTTGGCTTGAATTTCAAAGGCTCCACACGATTCTTTAGAAATCCAGGGAGGAACTTTGCTAAATAATGGTCAAGTATGCTAAATAAAATGGTCAAGTACGCTAAATAAATAAATATGTATTTTAGCATCAAAAGCAAATGTTAGAAGCTACTTTATGCTATCACATGAGCATCATGACACCATTAAGGATACCCCTGTTTGAATGAATTTCTAGTCTCTTGAGAATTTCCACATAGCATGTATCAGCCAGCTGGTTTATCAAGCCCAGTAGTTTTTCAGAAAGGATAACTTTTTCCCTTCATTATTATAAGGGAAGCAACTTTTAAAAAGTATGTATTTATTTACATAAAACTTCTAAGGGTGCTTTGAAAGACTATAATATTGTTTACTGAGTAATTAAGGTGAACACTAACAGAGTTTTCATACTTCTTCCCATTAAAAAAAGTTAACGAACGTTTCATACCACAATCAAATTGTCTATGTACAGAAGTGGTTATTTTGTTTGCTAGTAGTTTGAAGTTTCTCATCCATTAGCACCAGAAGGTGACAGTATTCTTCATCAAAAATAGAATTAAAAAAATTAGGTCCTTGATACTCTGCTTTGATTACTTTTGAGTACTTATGCCACTAAATACTTTGGGATTTCCAGTCTGTGTGCACTCAAACCCAGCTTAGTGACTATGTCTGAGCATCCCATTCAATGCAACAAACCAATTGCTTTGCCTTGTGCTGTTTCCTAAATTGACTAGTTATTTGTTTGATATGATCAGACAACTGAGGTGAAAGGTGAATGACTATGCATATGCGCAAACCCTGAGTATGTAGAAGCCACTTACACATAGCCCTCTTCAGCCATATTTTTATTGCCTCTGTTTCCAGGCATCCTCAAACTTTTTAAACAGGGGGCCAATTCACTGTCCCTCAGATCGTTGGAGGGCAGGAGTATAGTTTGAAAAAAAAAAAAACTATGAGCAAATTCCTATACACACTGCACATATCTTATTTTGAAGTAAAAAACAAAACGTTAGTAAATACAATTCACGCCGCCTCATATGGCCTGCGGGACGCAGTTTGAGGACCCCTGGCCATTTCAACTCTTGTTCTGTTTTAGATCAAGTGACTGTGTTGAGACAGAAACCCACATTCACTTACCTTATGTTGACTGAGTGTCCACTGTGTCCTAGGCTCTTGGCTGGATCCACGAGACTGGTCGTAAGCCAAGAAAACTACACATTCATTCCTAAGTCATCTCCTCTCTTGTTCATCCCTGCCTTTTTGTCATCTTCCATTTTGTGACAGAAGAAATGTTCTCTTCATTGGAATACACAGCCCTGGTCTTCTTCATTCGTACACCGGTCAGGTTGCACAGAACGAGCCCCGGCTAAAGAGATGTGACCTATAGCACCAGAGCATCCCTGTCCAGCTTTCTCTCCACTGCAGACAATGCCCCCCAGTCCAAGAGTGCAGAACGATAGATACGCACACGGTTCCGAACAAATCTGCTCTCCTGGACGGCATTAGAAGAAAAAGGAGATTATTATCTTTTCACACTAATACATTAATTGTTATGTTCATAAATATTATAGAAGTTATGGTTTCATCAGTCATCAGAGCAAGAAGGGCTCCTGAGAATAAATTATTTCTACTTCCTTATTATTTCAGGCACATAACTCAGTTACCAAGTGGTTAAATGACCTTGTTCACATGGTGTATTCTTGGGAATCTAAAATCAGTGAAAAAACTAGAGATAAAAATCTAAGCCTAACACATATCTGAAGTCTAATTCCTTATTATAAAAATAAAACTTAAATTATAGTGATAAATCATTATTATTCTAAAGGGTCAAACCATCTTATTTTTTTTCAATTACTTCACTTAGGAAAATAACTATAATTTCTTCTATAAAATAACAAAATTAACAAAAATACTGTTAATTCTCTGGGAACCAGGGGAAAAAGAGACTAGAACATAATCATCCATAAGCATGTGTTGTTAATATATTTTTAGCATTTATAAGGAAGTGAGTTTCTTTTCTTCTTTGGACAAAAGAGTCTGTATGATATAATCTGTTTCCACTTTTTTAAATAAAAAATGTTAGTTTTTTAACACTTTTACCTTCTTTCTATTTCTAA
This sequence comes from Nycticebus coucang, assembly GCF_027406575.1. NCBI lineage: Eukaryota > Metazoa > Chordata > Mammalia > Primates > Lorisidae > Nycticebus > Nycticebus coucang. The sequence goes on along the minus strand of NC_069800.1, from coordinate 30,571,582 downwards.
AATTATCCATAGAGAATGTGATTTTTTGTAAAATGGCCTAAAGGTCCAAAATCATTTACTGCCAATGCCTAATTCTAAACCTGATGTTCTGGAGAAATGTGTGGCCTGAACCATGCCAGAATGTCTCGTTTTATGTTTAAATGGTCACAGATTTAATAATGGGCTGCAAAAAAGGATTGCATTTAACTACATCCTTTACTTTTCAAGCACTCGTCCAAGCATGTACAAACACAGGGGAATGCCATATGCTATAAATCTTTGAGCATCACGGAAAATGCCCACTCTGGGCTCTGTACACATTAACAGATTATGTCCCATTAGGTCAAGGCAGAAATTAATTATAGGATTCTTTTCAAATCTGCATTGTTTCCTGGCTCTGTTGTGGGTCACTCAATTAGACACCTCTCAAGGTCTTTGTGCTGGACTAAACGCAGCTAATTGTTCCATTTCTTCATGGAGTGATTCAGCTCCCAGATGTCTCAGACTTTTCAGCAGCTCTGCTCCACCAATATCTTGACATATGAAAATAAAGGCATTTGGGACCAGGCAGAGGGGAGTGACTGTAGAGCAAATAGAGCAGGGTATTCTTTATCCCTGCCCTTTGCTATGATTAATCTTCAGTAAGAAAGGACTCCTGAATCATTCTCTTGACAGGACACCCCCCTTGCCCTATCTGGCTCCCCATGTGAGGAGCAATGGATGAATGCTTCCTTTTTTCCCGTCTCCAGGTGCAGCCCTATTCACACTCGAGCCTGACAGCACATAATAGAACAATTTCTACTTGCCTGTTGCCTCAGCTCTGTATTCTTTTCCCCTCCTGTGTTTCTCATTTGTTCACATTCTGGTGACAGGGCCAAACTCAAATTGCATGAAAAACCAAAGACAGCCATTTATTTCCTTGTAGACTAAAGTGTGTATATGTGTGTGTGTCTGTATGTGTACATACTCGCATGCACACATTTTCTTACTGGAAGCATGACTTCAAAGTAAATCTATGCAGAAAGAGCCTTGCATCTCTAACTATTGGGTTGGCTTGAAATTTTTACTTTGATTTTGAATTTTTGTTTTCTCTTGGCATTTTTTCCCTTCAGCTCTTTCCTTTATCCATAGCAAATGGTATCATTTATTCACGTTAGCAGGTGCGTATATAACAATAAATGTTCTGGAATAGAGAGAAATGTCTAGACACAGTATCTGTGTGGTACCAACCATATTTAAAAGCACCAACAAATTGCCATTATTGAATTCGTGTTTTAAGTTGAACATGGGTTGACACAAATCCTCTGATTTAAAATGAGATGAGCCATTGGTACCTACAATGTTTTCAACCTTAAATGGCTCCATACCCAGAATCAGACAGGCCCTTACCAAAAATAATTAAGTTAAATGTTGCTGTTAGTTTGAGTTATCTGAAAACAGACACAAAGACTAGGGTGTGAGTATGTGTAGTTTATTTGGGAGGAGATCACAGTGGGAAGTGAGATAGGAATGATCCAAGGAAGAGAAGGAAGCCTGTAGACTGAAGGAAGACTTACTTGTATTATTGAGCTAATAACCACTGTGGGCAAATTCAATGTGAAACCCCAGAAGGCCCTGCAGAACATGCAACTCAAGAGTTATTTATCATCTGTGGTGTGAGGGAGGTAGAGCATTTATATACAAATGGCCATTAGTCAGTAGGTGAGGGCTGCCCCGAGAGACTTAAATAAAAGTGGACTCTGATCACCAAACAGGTCTTTAGGCAAATTGATGGTGAATGCTGGGAAGCACTAGGATGGAAGGGAACCAGTGACATCTGTCCCATCACAGCATTTTCTGAAACTTCAGCCAGAAGGATCACTGGCTTGAAGCTAATTATTGGCACCCTGCACTGCTATAGCATCTATGGAAACCCTTGACCTTGAAATGTAAGTAATTCTTTTTTTTTCTTCTTTTTTTTAATTAAATCATAGCTGTGTACATTAATGTGATCATGGGGCATCATACACTGGTTTTATAGATTGTTTGACACATTTTCATCACACTGGTTAACATAGCCTTCCTGGCATTTTCTTAGTTATTGTGTTAAGACATTTACATTCTACATTTACTACATTTCACATATACCCTTGTAAGATGCGCCGCAGGTGTAATCCCACCAATCACCCTCCCTCTGCCCAACTCCCTCTTCCATCTCCTCCCTGTCCTCATTCCCCCTATTCTTAGGTTATAACTGGGTTATAGCTCTCATGTGAAAGCCATAAATTAGTTTCATAGTAGGGCTGAGTACATTGGATACTTCTTCTTCCATTCTTGAGATACTTTACTAAGAAGAATATGTTCCAGCTCCATCCATGTAAACATGAAAGAGGTAAAGTCTCCATCATTCTTCAAGGCTGCATAATATTCCATGGTGTACATATACCACAATTTATTAATACATTTGTGGATCGATGGGCACTTGGGCTTTTTCCATGACTTAGCAATTATGAACTGGGCTGCAATAAACATTCTGGTACAAATATCTTTGTTATAATGTGATTTTTGGTCTTCTGGGTATATACCTAGTAGAGGAATTATAGGATTGAATGGCAGATTTATTTTTAGATCTCTAAGTGTTCTCCAAACATCTTTTCAAAAGGAATGTATTAATTTGCATTCCCACCAGCAGTGCAAAAGTGTTCCCTTTTCTCCACATCCACGCCAACATCTCTGGTCTTGGGATTGTGTGATATGGGCTAATCTTACTGGAGTTAGATGATATCTCAAAGTAGTTTTGATTTGCATTTCTCTGATGATTAAGGATGATGAGCATTTTTTCATATGTCTGTAGGACGTGCGCCTGTCTTCTTCAGAGAAGTTTCTCTTCAAGTCCCTTGTCCAGCCTGCAATGGGATCACTTGTTCTTTTCTTGCTTATAGGTTTGAGTTCTCTGTGGATTCTGGTTATTAAACCTTTGTCTGAGACATATCTGCAAATATCTTCTCCCATTCTTAGGGCTGTTTGCTTGCTTTACTTACAAAAGCTGTGCAGAAGCTTTTGAAACTCTAAGAAAAGAAATAGGTGAAAATGTTAACAAATGGAAAAACATACCATGCTCATGGCTGGGAAGAATCAACATTGTTAAAATGTCCATACTACCCAAAGCAATATACAAGTTTAAGGCAATCCCTATTAAAGCTCCACTGTCATACTTTAAAGATCTTGAAAAAAATAATACTTTGTTTTATATGGAATCAGAAAAAAACTCGAATAGCCAAGACATTATTCAGAAATAAAAACAAAGCAGGAGGAATCATGCTACCAGATCTCAGACATATACTATAAATCGATAGTGATCAAAACAGCATGATACTGGCACAAAAACAGAGAGGTAGATGTATGGAATAGAATAGAGAACCAAGAGATGAACCCAGCTGTTTACCATTATTTGATCTTTGACAAGCCAATTAAAAACATTCAGTGGGGAAAATATTCCCTATTTAACAAATGGTGCTGGGTGAACTGGCTGGCAACCTGTAGAAGACTGAAACTGGACCCACACCTTTCACCATTAACTAAGATAGACTCTCACTGGATTAAAGATTTAAACTTAAGACATCAAACTATAAAAATACTAGAATAGAGTGCAGGGAAAACTCTTGAAGAAATCGGTCTGGGTGAGTATTTTATGAGGAAGACCCCCCCAGGGAAATTGAAGCAGCTTCAAAAATACACTACTGGGACCTGATCAAACTGAAATGTAAGTTAATTCTTGACTCTTGGTTTTGTTACATTAACTTTTCTGATTGCCGTTCTCTGTCCCTTACTTAACAAGATATCAGTATGGCTGATTAGCCTCAGATCACAAGTCTCAGAGAACCCATATATCTGTTTATTTTTTGCAAGTTCATTCCAAATACGTTTTCAATAAGCTATTTGAAAATAATATGCTAACTGATGCCCTAAACTTTTGAATGGTTTAGTTAGTATTATACAGATTCATAAAGTTCATGTGCACTTTGAACCAGTGAACTATTTTAAATTGACTATTTTAATATGCATGTGAACTTTACGGGCACCCTATATAACAGTGGCTCTCAACCTCCCTAATGCTGCGGCCCTTTATACAGTTCCTGTGGGTCGCAACCTGCAGGTTGAGAACCTCTGCTGTCTAAGCAAGGACATTCTCTTAACGGCACAACATTAACCACAACACATGCCTTAAAAAAATCAGGGATTAACACAGGTGCATCTCTGCCACCTAATCCTGAATTCCATTGAAGTTGTACTTGTCTCAGTAACAGCCCTTAGAGGAAAATAATTGATTTCATAAAGAATCACAGGTTGCATTGTAGTTTTCATGTCTTGTCAGTCTTTTTTAATCTGTACATTTTATTCAATAATTTTTTAACTTCTTAAATATTGACATTTATGTTGCACAATACCCTTAATTTGAACTTGGGTTTGTCTTGTTTTTCTTCATGATTAAGTTGGAGTCTGGCATCACTGGCAGAAATATCACAAAGCTACTGCTGTATCCTTCTCCTTCTGTCACACTCATGACACATAATTTTGATATTTTTGATTTATCTCATCCCTAGTGATGTTATTGAGTGATGATCAGTTGGCTGACCTGGTATCTGCCATCCTTCTGCACTGTAAAACTGCACTATTTTCACTTTTGTAATTAAGAAATATTTCAAAGGGAAATACTTTGAACCTATGTAAATAACTCAATAATCATCAAACTTTCAATATTTTTATCAATTATAAATATATAATATTATAAATATTACAAATAAATTTATAAATATATAATATTTATACACATCTGAATATTCTCATGAGTTCCTACTTGATTCATTTGTCCATAATATTTACTATCTTATGTATTCTGAGACTCTGTTTGTCTCAGCTTTGGCCATTAGGAATCCCTCTTAGTTTCTCAGCATTTTCTAGGAAGATTTAAAGTTGAGCAGCCCTTTCAATAGCAAAGTAACTGATGAGACCCAGTAAATTATATTTTTCTAGATGAGAAGACTAGTACTAAATCTATCTCCATTATCACAAGAAAAGACAGCAGTGAGGGTGAAACCCAAAGCCATCATGTGAATGATGTGATTGAGACATGAGGCATCTTCTGTCAGTAGTTATAACATGCATGCAAATCTCCCACTAGTGAACATATTTTAATCTTTCTGGAATTATTTAAATGCAGAATTTCATAAAGATTAATATCTGTTGACTATTTTGAATAAAATACCTCAAAAGATCATAATAATAGCTCATAAATTGCAGAGTGGGCTGTAAGAGAATGTTTTTTCATAAAGATACAAATAATTTTGGATGCATCAAGAAAAACTTAATCTGAATTAAATTAACAACTGTATCTTCAAAACAGTCTTCTGGGAAGAATGATCTTATTGGGTTTTGACTGGCAAACCCAGGGATCCCCAAATCTATTCTTGTCCATCATTCACTTTCCTGGAATTCTTGAAGTCACCAATAGAAATGAGTACACATTGGCCAAGAGCAAATGAGAAGTAAGAACTCATTTTCATCAACTCATTACTTAAGATATGTCAGCAAAAATGTTGGACAAACCTGAGTCTCCCACCTTCCCTTCCACCTCTAATCCCAAATCTTAACATCACCTATTGGTTACATGATGCTAGCAATGGCTGGCATATTGTAAATGGAGGAAGAAAGAAGGAAATGAGCTTCTCAGACTGCAAGAGTCATTGTTTCCTTTGCATAGGGCAAATGAGAGAAAAAGAGCTTCTGTTTAATCTGTAATTTCTCTGCCTCTCATAACTGTGTCCAATGAACCTCCTGAGCATAGTGTTAGAATTAGCAAGTCTTTCTCATTGTTTGTGGGAGGAGATAGTAGTGCTGAAGTGAGTGGTAGACAGAAAGTGCTTCCTTTCCTACACATTCAGGGTAATAAGGTACAAAGGCATTGTCAACATGACTCATTCAAAGGTCCTGTTCTCTAATAGGAGAAAAACTAGTTCAACAAATAAAACACAAGATTTTTTTTTAAAGTGAAATTCTGTGTTAAAGTTACAGGGATGGGCAAGTGGTAACCCACAATGGGTTTTATTTCTTTTTATAGGATAAAAGAGGAATTCTTATTTATTTTTATATTTCTTACTACTTTCAGTTGCTTATTTATTTATTTTATTTTCATTATTTCAGGTTATTTGAAGGTATAATGAAGTCTCTACATTGTTGCATTTTTTTATGTAAAGCCCTTCTTATAATTGTGTCCCACCCCCAAAGGATGTGCCATACACTCTAACACTGTGCCCATGAAGTTGGAGCACACCCATCCCCCACCCTCTTCCCCTCAACCTCTCAATCATTCCTCCACCCCCCACCTTTAATTGATTTGAGTTTTCTTCTTAGGTTAGCATGTATTAGATTGTCTACTGGCTTCATATTAGAATTGAGTACCTTGGATTCTTGCTTCTCCAGTTTTATGAAACTTTACTAAGAAGAATGTGTTCCAACTTTATCCAGGTTAATATAAAAGATGTAGTCTCCATCTTTTTAAATAGCTGAATAGTAATAATGGATTTTCTTTAAAAAACATTTGAATTTAAATATTTTAAAGAGAGATTTTCCTTTTCATACCGACCCTTCTCTATGGGTGTAGTTGGTGGATGCCCTAGCTCAGTACACAAAAGCCAGTTCTATAATAACCAGGAGCATAGGGTCATGGTTGAGTTCAGTCATTGTATACACTTCATTTGGGCTCAGTCAACTGAACCCAGTGCAGAAGAGAATTTAATAAAAGCAAGGAAATCCTACCAGGACCTGCTCCAAGGAATCTCAGGGTTTTAAACCTGGCCCCCTCATGCCATATGTAAACAATTGCTACTTTTCACACCAGAAGCAGGTTACCTTTCTGAGGTAGACTGATTCCTTAGTCATAAAGTTTATAAGTCCACTGGCTAAGTTTATGAAGTGCTCAGGCATCCTTTGGAAATAAAGGGTGCTGTGTGGTAGGCACAGGCTCTGGGGTAGGAAGATAAAGTAAACACAACCAAAGCATGTAAGTCCCATTAGCTCAATCCATTGCTTCTGCCATGCAATTACGCACATTCTGAGAGCATTAAGACTGATCCATAGCACTGAAATGCCCCTGAGCTGGTAAAGCACACAGCCATTGTGTGCTCTGCTTCTGAGCATGGGAAAGCATAAAGAAAGCCTAAATGCAATAAAAGGTAAATCATCTGTGATTGCAATGAGTCTTGTCCCAAAAACAGTCTTGCTGCTGTAAATTTCAGGCAGTCCTTGAGAGGACAGCTCTTTCCCTGAGATTAGTGAGAGTATTATCAAGACTTGGACAATTAGAATCTAATTTCCTCAGTTTCTACCAGAATCTTAACTTTCTCCTGCGGCCATAATCTTTGTCATGCTACAGAATGGAGTGAGACTTTCACTTTTTAGCCATATGTCTTACCTGAAGTTTCTATTCCCTTAAAGGCGAGTCAGATACAATTTCTTTCAAGGTAGAGAATGCTACATAATAAATTATTCCAAAATATATGGCCTAAACTAAATTTTTGAAAAAATTTCTGATGGTACCTTACCATAGACTGAATGTGACCCCTCCCTGCCCCATTCATGTGTTGAAGACTAATCCCCAGTGCCATAGTGGGGCCTTTGAGATATGATTAGGCCATGAAGGTGGGGCCCCCATGAATGGAATTAGAGCCCTTACAAAAGAGGCCCTAAAGAACTTTCTCACTGAGGAAATAGTGAGAAGACAATTGTTTATGAACCAGGAATTGGCCCTCACCAGTCATGAATGAACTCTGATGGCATCTTGATTTTAGACTTCACAGCTTACAGAAATGCAAGAAATAAATGTTGCTAATCCTCTGAGAATATGTTTTTATTATAGCATTCTGGACAGACGAAGATGTACTGTAATTTGGTCCTTTGAACTGGGCTTAACTAGCACTGTCTCGGCTCTATAAGGTGTTGATGAAATTCACCCACTTGTCTGTGATCAATTAGATGGGGCAGCTTTCTCAAGTACATGTTTGGTGGGTGGATAGCTGGCTATAGGGTCAATGGCAGTAACTGGACACTGTGTCCCTCATTGTTTAGCATAATAGCTGATGCTTGCTTTTGTGGTAATAGAGTTCCTAAGAGTAACAAGAAAAAAAAATGCCCCAGTGCACAAGCACATTTCAACCTTCAGCTTGTGTCTGATTTTTTAACATCCCTTAACTTTACCACATGACTGAATCCAGGTTAAAAAATAGGGAAACAAACTTCATTTCTTGGTAGAAGGAGATGCAAAGTCTCATTGAGAAAAAGGTAAAGATACAAGAAGAGAAAGAATTTGTGGTTAGGTTTGCAACTGACCATACAAGGCAAAAAATGAAAAGAGGCTATATATATTCCTGCCATAAATACATTCAGATCCAAATGAAGTACTGTTTGATAATGACAGTGGGAATCAGGATACTATATTTATTTTGGTATATAATTGCTGTTATTGGATAATTATAATAATGCTTTCTTTCAGCTTATGTAAGGAAATAATTTTTAGTTTTTCCCGGTATGATATTTTTGTATACCTGTTAAAATTTCCCTATTATAGTAAGTGCAGATTAATGAAGTAACATTTTCATACAAAGAAACTCATTACCTCCCCAATTAAAAAAGAAAAGAAAAGAAAAGAAAAAAAGGTAAAAGAAAGAAAAAAATTTAATTACGACTGATTATTTTTTCTCCTTTTGTTTCTTTTACTTTCCCGGCAAAATAAAGCATATGGTGAACCAGTTTACACTTCCTCACATTTAATGAATAACTTCATAGATTCATTTGTGTATGTGCTGTAAATTCATCATCACTCCAGTTCTTCCAGTTACCAGCTATGTGGCTTTGGTGAGTTACTTAAACCATCGATGCCTTAGTTTTCTCATCAGTAAAATGATAATAGAAAGAGTCCCTCCCTCAAAAGTTATAATAACAATTTTTAAAGTTCTTAATCATAAATCATGCTGAACAGTGCCTGAAATACAGCAAAGGTTTAACCACCGTTCCATAAGATTTTATAAAGTCAGATCAACAAAAATTTGGTATTTATTATGACCGTGCCTGTTCAAGGCTAAAGAGGGAGTCAAGGGATTATCTCAGTTTTAGAGGCAAATTCAGTTTCATTCATAAAAATAATTTAGGCAGACTCTACCACCATTTGCCTATTCTTAGTTTGCTATTAAAAACATCTGGCAATGTTGCCAATGTGTAACAACAATGATAGTGTCAGTCCCACTACCTTGTGGAATGTTTTCTTACCTGTAAAGCACATTTCTGTGATGTATTATATTTATAGATTTACTTATGCTGAACCAACCTTGTAACCCTGGAATAAAACCAACTTAATCATGGTGTATAATTTTATTATTATTATTATTATTTTTTTTTTTTTTTGCAGTTTTTGGCCAGGACTGGGTTTGAACCCACCACCTCCGGTATATGGGACCGGCGCCCTACTCATATGAGTAACAGGTGCCTTCCATCATGGTGTATAATTTTTTTGAGGTGTTGTTGAATTCTGTTTTCTAAGATCTGGTTGAATATCTTTGCACAGATATTCATTAATGATATTGGTCTATAGTTTTCTTGTTTTGTTGGGTTCTTTCCTGGTTCGAGGAAAAAGGGACATTTGCTTCATAGAATGTTTTAGGAAGTATTCCTTCTCTTTCTGTGTTTTGGAAAATGTTATATAATACTGTGCAGCCATAAAAAAAGGATGGAGACTTTATATCTTTTATGTTTACCTGGATGGAACTGAAACATATTCTTCAGAGAATGGGAAAAAAAGTATCAAATTATGAAACCAATATATAATCACCTACACATTTATACAAATGATAAAACACAATTATAATCCAGAAAGAAGGAGGGAAGAAGGGGGGGAGGATAGAGGGAGGGTATTTGGTGGGTCCTCACCTATTGTGCACAATGGAATGGTACATTTCAAATCTATTAAGAGTAGAATATAAATGTCTGACCACAACAAAGAAGTAAGTGAAGTGATGGTTATGTTAATCAGTTTTATGTACACACTCCACATTGTATATCAAATCAGCACACTGTACCCCATAAGTGAACACAGTTATGATTTAATAAAAATAAATAAAACACATTTTCATGTATTTTATTTGATTCTTGCAGTGAGGTATGCAGAGATTTACATCAGTGGTATTTTAGAGTTGTTTCAAAATACTGGCCTTATCACAGAAATAACAGAGAGGAAAAGGAAAGAAAAGAACTAATTCCTCATCTTTTAGGAATCTACTAGACATGCTCCTTGGAAAACTGCCAGGATTTTTTTTTCTGGCAGACTGAAGTCAGCAGTTTCATTTACAAATTTCAGAAGGAAGCCACAATAATCAGAAACAATCACACTTCAGATAAAATTCATGAATTATAAGTACTGTAAAAAGAAGGAAATTTCCAGAAATTATTCATGACCATAAAAAGCCCACATGAGGAGTAGCTAAATTATATTTATATTAGCAAAAATTGCTACTTTCTAATTAATAGGTTCTAGTTGGGAACTTCAGGCATCTGTTAGATTTCTGCAATTTTCATTAAGATGCTTTCTGCTGCAAATAACAGAATGCCCAAACAGAAAGGAACCTAACAATAGAAAGCTCTTTTTATTACACTTAGGAAACTCTGTAGGAGTATTTATCAGCTTTCCTGTAACTATTGGCTCTTTCCCCAGTTTTCAAGACGGCTATAGAAAGTTTAAGCCTTATATCCACACAGGAGAATGTCCACATACAGGAAGCAATATAAGCATATCCTTCGCACATTTCACTCTTCTTGATAGAGAGAACACTGTCTCCACGAGCCACCAGATTTCTCCTCTGATGTCTCATTGGCCAAGAGTGGATCACATGTCCACACCATAGCTGCAAAGGAAGCTGGAAAAGTGATAGTGTCACTCCACTTTTACTGGGATTAGAATTGGGAGGTGGAGATGTTGACAGGGACAGAAGTTTTCTGATGATCAAGAAGGAAGGAGGATCCACCTGCATCCATAATCCATACTCTTTATATTATTTTGTGAATAAATAAGTCTGAATTGGCACAGAGATAAGTGAATCTACAAAGGTTTAACAAAGCTCTGAGGACCACCTTGACAGAGGTGAATAATGTAAGTAAAGATACCAACTTAACTTCCCATGGTTAGCTGTTCATGGCTCCACCTTAATGCAATAGCTTTAATTCTTATTTTAATATATGTTTGTTTTGATGTATCATTATATTTCTTTCTACTTACTTGAAAACTTTGTAACTGGCAATATTTTACATTAATATCATTTTAAACTGAACATTAAATTAAACCATGATTACATTTTCCAGATACTATACAATGTACTGTAGTGACTTGGACCTATCAAATCCAGTGGGTGAGATGTGGCTGAAGGTTACCTATGTGCTAGTACATCCATTTGGATTGCTGAGCCATTGTTATCTCTTTGATTTAGAACTAATAAAGTTCTACTTTAAAAATTATTGGTAAGCTTAATCCATGGCTAAGAAGAATTTTTTAGTGTGAAGATTTTATAATTTGGAGTTATAACTTACTCTGAATCTTAATACTACCATTTAATATCAAGCCAGGGGACTGAGGGCAAGTTAGCTCTCTTCCCCCATAATTGTATTTTTATGCTGTTGCACACGTGAATTTTGAGAGATGAAGAGTTCACGAAGTCACATGAGCTCTCCGAGTACAAATAAGTTTTCTAAGAACTATCACTATCTTTCCTTTTCACATTTTTCATCCTCGCTCCATTAAATTAGTATTCCATGATTTTCTTAGCCAAAGTAGGTTGTTTCAAATGCTCTATTATAACTACCGTTCATGCCAAAGATACTTGCTTTATCGTAATGTTCCCATAGAATAAATTTTAGGAAATGAAGTGATGAGCACAGATATACCCATATGTTTGCTCCTCAAGAAATTTTGCCAGATTTTATTTTTTTCTAATACAATTATAATGGTTTATACCCATATTGCCACTTACGATGTGTCACTGTAACAGGTTTGAAAAACCTTGCCAAATTTAGATCTTTGTTTCTAATTGTGGCAAATATATCAAGTGTAGATTAATAGCAGGGAGTTTTAATAGTTTTGTCACTCGGAAGGATACACTTTTTTATTATTTTTAAGAGCAACTTTATTGTTTCTGTAAAAATGTGGCAATGTCATTATAGATAATGTGAAAGCCACTAATAAACTTATATATAATAACTTAATAAGCCAATCCGAACTCTGTCAGCTAGGTATATTTCATTTCAAACGTAAATAAACACTATTTCCAAAGTCTCAATCTTTCTTTCTGTCTTCCTTCCTCCATCCCTCTCCCCTCTCATGCATTTTGTCACACAAAATGTTAACTGAGAATAAATAAAAATATAAATACAGAAATTTATACAAATTAAATCATCTTCTATAACTAATTTTTGTCTTTAAAAGTATGGCTTTTGATTAACAGAATCAATACAGTACAAATCAAGACTAAATACTTTCTTTATTTTTGTAATTTAGAAAAGTTATATTTTCACCATAGACATTATTATTATGTTTCTAAATGATCCCCCTAAAACTAAGTCAAAATATTATAAGAATCATCATTATTGTTTATAATCTACACATTTTAGGACCAGGGCAGTGGCTCATCACTGTAATCCTAGCACTCTGGGACTCTGAGGCGAGTAGATTGCTTGAACTGAGGCGTTCGAGACCAGCTTGAACAAAAGTAAAACCCTGTGTCTGCTAAAAATAGAAAAACAAGATGGGTAGAGAGGTTGCGGCAAGAGGACAGCCTGAGCCCAAGAGATGGAGGTTGCTGTGAGCTATGATGCCAAGGCACTCTAGGCAGGGCAACAGAGTGAGACTGTGCCTCAAAAAAAAAAAAAAAAACTACACATTTTTTGTCTTTCAATATTATTTTATGTTTTAAAGTTTTCAAATAACCATATATCTATACTAAGATTTATATACGAGTTAGTGTGTATGATTTACTAGGGGATGGCTCTCAGATCGAAGGGCAGAGGGAGAATATAAGGTGGAAAAAAGAAGGAAATGTGGTCTTGGATGAATTCTTATCTTGGTCTGATCCCAAAAGGAGATTTTACTTTATTACTTCAGATTAGTTTTTAAAGAGTAAAATAATAAAAATAGGGTGGCACCTGTGGCTCAAGGAGTAGGGCACCGGTCCCATATGCCGGAGGTGGTGGGTTCAAACCCAGCCCCGGCCAAAACCCACAAAAAACAAATAAATAAATAAATAAAATAAAATAAAATAATAAAAATATAGCTTAAATTCAGCATTAAAATAATTCTCCTCTCCTTCTTCTCTCCCTGTGCAGGGGAAAGTGTTATTTTGAAATGAGTGTTGTTTTCTATTTCCATACAACTATTTGTAATCTTACTACACATATAGGGCCATAAATAATGTAACATTGTTTCATATGTGTAGTGGACACTGTTGTGAGTACTTGCCAAATCTAAACTGCAGGTGCATCCAATCTCCACCTGCAGTGGGTGTTGGCTACTAATGGTTCTAGCTGCCTGCTCTCTGAAGGATTTCCCCAGGTTAAATAGAATCTGTCTCACAAGAGAATGTCTCCACCACAGGTCAGCCAACAGTCAACAACTGGCAAGTAAGCGTGCGTGGAAAGAAGGGGATAGGGCAGAAGGTCAACTCTTTACTTCAAGATGTGGTTTAATTTTTTGTTCAGAGCTCCCTTTAGGCTCAGACCAAGACAAGAATTCAGCCAAGACCACATTTCCTTCCCTTTTCCACCTTGTATTCTCCCTCTGCCCTTTGATCTGAGAGCCATCAACTGGTAAACCATACACATTCACATCCCTGTCTCAGCCTCTGATTTTGAAGAACCCCATTCTAAGAGAAAGTGATTTCTAAATTTATATATAATGTTTCAGTTTATCATATTTATCATGCATTACTGGCACCTTTCTTTCTTAACTTGGTTTTTGAGAGATTTATTGTGGTCGATATTTGAAGCTAGAGCCTATAATTTGTGAAACCTGTTAACTGATTATTTTATTTTATTTTTAGTGCTTTCTATGTACCTCTTTTATTTTCTTTTAATTATTAAATCATAGCTGTGTGCATTAATGCAATCACGGGGCACCATACACTGGTTTTATAGACTGACACATTTTAATCACACTGGTTAACATAGCCTTCCTGGCATTTTCTTAGTTACTGTGTTAAGACATTTATATTCTACATTTACTAGGTTTCACATGTACTCTTGTAAGATGCACCGCAGGTGTAATCCCACCAATCACCCTCCCTCTGCCCATCCTCCCCCTTTCCTCCCCTCCCTCTCCCCCTTCCCCATATTCTTAGGTTATAACTGGGTTATAGCTTTCATATGAAAGCCATAAATTAGTTTCATAGTAGGGCTGAGTACATTGGATACTTTTTCTTCCATTCTTGAGATACTTTACTAAGAAGAATATGTTCCAGCTCCATCCATGTAAACATGAAAGAGGTAAAGTCTCCATCTTTCTTTAAGGCTGCATAATATTCCATGGTGTACATATACCACAATTTATTAATACACTCGTGGATCGATGGGCACTTGGACTTTTTCCAAGACTTAGCAATTATGAATTGGGCTGCAACAAACATTCTGGTACAAATATCTTTGTTATGATGTGATTTTTGGTCTTCTGGGTATATACCTAGTAGAGGAATTGTAAGATTGAATGGCAGATCTATTTTTAGATCTCTAAGTGTTCTCCAAACATCTTTCCAAAAGGAATGTATTAATTTGCATTCCCACCAGTAGTGTAGAAGTGTTCCCTTTTCTCCACATCCACGCCAATATCTCTGCTCCAACAAAACTGAATATACATACTTCTCATTAGCCCACAAAACATACTCCAAAATCAATCACATCTTTGGTCACAAGTCTAACCTCAGTAAATTTAAAGGAATAGAAATTATTCTTTGCATCTTCTCGGACCACCATGGAATAAAAGTTGAACTCAGTAACAACAGGAATCTGCATAGTCATATAAAAACATGGAAGTTAAATAACCTTAGGCTGAATGATAGCTGGGTCAGAGATGAGATTAAGAAAGAAATTGTCAATTTTTTGGAACAAAACGACAATGAAGACACGAACTATCAGAACCTCTGGGATACCACCAAAGGCAGTCCTAAAAGGGAAATTTATAGCACTGCAAGCCTTCCTCAAGAGAACGGAAAGAAAGGAAATTAACTTAATGGGACATCTCAAGCTGGAGATGGAAGAACATTCCAACCCCAAACCCAGTAGAAGAAAAGAAATAACCAAAATTAGAGCAGAATTAAATGAAATTGAAAGCAAAAGAATTATACAACAGATCAATAAATCAAAAAGTTGGTTTTTTTAAAAGGTCAATAAAATAGATAAACCTTTGGCTAACCTAACTAGGAAAAAAAGAGTAAAATCTCTAATCTCATCAATCAGAAACGACAAAGACGAAATAATAACAGACTCCTCAGAAATTCAAAAAATCCTTAATGAATATTGTAAGAAACTTTATTCTCAGAAATACAAAAATCTGAAGGAAATTGACCAATACTTGGAAGCATGTCACCTTCCAAGACTTAGCCAGAATGAAGTGGAAATGTTGAACAGGCCCATATCAAGTTCTGAAATAGCATCAACCATACAAAATCTCCCTAAAAAGAAAAGCCCAGGACCAGATGGCTTCACGACAGAATTCTACCAAACCTTTAAAGAGAAACTAGTACCAATATTACTCAACCTGTTCCAAAATGTACAAAAAGAAGGAAGACTACCCAACACGCTCTATGAAACAAACATCACCCTGATCCCCAAACCAGGAAAAGACCCAACAAGAAAAGAAAATTATTTTTAAATTTGTATTATATTTTAAATAAAATTATAATTATATTTCAAAACTATAATTATATTTTAAATAAAATTATTTTATTTAAAATCAGTAAAGAATATAGATGCAAAAATATTCAACAAGATCCTAACAAACAGAATCCAGCAACACATCAAACAAATTATACATCAAGACCAAGTTGGTTTTATCCCAGGGACTCAAGGGTAGTTCAAAATACGTAAATCTATAAGTACAATTCCGCACATAAACAAATTAAAAAACAAAGACCATATGATTCTCTCGATGAGGAAAAAGCTTTTGATAATATCCAGCATCTCTTCATGATCAGAACACTTAAGAAAATTGGTATAGAAGGGACATTTCTTAAACTGATAGAGGCTATCTACAACAAACCCACAGCCAATATCGTATTGAATGGAGTTAAATCGAAATCATTTCCACTCAGATCAGGAACCAGATGAAGGCATTTTCATTTTTGTTTCCAACAATTTTAAACTACTTTATTTACCTAGGATTACTAAAGTCGCATGAATTGAATGGGCTGTTAAATACTTGTTTCTCTCTTTTTCTCTCCCCCCACACCCCGCCTCATTCAGGGAGGGGGTTTGCAAACATTGAACAGTCTTATATACATGTCTCTTCACGTGCATTTAAGAGTCTCTCCATGGTTAATGCTTAATATTAGATGTACTGGGTATGCAATATTTTAATTTTATTAAATACAATTCTGTAGAGTAGAGACGTACCATATATGACTCCAGCAAGCTGTTAATTGGCATACCTATTTTGCATCATTTCACCAATACTTGAAGACACCAAATTTATTATTATCACTTTTATTATTGCTGTTTTTCATTTTAAGGGGCCTGCATTGGGAAATATTGTTCAATTTGTGTTTCTCCAATTACTAGTAATGTTGTATTTCTTTATATATGTGAATTGGCAACTGAGGATTCCTCTTTGCTGAAATGTCTATTTATAACCTTTGCTCATTTTGCTGTAATCTAATATATTTCTTACTGATTTGTTGGCTGTCTTTGTACACTTTAGAAAACAGTGTATTTATTTGTACATATTTGTACTTGTAGTTATAATTAAATTCATAGAATTTCTTCTCCTCGGTGATAACTATGCTGGCTGCCTTGGTTGCCTTCCTTCATCTTGTCTGTCTTTGTCTAGCCTGCTTCCTATCTGAGAGGCTGGACTTATTTTGGCTCATCTGTCGACATACTTTCCTGTTTATTTAGTTGAACCAATGAGAACAGTAAGGAGATAAACAGAAAGAAAAGGAGGAAATGGACGTATTTGTTTTGGCTTTCTCTTTGTGCCATTGTCATCATCATTTTTAATAAAAATTAATTGCTCCTGTTAGACATTTTCTTCAAAAACAAATGTCCCTACTACCTTGACTTGTTTGACAAATAGAATGTAGAAAAAATTATGGTCTGCAACTTTTGACCCTCGATGTTAAGGGATTTACATATATGTGGGACAGTATGGAGAAATGAAGTTTGGGAAGCAGCAGGAATACTGGAGAAAAAAAGTATCACTGAGGATCTTAGTTGATGTATGTAAGTGGACTGTACTCCAAAGCCCACCAGGAACCACCATAGTCCTCAGAACTCTCTGGCAAAGGTTTTGCCTTCTCTCTGAGCCTGCACTGTCAAAGCACGTGTTCTGGAGAAGGCTGAAGTTGATAAAACATTGACCTCCCTTCCTTCCACCTTCTAAATACCATGCCCCACTCATGGAAGCCTCCATTCTGAAAACAGACAGTGAAGAACACTCTGGGAAAGGTGGCTCCTAATGCCTTTTCTGAAATTCGCAGATGATATTTGACAACACTAAATTTAGTTTTATTATTTAATTTGATTGTATATTTAGGTAAAAAAGATCATCTTTCAAATTGAGAGTTTTGTCTCTCAGATGTGGCAAACTTTTTTTTTTGTTTTGTTTTCCCATGCTGGGCCTAATAGTGAATATTTTAGGCGTTGAAGGCAATGGAAGGAGAGTTCCCCTTCCTCATTCTTTTTAGTAACGCCTTTATAAATGGAAAGAACAGTCTTATTTCTTAGGCTCTACAAAATCAGACTACAGACCTTTGACTCAGAATATAACTTCCCAATCTCTAGTCAACACATAATGTAATTGCTGATACATTTAGATCAATTGTGTATTTTTTTTGTTCTTTCTTATTTGAATATTTCATTTTTTCTGCTTTGTTCATTCCAGATGGATCATGACTACTACATCCTACTTTGAATTGGTTTAAAAGCTATATGTTCTATGTCTGTTATTTTAGTTATTGCCTTGTTTTTTAAATTGTAATATAATTCACTTATCAACTAATTCAGTATTTTAAAGCATGCAGTCTAGTGGTTTTTAGTTTATTCACAAGGCTATGTGATCATTGCAACTATCTAATATGGAACATTTTCATGAGCCCCCCAAAACCTGGCATCCACTTGCACTCACTCCTCATTCTTTTCCATGGAACCCCCTGGCAACCACTGATTTACTTCCTGTCTTGGGGATTTACCTGTTCTCACACTTCCTATGAATGAAATCACATAATATGTTGTGTTCTATGTCTGCCTTACTACAATATATTCAAGATTTGTCTATATGGTAGAGTGTGCTTTATTCCATTATATATCTGAGTGTATAAATATATCATATTATCCATTATCAGTTGATGAGCTTTGGGGTTGTTTCTACCTTTTGGTTACTGTCAGTAATGCTTCAAAGGCTAGCATACACATTTTTGTATGAACATATGTGGTCAATTCTCTTGGGTATATAACCTAGAAGTGAAATTGCTGAATAATAGGGCAAATTTTTGTTTAATTGATTCTTTGAAGAACTGCCAAGTTATTTTCCATAGCCTCACTATTTCTTATTCCTATAAGTAATGTATGAGAGCTTCAATTTCCCCACATCTTTGCCAATGTTTATTTTTGATTATAGACATCCTGGAGGTTAGGAAGTGGTGGCCCATTGTGGGTTTGATTTGAATTTCCCTAATATTTAATGATGTTGAACATCTTTTCATGTACTTGTTGCCCATTCACATACTTTTTTTTTTTTTTTTTTGGAGAACTGTCTATTGAAACTCTTTGCCCACTTTTTAATTGTGCTGCCTGTCATTTTAGTGTTGATTCATACATCTTCTTTATATATCTGGATCTTAGGACCTTGTAAGTTACGTGATTTGCAAAATATTTTCTACTATTCTGTGGATTATTCACTTTCTTTATGGTGTTTAATCGATGCTCAAAAGTAATTAATTTTAATGAGATCCTATTTATTTATTTATTATTTATTGCTGTCTTCTTGGAGTAAAATAAGGAATCTTTGCCTGATCCAAAGTCATGAATATATGCATCTATGTTTTCTTGTAAGAGTTCTATAGTATCAGCTCTTATATTTCAATTTTTGACTCATCTTGAGTCAAATTTTTAATACGATGTGAGTTAGAGCTTACAATTTATCCTTTTGCGTGTGAATATCCAGATGCCCCACCACCATTTGTTGAGTTGGTGAAAAGAGTGAAAGGGGAAATTAACTCCATTGTATAATCTTGGCACTATAGTCAAAAATGAATTGGTAATAGACACGAGGGTTTATTTCTGCATTCTCAATTATCTTCCATTAATTTATGTGTCTGTCCTTATGCCAGTACCATGCATTCTTGATTGCTGTGAATTTTTAAAAAGTTTCAACATCATGAATGGCGAGCCCACCTATTTTGCTCTTTTTTTTTCTAAAGATACTTTGCCTATCCTGTGTTCTTTGTATTAAACTACATTATTTTTAGCATCAAATGTCTATTTTGCAAAAATGGCAGTGGAAATTTCAATAGGCACAGCATTGAATCTGTGCTCAATTTTGTCTTCTTTAATTTCTTTCCTGAGCATTCATAGAGCCCTAGACATGTGGGTGGTCTTCTAAAGTCACAGGAATATGTCAGAGCTTCTCAAAGTCTCCATAGGTGTCTCATTCCTTAGTTTTTCCTTTAAGAGTTTTCATTAGTCTATTATTTAAGGGCTCCATGATATTAAAACATTTGCCCATGAACTTTTTTGACAAATACCTACCCAAGAGGGGCTGTTAGCACCAGATGAACAACTGCGTCAGGTCACATGAAGACAATGGTTAGAAATGGTTAATTTTAACAGATGTTGCCAATATGTTGATCCAAACACCTATTAAAATTACATTTCTATCAGCAGTGGATTTTACTTGTAATTATAACAATTTGATAAGTACATAAATATATATCTGTTGCTTCATTTTCTAGCCCATCTATCTAGAATGTTCTTACCCAACATTGGCATAGATTGGTTTTCTTGAGTAAATAAATTGTTTTATTTCTAAACATTTTTGTTTTTTTCACATTTAGACATGGATATGTTTTACATTTTCAAAATGTTTTGTAGGACTCAATAATGAAAACATCACTTTCTCACTTCACTCTTCTCACCACCTACATCTCCCTTTCAAATCACTTTTAATGCATTTAACTTCTGATACATGCCTCCTTACCACTACCGCAATATTATACTTTTACTTATTGGATGTTTTTTCTTTCTTTAAGTTTTCTACTGACTTCCATTTACACAATATAAAGATTTAAGGCGGTGCCTGTGGCTCAAAGGAGTAGGGCACCGGTCCCACATACCAGAGGTGGTGGGTTCAAATCCAGCCCCAGCCAAAAACTTCGCAAAAAAAAAAAAAGATTTAGTTTCAGGATCCAGCTTTACTTATGCATCTGCACACACACACAAACATACATACTTCTTTTTTCTCATTATTTCCAATATTAATATATCATAATTTTTTAAAGAGTCAATGTTTATACTATGATGACTATGACCCTTATATTTCTTACTTATGGTTTCTGTTAGAAATAAAATTATATGGTTTCATATGTCACTCAGACTTCAATGTACTCCATCTCTGACTTTTGTGACAAAATTGCATTCCTTTTCATGATACTTGAAAACCCAATAATGTAACTGGTTTTATCTTTTTCATTTGAGTCCTCTCTTTCATATCCTGTTCCAATCTGGGCTGGTTCCTTTCTAAACCTCCTGTGAGGTTACCATCCTAACATCTCACGTTAGTAACAAATTAAAATATATTTTTCAACTTTCCTGGCGATCTTTCCCCATCCTGGATATCACAAATTCTTCTTTTGATTTTTTAAAAAGTTAATTCTCTTGTTCTGTTGAGGCACATTCTGCAGCATTCATTAAAAAAATGCATAAAAGGAAAAGTTCAAGAACTTGCATTTTCTTTCTTTTTTTTTTTTTTTTTTTGCAGTTTTTGACCAGGGCCTGGTTTGAACCCGCCACCACTGGTATAGCACCCTACTGCTTCGAGCCATAGGCACTGCCCCAAGAACTTGGATTTTTATACATATGTTTAAACCACTTGCATATATAGTGGGAAGTTTGCTAGATATTTCTCAGTTGAGAGTCAATTTCTCCCCAATTTAAAGTCGTATGCCTTGTCTGATAACTTTTGTTGCTGAGATGATGGATAATAGTTTCCATTTAGATGCTTTCATGTGATTATTTATTTCTCCTTCTTTTCTCTTCTCTCTCTCCATCCCCTTCTCATTTTCCCTCTGTCCCTCTCTCCTTTTGAAATCTTGTCCTTACTTCCAGGTTAAAAAATTTTACAATAATTCCTCACAAACTTTTTTGCAACCTATGGTTTGGAGGATGATTTCAAGGTAAAAACTAATTACCAATATATAAAACTGAGATTTAGTTGCCAAAACTGAAGTAAAGTAGATTAATTGTATAAATGACCACATTTTCTTTGCCTAGTATCCTCCTTCCCATAATGGGACTATAAAGTCATTCCCATCAAGAGTTTATGTTCCCACCTCTTAGAAACATGCCAATCTATAACTTGGTTTGACCGATAGGATGTAGCAGAGATAAGTGTGCCAGTTCTGGAAATAAGAGCAGGCTAACCTGTTGGAGGCTGAAAGGGAAACCTGGAGCAGAGAAGAGTTATCCTTTCTCAGGAAAGCCCGGACCAGCCAGCCCTGCAACTGTCTTCACATAGTTCATCCAGAAGAATCAGCTAGATGAAACACGAACTCTTGAGCTAACAAGGAGTTATTTACTACACAATATCAAAGTGACGCCTATGGAATACAGTAAAATTTGTTTCAGAAACAAGGCCTTAATCCAATAATTCAAACTGGAAAATGAAGCCACAGCTTGACCATAAATTTGTCTGAGTCTGATTACTGTGATGGACTATGGATTTTACAATCACTTTTGCTCTCAGAGCTGACATATAATCTATGGGATAAGAAACTAACTATAGGAGTCCCTTCCAGCTATCCCTCTCCTTGAAATTGCATTAGACCTCTCCTGCCCTAAAAAAGTAATAGATCTTCCAAACTGCCAGGCAAACTGGGAGTTTTAGGGCACTCTAGCAATTATACCTGAAAAACTCTACTTCGTGCATTTTGTGCAAGTAACTACAGGGACAAATATTAGCCTGAATAATAAGTTTTAAGTAAGTATAGGCATATCTAAGAGTTTTCAGTAATAATTCCATCTCAGCGATAAATATTCCACACCTTACCCAAGAACAATCCAACTGTCCTCTCCAGGCACCCTGAAGTCTTTATTTCAATGGAAATAGTATCTTCTTCCTTCTTTGGGTCTACTGGGGGCTGCTCTAAAATAAAGAAGTTCCTCCCACCTATTTTTCTGTATAAATACTCCTGAGAATGGCATTGGGAGTAAGGATGCTGAAGGTGTTTGCCCCTCTACACCATCTTAGGTGTGTTGCCAACATCCACGTGCATTCTAGGCTACAATTGTGTTAGGTAACTATGGAAGGCGGATAAAAGAGAGTCTCCAGTGCCTGACCTAGAGTCTGCTTATTATATATTATGGGTAACAGGTGAACACAAATAGCAGATCGGTTAGGTCAGCTAGTATTTTAAAAATTTTGGTTATAATCACCTGCATAATCACAGACTAAGCAAAACATATATGTGCATTTTTACATTAAAAATGGGTCTCTCGTTTTGTTTATGCTGTAAAAGAAAGTATCCACTCAATAACAATAAATAGCAAAGTTCAAGATCCTCACATGAGCAAACTAACATTACCTTAGATGATTTCCTTTTTGGAATAGAGGCTTTTCGTTTCTTTCCTGCCAACTGTACTATTATAAAGTACATGTTATGCACTTAATTACATTTCCACAAACGTCATGTCTAATATGTGAGCATGCCAAAAATCTATGAGAATATTCCTTCTCTTATTGTCATGCCAAATTCAGTATAAATTAATTTTCTGAAGATCTTGCAAAGATCTCATTGCACATACTTTCTGCCTAAACTTGCCTAATAGAAATATACACAAACGGTCATTCTCCACTGAGAGATTAGCAAAGATGTCATGTTGGAAGGAACTTTTAGTTTTAAGTGATTCCCTCTAAAAATATACTACATATTACCTGCCCTAGTTAGCTCTCAAAAAAACAGCCAGTAATTTTGAATGACTACTTTCCAAAGCAAATTATTCACACCTTTCTGCTCATCAGAAAGTCTCAGCTGAATCTTAAAAAGACTGTTCCCAATGCACAATTCTTATGGAACAAAATTGAATTTTTTCCCACTCCTCATTTTTGCTGTTACATATTGGCTTTTACCACATGTCACTGTAATATGCTATCAAAAATAAAGTCCTAAGTTGGTGACATGAGATCAATTCTAGTAGTCATCGCGTGGTTCTGAATTCTCCATCCATTACAAGTCATGGAATGTTAAATAATCAAGCAATCTTTTTTTTTTTACTTTTTGCCTATCTTATTTTGGCAAGATGTT
Source organism: Nycticebus coucang (assembly GCF_027406575.1). Taxonomy (NCBI): domain Eukaryota; kingdom Metazoa; phylum Chordata; class Mammalia; order Primates; family Lorisidae; genus Nycticebus; species Nycticebus coucang. The sequence goes on along the minus strand of NC_069800.1, from coordinate 30,547,811 downwards.
TTTGTCTTTCAAGAGAAAAAAATGAAAGCCATGTGTTTTGAAAGCCATGTGTTTTGAGTGGGTTCCCATTGCTGCATGATTACTGCAATGAAGACATTTTATTGTGTTAATTTTCATTAAATGAAACCTGTTGAAAGCCAGTAATTTTCCAAAACCCATATGATTTATAGCTTGCTAATGTTTGTAGGGAGACACTCTGTTTCAATTATATGGAGTAAGTGATGCCTTTCAGAACAACTTAGTAATAATATCACCTATGACAACTTTAATTTTAGACCTATAGCAGTAGGTGTGAGACCTGTGAACCTATCAACAAAATTGTCAGCTTCTGCACACATTTAATCTTCATCACCTCTATGCTATGTTTAACATCACATGGTCGTGCTTGCCAATGACTCCAATAATGTGCTTCCAGAAGGCAGACACCTCACAAACATTAAACACTAGGTTTGCTATAACTCAAATATACGCTGAGGCTCTGAGGAGAACGTGGGTGCACCTGAGGGGAAGGAGCTCGTATTTCATATATTTCCCCCTGCTTTCTCATTTTATTTTTTACTATTTGTTTTACTTATCACTCACTTAATGACTTTTCTCTCTGAAGACTCTGAATCTAGGTACCAAAATATTAAATGAAAAATAATATTTGTCATTAATTTTATGGGAAAATCATGTGTTCATTCCATCCCCCAAATATGCATACATTCATAATAAATAAAAATACATCAATGACAAATGATAATAAGTTTGTATACATAACAGACATCAATTTGAATGCACACAAATAATGTGTACATAAAATGTAATGAAATAAAGCTTGTTCTACTTGCCAGAGCTTGAAGTCAAGACTTGATTGAAGGCAGTGGGAGTTGAAGGATTAGATTGAGGAAGACACATTTTTGAAAAGTGCATTCTTTCTACACCATTCTTTTTCATTAATATTTTTGTGTAAACTTTACATTTATTTTTTCTTAATTTCTAATTGATATCATAATTGTATCCATTTATGTGATGACTTGATATACAATGTTGAATGCTTAAAACAAACTGATTAACATAGCCATCACCTCACTTACTTATCGTTTGTGGTAATACATTTAAAATTTACTCTTATTTATCATGAAATATTTGAATCTTTCTGAGGTTCCTGGTTCTCTTAAATGTAACCCAAAGTGGAAAATAAAATTAAAGTGCAGATGAACACCTTCAATCGGTTTAAATACTGAACATTGATGGGCTTGTGACATTGACACACACAACAGCCTGAAGAGTTGTAGATGTACCTTTCACAGCCTTCTCTTAGTCTAAGAACACAAACTCATAGTATTGATCCAAGCATGGAATACAATTCTAATTTATTCCATATGATGTTCTTTGACTATTGTGTTAAGGAAGTTAAGTGTGATTTTGCCTGAAATCATATTGTGGAAATACTGTTTGTAAGGAGCTATTATGGTTAAAAGTCATTACCTGAGTAATCCTTACTGAGGTAAGTCTGTGTTCAGAGAGAACACGCTGTCCCTGGATCTTATAGTTACGCAGTAAAAATGGTTCTTCTGCTTCCCTTTTTTTCTGATTGATATTGTGCCCAGATGAGGAATGCTTCAGGAAAACTGATGAGCTGAAACATTTAGGAAACCACATTCTCTATCTGGATGGAAAAGTTGGAAATTCCATTAAACATTTTCAATATTCAGTAAAATTGCTTTGGTCCTAAAACATGCTATTTCCATGAGAGGACTGTTAACTAGAAAATGTTTGCTAATCAGCATGGATGATGATTTTGGTCATGTCTAAAAAAAGGAAGAAAACGTATTCCAAAAATTGCCTATTTGTAGTAATCAAAGGTCTATAACAAGCAATCCTTGTAAATAATGAGTTAATTAATGCTATAAAATAAAATAATTGGAATAATGGCTTCTTTTAAAAATTGGATATTGTTTTGTTTTAACAAAACACCAGGAACTTACCTTGTCACATTTTTATTTTTTAGTGAAGTCTGTTGAGAACAAGAAATTGGCATCTGAAATGATAGCTTTATATTTCTAGAACTCCATTTTCTAAAGCAATAGTACAATAGTGTAAAGTATGAGGAAAAGATAACTTATACCACCTTTAGCCATTCAATTTTTAGCCCCCAAATAAAATAGATGAAAATAGACAAGTCTTACATATTTTGAAAAGAAAATAGACATCCTTCCTGGAGAATCAACTTTAATCTTGTAATGGTATCCTGGAGAAAAAGTCCAGAAAATTCCATATGGATTTTTTTTATGTCCACCTTCTGTTTAGAGAAAAAAAATCACTCAAAATATTTTAATTTTGTTTTAATTTCTTGTTCTTTTAATTTTTATAAAAACAGCTCTCTGGTTCTGTAATGGGATGGTAGTTTTTGTTATTTTTTTAACATACAGTAAATGAAAATAAGAGACTATATTTATTTACTTATTTTATTATTTATTATTATCTTTTTTTTTTGCAGTTTTTGGCCAGGGCCGGGTTTGAACCCACCACCTGTAGTATATGGGGCTGTCACCCTACTCCTTTGAGCCACAGGCACCACCCAGAAGAAACTATATTCAGAAAACATGTACCTGAAATCACTGTTAGAAAATATTTAACTATGCAGAACTATAGAGTATAAATGTCTTAACACAGACAATAAGTAAGTGAGGTGAAGGTGATGTTAACCAGTTTGAGGTAAGCATTCCAAATTATACATAAATTCAGTACATTGTACTCCATGAATGCATTAATGTACACAGTTATGATTTAATTAAAAATGCTGGGAAAAAAAAGAACTATTGATAGTGTGTTCTCTCTCTCTCTCCACACACTTACGCCCTAAAATATGAAAGAACAACAATGAACAGAACTCTCCAGGCCTCAGAATTCTCATCTGTAAGGGCTGTTATTGAAATAAAGCATCAGAATTTCTTAGCCCGGTATCTGTCATAGAGTCAATAACTAATAAATTGTCTATTTTTCTTACCTTACATGTCGCACACTTTTATGTAAGAAAGATTTCACTACAGATCCTTGCATGAAACCTACTTCTCTGGTGAAATCTTGTCCTGACTTTCTTGTCATTCTACCCAAATCTACACTGTCACATTTAATAACCAAAGTTAGGTACTACATGTGTTCAATTCTCAATGGTTGCCATTTAGGTGATGATAAATTTTTTATATTTAAAATAATGTTAGATCTACATCTTTGTAATTGTGAATTGAACTGTTATAAACATTCCAGTGCCTATGTCCTTATGAGAAAATGATTTTCTTTTCGTCTGGGTTAGAGACTTAGCAATGGGATTGCGGGATCAAATGGAAAGCCTACTTTCAGCTCTTTGAGGATTCTCTAAGCTTCTTTCCAAAAAGGACGTACTAGTTCACAACCCCACCAAGAGTGTAAGAGTGTTCCCTTCTGACTGAGGGACTCAACAACTCTGTTACCTAAAAAATACAAACAATGTGACCTGATCATATGCATTCTTATATACGTCTGAAATTATTTAAGAAATGGTAGATACAAATTCCACTAATGTATACTTTGTTGTGATTGCAAAATGTTCTTCTGATAGTAAATTTCTCTGATGTTTCTGACTACATACAGCTAATACTTTTACAGTGTGTGGTATTATCAGCTTGATTCCCAGGAGTTACATTGATTTACATTTTTCCATCAGTGCCCTGAGAGCCCATTTCTACTTATCTTCACCAACACTCATCTTTTCCTTCTCTGTCATCTCCAGTCAATTTTACATGTCAGTGTTGCTTATTATTCATATTTTTAGTTGTCTGTCACATTATCTGTTTATTAACCCTTTTAGTTATCTTTTTTGTGGATTCATGTTTTTATCTATTTTTTTCTCGAATGTCCCTATTTTTATTCATGATATATAAAGACTTTTTGCGTGACAAATATTAATTCATTGTTTGTTGCTACACGAATATCAACTATTATTTCCAATTATCTATCTTTCAACTTGTTTATGATTTATATAGTTGTTTTCCATTATGTGACAGTTTTGAAAGCTCAAATTTATCATTATGTTTTATTATGGCTTTTGGTTTAAACAACATCATTAGAAGGCTATTCCCATCCACAAACTGATAAAAACAATATTCATTCATGTTACCTCTTATATTTTACTTTCTGAAAACTTAGATGATTGTTGTTTAATTTGTTTTAGTTAATTAATATAGTATCTTTTTTTTTTTTATGTAACTGGCTAGCCACTTCTTTAAACTGCCACAATTATTGGCAATGCCTGTAGCTCAGTGGGTAGGGCGCCAGCAACATACACCAAGGTTGGCAGGTTCGAATCTGGCCCAGGACAGCTAAAAACAACAATGACAACTACAGCAGAAAAATAGCCAGGCTTTGTGGCAGGTACCTATAGTTCTAGCTACTTGGGAGGCTGAGGCAAGAGAATCGCTTAAGTTCAAGACTTTGAGGTTGGTGTGAGCTGTGACACCACGGCACTCTATCCAGGGCAACAGCTTGAGACACTGTCTCAAATAAAATAAAATAAAATGCCACAATTATTAATAATTATTTATAAAATATGTTTTTCTATATGTGCATCTGGACTCCCTAATCCACTGATTTTCTTTCTGTTATCATAACAGTCCCATACTGGTTAGTTATTATAGCATCATATTACTTATTAATAACCAGTAGATAATTTTCCTCTGCCATATATTTGAATATAAACTCACTACCAATTGTTCTACGATCATCAAGTACTTTTGTGGAATACTAAAAATTGAACTGAAGGAACGTTAAAGTTACTAGACTACTCTCACTTAATACACAACCAACTATCTTTAACACATTGCATGATTACACATAGCTAATATAAATCTATATATTTCTATGTGCCCACAGAGAAAGTTTGTGTGGATCCAGCATATTTCATAGTTCAATCCTTCTGTAATGGTAATGACTACCATTTTTGAATGCCTTACATATGCCCATCACTGTCTTACTTGCTCTATGCCTGGTTTATTATTTAATCCCTATAATAACATGGTTAGTGTTATTTTCCACCCATTTGAAGAATTAGAAAGCAGGGATTTTGAGCAGTTATTTTGTAATATGTCACACAAAGAGCCTACCAAACTCCAAAGTCTATGTTCTTTTCAAAGTACTTCTCTATCTCCTCTGAAAGGCTGAATAATTATTTAGAGATGATATTGGAAAATATTATCAGAAAGAAAAGTTATATTTGAGGTGGAGAGTATGGAACTCAAATAATCCTGATTGATCCTCTGGATTCAGAGAAGCATCAAATGATCAATATTTAATTGCATCCTGCTTATTTAGCTATAGACTTAGACTGAGGGAAAACATTAATCACTTTCAGGATGACATACGAAGCCAATAAACTCTCTATGAACCTTATCTCTTTGGAATTAACTTCGTTAAAAGGGAAAAAGGATGCAGAAACATCATATTTATTCCAAAGCAAGAAAAAGAAAGGGGCTTCAAGACAGGCCTTACACGGAGGCACTGATTCCCACCCACTGTGTCATTATGACTCTGTGATTAAAAGGATGTGCTTTAACCTACCTTGTGTGAGTCCCTGCCCTTCCAGCACCTGTATGCAGTGATGGTTATCAAATAAGTAACTGTTTATTTTATAAAGAAAGCCCACCTCCACAGACTGGGTTGTTTAATAAGTCTTTTAAATAAACATTCCCTATAAATGCTTACATGATGTATTTACCGTGATTTCTATAAAGAGTTCATTTACATTAATTTGGGAAAAATAAGTAGAACAGAGGCTCATTTAAACCTGGTCTTTGTTCCAGTTCACTTTCTAACTTAAAGCTTCTGATACACCCTTTTAGAGCAGTTACTTTGCGGTTCAAGGTATAAATTGAGCTGGGCCTGCTAAGCCTGCAGTCAGGTTACACCGGATTTCCAGAATGGACTGGGAATCCTCCTGGAGGTGGAGCAGCCCCCAAAGTGGAGTCCCTTAGTATTCCCAAAGCTCATGCCACATAGACTCATGCAAAATTCCTGGTGCCACATAAGGGTAATTGTTTGTAGAAGCAAGTGGTGTAATTTCATCCTGAATAGCTCTTGAGGTAGAGAGAACGCACAGGTTGTTCCTATCACTTTGAGTGGGCTTCGGTGCTTCACACTAATTTTTCTTTCTTTTTTCTTTTTTTTTTTTATCATAGTTTGTTCCTTTTATTTATTTTTATTTTTTTAATTATTAAATCATAGCTGTGTACATTAATGCGATCATGGAGCACCATACACTGGTTTTATAAACAGTTTGACACATTTTCATCACACTGGTTAACATAGCCTTCCTGGCATTTTCTTAGTTACTGTGTTAAAACATTTATATTCTATCTACATTTACTAAGTTTCACATATACCCTTGTGAGATGCACCGCAGGTGTAATCCCACCAATTACCCTCCCTCCACCCACCTCCCACCTCCCTCCCCTCCCTTTCCCCCTTCCCCCTATTCTTAGGTTATAACTGGGTTATAGCTTTCATGTGAAAGCCATAAATTAGTTTCATAGTAGGGCTGAGTACATTGGATACTTTTTCTTCCATTCTTGAGATACTTTACTAAGAAGAATATGTTCCAGCTCCATCCAGATTGAATTGAATCTGTATATTGCTTTGAGTGGTATTGCCAATTTAACAATATTATTGTAATTCTTCTGATTCATGAACATGGGATATCCGGAGCTGGAACATATTCTTTCTTTTTTCTTCCTACTCCCACCCTTACCAGCCTGTAATATCCTTTGTTCTACTTTTTACCTCTATGAAATCAACTTTTTTAGCTTCCACATATAAGTGAGAACATGCAGTATTTAACTTTCTATTCCTGTATTATTTCTGTTAACATAATATCCTCTAGTTCATCCCTATTTCTTTTTTTTTTTTTGTAGAGACCGAGTCTCACTGTACCGCCCTCAGGTAGAGTGCTGTGGCGTCACACGACTCACAGCAACCTCTTAACTCTTGGGCTTACGCGATTCTCTTGCCTCAGCCTCCCAAGCAGCTGGGACTACAGGCGCCCGCCACAACGCCCGGCTATTTTTTGGTTGCAGTTTGGCCGGGGCTGGGTTTGAACCCGCCACCCTCGGTATATGGGGCTGGCGCCCCACTCACTGAGCCACAGGCGCCGTCCTCATCCCTATTTCTGAGAATAACAGGGTTTCACTCCTTGCTATGGCTGAATAGTATTCCATCCTGTCTATACTACATTTTCTTTTCTTTTTTTTTTTTAATTTTTTTTTTTATTGAATCATAACTGTATACATTGATATGATCATGGGGCATCATACACTTGCTTCATAGACCATTTGACACATTTTTATCACAATGGTTAGCATAGCCTTTCCGGCGTTATCTCAGTTACTGTGTCAAAATATTTACATTCTACATTTACCAAGTTTCGTAAATACTCCTGTAAGATGCACCACAGGTGTGATCCCACCGATCCCCCTCCCTCTACCCACCCCCTCTCCCTTTCCCACTTCCCCCTATTGTTAGGTTATAACTGGGTTATAGCTTTCATGTGAGAGCCCCAAATTAGTTTCATAGTAGGGATGAGTACATTGGGTACTTTTTCTTCCATTCTTGAGATACTTTACTAAGAAGAATATGTTCCAGCTCCATCCATGTAAACATGAAAGAGGTAAAGTCTCCATCTTTCTTTAAGGCTGCATAGTATTCCATGGTGTACATATACCACAATTTATTAATCCATTCGTGGATCGATGGGCACTTGGGCTTTTTCCATGACTTAGCAATTATGAATTGGGCTGCAATAAACATTCTGGTACAAATATCTTTGTTATGTTGTGATTTTTGTTCTTCTGGGTATATGTCCAGCAGAGGAATTACAGGATTGAATGGCAGATCTATTTTTAGATCTCTGAGTGTTCTCCATATATCTTTCCAAAAGGAATGTATTAATTTGCATTCCCACCAGCAGTGCAGAAGTGTTCCCTTTTCTCCACATCCACGCCAACATCTCTGGTCTTGAGATTTTGTGATATAGGCTAGTCTCACTGGAGTTAGATGATATCTCCAAGTAGTTTTGATTTGCATTTCTCGGATGATTAAAGATGATGAGCATTTTTTCATATGTCTGAAGGCCGCACGCCTATCTTCTTCAGAGAAGTTTCTCTTCAAATCCCTTGCCCAGCCTGCGATGGGATCCCTTGTTTTTTTCTTGCTGATGCGTTTGAGTTCTCTGTGGATTCTAGTTATTAAGCCTTTGTCAGAGATATACCCTGCAAATATCTTCTCCCATTCCGAGGGCTGTTTGTTTGCTTTACTTACAGTGTTCTTAGCTGTGCAGAAGCTTTTTAGTTTGATCAAGTCCCAGTAGTGTATTTTTGAAGCTGCTTCAATTGCCCGGGGAGTTCTCCTCATGAAATACTCACCCAGACCAATTTCTTCAAGGGTTTTCCCTGCATTCTCCTCTAGTATTTTTATAGTTTCATGTCTTAAGTTTAAATCTTTAATCCAGTGAGAGTTTATCTTAGTTAATGGTGAAAGGTGTGGGTCCAATTTCAGTCTTCTGCAGGTTGCCAGCCAGTTCACCCAGCACCATTTGTTAAATAGGGAATCTTTTCCCCACTGAATGTTTTTAATTGGCTTGTCAAAAATCAAATAGCGGTAAGTAGCTGGATTCATCTCTTGGTTCTCTATTCTGTTCCAGATATCTACTTCTCTGTTATTGTGCCAATACCATGCTGCTTTGATCACTATCGATTTGTAGTAAAGTCTGAGGTCTGGTAGTGTGATTCCTCCTGTTTTGTTTTTATTTCTGAGTAATGTCTTGGCTATTCGAGGTTTTTTCTGATTCCATATAAAACGAAGTATTGTTTTTTCAAGATCTTTAAAATATGACAGTGGAGCTTTAATAGGGAGTGTGTTGAAATTATATATTGCTTTGGGCAGAATGGACATTTTGATAATGTTGATTCTTCCCAGCCAAGAGCATGGTATGTTTCTCCATTTGTTAACATTTTCAGCTATTTCTTTTCTTCTCTTTATAGAGATGTTACATTTCCTTTGTAAGATAAACTCCCAAATATTTATCTTCTTTGGCATTACTGTGAATGGAATAGAGTTCTTAACATTTTTTTCATCTTGACTATTGTTGTTATATATAAAGGCTTCCGATTTATGAATGTTGATTTTGTAACGATACACTGCTGTATTCCTTGATCATTTCTAAGAGTTTTGTAGTAGAACCCCTGGTGTTTTCCAGATATACAATCATATCATGTGCGAAGAGTGAAAGTTTGATCTCTTCTGACCCTATATGGATACCCTTGATCGCCTTTTCTTCCCTAATTGCAATGGTTAAAACTTCCATTACAATGTTAAAGAGCAGTGGAGACAATGGGCAGCCTTGTCTGGTTCCTGATCTGAGTGGAAATGATTCCAATTTAACTCCATTCAATATGATATTGGCTGTGGGTTTGATGTAGATGGCCTCTATCAGTTTAAGAAAAGTCCCTTCTAGACCAATTTTCTTGAGTGTTCTGATCATGAAGGGATGCTGGATATTATCAAAAGCTTTTCCTGCGTCAATTGAGAGAATCATATGGTCTTTGTTTTTTAATTTGTTTATGTGCTGAATTACATTTATAGATTTACGTATATTGAACCAGACTTCAGACCCTGGGATAAAACAACTTGGTCATGATGTATAATTTGTTTGATGTGTTGCTGGATTCTGTTTGTTAGCATCTTGTTGAATATTTTTGCATCTATATTCATTAGTGATATTGGTCTATAATTTTCTTTTCTTGTTGGGTCTTTTCCTGGTTTGGGGATCAGGGTGATATTTGCTTCATAGAACGTGTTGGGTAGTCTTCCTTCTTTTTCTACATTTTGGAACAGGTTGAGTAATATAGGTACTAATTCCTCTTTAAAGGTTTGGTAGAATTCTGACGTGAAACCATCTGGTCCCGGGCTTTTCTTTTTAGGGAGGTTTTGTATAGTTGATGCTATTTCTGAACTTGATATGGGTCTGTTCAACATTTCCACTTGATTCTGGTTAAGTCTTGGAAGGTGGCGTGCTTCCAAGTATCAGTCAGTTTCCTTCAGATTTTCATATTTCTGAGAATAAAGTTTCTTGTAATATTCATTAAGGATTTTTTGGATTTCTGATGAGTCTGTTGTTATTTTGTCTTTGTCTTTTCTGATTGATGATATTAGAGATTTTACTCTTTTTTTCCTGATTAGGTTGGCCAGAGGTTTATCTACTTTATTGACCTTTTCAAAAAACCAGCTTTTTGATTTAATGATCTGTTGTATAATTCTTTTGTTTTCAATTTCATTTAATTCTGCTCTAATTTTGGTTATTTCTTTTCTTCTACTGGGTTTGGGGTTGGAATGTTCTTCCTTTTCCAGTTGCGTGAGATGTCCCATTAAGTTGTTAACTTCCTCTCTTTCCGTTCTCTTGAGGAAGGTTTGCAGTGCTGTAAATTTCCCTCTTAGAACTGCCTTTGTGGTGTCCCAGAGGTTCTGATAGTTTGTGTCTCATTGTTGTTTTGTTCCAAAAAATTGGCGATTTCTTTCTTAATCTCATCTCTGACCCAGCTATCATTCAGCATAAGGTTATTTAACTTCCATGTTTTTGTATGAGTATGCAGATTCCTGTTGTTACTCAATTCAAGTTTTATTCCATGACGGTCCGAGAAGATGCAAAGAATAATTTCTATTCCTTTAAATTTACTGATGTTAGACTTGTGACCTAAAATGTCGTCAATTTTGGAGTAAGTTCCGTGAGCTGATGAGAAGTATGTGTATTAAGTTTTGTTGGGATGAAATGTTCTGTAGATGTCTGCTAAATCTAAATATTGGATGGTTAGGTTTAAATCTAAGATTTCTTTGCTCAGCTTCTTGCTGGAGGATCGATCTAACAGTGCCAAAGGAGTGTTGAAATCTCCGACGATTATGGAGCTGGAGGAAATCAAGTTACTTATGTCTGTTAGAGTTTCTCTTATAAATTGGGGTGCATTCTGGTTGGGTGCATAGATATTAATAATTGAGATCTCATCATATTGAGTATTACCCTTAACAAATATGAAGTGACCATTCTTGTCCTTTCTTACTTTTGATGGTTTAAAGCCTACTGTATCTGCAAATAAAATTGCAACACCTGCTTTTTTCTGATTACCATTTGCCTGAAATATGGATGACCATCCTTTCACCCTGAGTCTGTATTTGTCTTTTAAGTTAAGATGTGACTCTTGTATGCAACAAATATCTGGCTTGAGTTTTTGTATCCAGTCAGCTAACCTATGCCTCTTTAGAGGACAGTTTAAGCCATTCACATTGATGGAGAGTATTGATAAGTCTGGTGGAATTTTGGGTATCGAGTTTTTCAAAGGTCCAGTGGACATTTTTAATCCTTTCGCCAGTGTAGAAGTTGGGGTTTGATCCGAAGATTCTGAGTGAGTTTACTTTTGTGTTATAGGATTGGGTTGGTCATTGTGGAGGATAGGTCTGAGAATATCCTGAAGAGCTGCTTTACTTATGGCAAACTTTTTCAACATATGAATGTCATTGAAGTATTTAATTTCTCCTTCATAGATGAAACTCAGTTTAGCTGGATACAAGATCCTGGGTTGAAAGTTATTTTGCTTTAGGAGATTAAAGGTTGATGACCACCCTCTTCTGGCTGGAAAAGTTTCAGCAGAGAGATTTGCAGTTATTCTAATATTCTTTCCTTTGTACGTAATAGTTTTCTTTCGCCAGGCTGCTTTGAGAATCTTCTCTTTCATGTTAATTTTAGTGAAGTTAATTATGATATGTCTGGGGGATGACTTATTGGGGTTGAATCGTGCTGGGGTTCTGAAGCTATCTGCTATCTGAATTTCAGATTCTCTAAGCATGTCTGGAAAATTTTCTTTCATAATTTCATGCAGAAGGGCCTCTGTGCCCTTCAAGGCCACTTCATCATTCTCAGAAATCCCAATAATTCGTATATTGCTTTTTTTCAAATTATCTGAGAGCTCTCTGAGTGAGTGATCCGTTTTTGCTCTCCATTTCTCTTCCTCTTTGAGAGATTGGGAGTGTTCGAAGACTTTATCTTCAATGTCAGAAATCTTTTCTTCTGCTTGCTCAATTCTGTTGCTGAGGGATTCTACTGCATTTTTCATATCTTTGAGGGCTGTAAGTTCTTGCTTCAGTGTGTCTAAGTCTTTGGTGGTTTTGTCTTTAAATTCGTTAAATTCTTGAGACAATTTTTGAATTTCTCCTCGAATTCCTAATTCCATTTTATTAATCTTGTCTGCAATCCAAATTCTGAATTCGATTTCTGACATCTCAGCCAGTTGTTTATGAATGGGATCTTCAATCACATCTGCCGTATCTTTTCTTGGGGTGGGTTGATCTATTCTGCTTATTCATGTTACCAGAGTTTTTCCGCTGATTCCGCCCCATTGTTATTTTACTCCCTTTGATTTTTCCCCTGGGAAATCAAGGGCCCGTACAGTGTTGTGGCCTGAGGAACTGGGGCCCTGTCTTGTGTGGTGAGGCTAAGTGGTTCTGTCTTGTTTTTAGCTGGTTTCTGTTCGATCCTACTGTAACGTCTACTCTGGCTTGAAGTCTCGGCTGTGTGGAAAAATCAACAGTTAAGTCACCCCACCCACCCCCCTCTGGCCCCAATTGGAAAAGGAGAATTAAACCTTCCTACAACCGCACACCCTGGGCACCACCTGAAAAGTCCTCAGTCTATTAGCCCAGTTCAAAAGGTCCAAATCAACTGTCTCAATCGGCACCTGTCTCGGGTGGGAGAGTTCAAGAGGTCTCTGGGAACTGGATCACAGGGGCCTGGTGACTCCTCTGACACGGCTCACCCCAGTGCAGCATGGAGTCAGGAGGAGCCACCCAGCAAACAGAGCAGTCTGGGAATGTTGACGTCTCCTTCCTCACTTTGCCCCTCCGTCGGACCCAGTCACTGGTATCTCTGCAGATGGCTAACCCAGTTGCCTGCAGTGAACAGACACTCCAGGGGTTTGCACCTGCCTGAATCACAAGGAAGTCTGCCAGGCCCCCACAGTCTGCCGCTGTCTAGCAGGAGGAGATGGGGCCTGACTTCTTTGAGTGCTTGATGCAGGTGATGGGAAGGAGGTGTTCACTCAGGCTTAGCCCCATCCCTGATTGATGCTGCTAACAGAACAGAACAGAACAGACAACTTTGCGGGGTTTTGTCTCTGTTCCTGCCAAAATCGCCTACAGAAGATGGGCTATTCTGAGTTCAAACGTCTTTGCTGCTGGAGGTTTGTGTCCTCTTTGCTGCTGGAGGTTTGCATCTGATCACCTCTCTGGGTCGGCCCCGCCCTGGAAGCTTCCAGGGTTCGTGAGCAGTGTCAGGAAATCCCCTGCTCACCAGTGGCCTCCTCTGGTTGCCCTGGGAGACAGGGTGTGTGGCCTCAGAATATCCAGAAGTGAGCTGTTCTGCCGTTAAAGAAAAAACGGCTGTTGATCTGCCTCCAGGGAACTACCGCTCTGGTGTGGGCACTCAGCCAACCCTTTTCTCCTCTGTCTCATGCCCCAGAATCAGCACTGAGTGGCCGCAGTTTATGCTTGGTCCACACCCCTCGAGAGATCCCCCAAGAATCCGAACTCTTGGGGGACAGGCCCCCAGACCCCAAGTGAGAGTGGGGGGGAAGCTAGAGTTTCATTCAGTTTTATGCCCGGCCGTATTGTTGCCCAGGGAGGGCTGCTGCACCACACCGTAGGGAAGTGCCATCAAGGCTTGATTCCCCCTCAGCAGAGTGTCCTCTCCTCGCTCACGTATCTCAGAGTCAGCGCTGACCTGACGCAGCTTGGGCACTGTGCACTCCCCTCAAGAAATCACCCAAGGATCTGGACTTCTGGGGGATAGGCCTCCAGACCCTGAGTGAGAGTGGTGGGGAGTGCTGGGCACTCAGCGGGGAAGCTAGTGTTTTGTTCAGTTTTGTTGCCGGGCTGTATTGTTGCCCGGGGAGGGCTGCTGCACTACACCGTAGTGAAGTGCCGCCAAGGCTTGACTTCCCCTCAGCAGAGTGCCCTCTCCTCGCTCGCGTGTCTCAGAGTCAGCACTGACCTGACGCAGCTCGGGCACTGTGCACTCCCCTCGAGAAATCACCCAAGGATCCGAACTCCTGGGGGACAGGCCTCCAGACCCCGAGTGAGAGTGGGGGGGAGTGCTGGGCACTCAGCAGGGAAGCTAGAGTTTTATTCAGTTTTATGCCCGGCAGGAGAATGCCACGGCACCCCAGTAGGGGAGGTAGGTCCAGTTTTTAGAAGGTCTCTTCCGTGGAGTGTAGCGGGAGGGCCTTTAATTTCTGCCTGTTTGTTTAATTGTGGGGCTCCTGGGCAGGTCTCATGGGGGAGGGGGACTCCCGCCCACTTAGTGATGGATTTTGTACCTTTTCTTTGCTCCTTGTGATCACAGCTTGCCTCAGCGGTGTTGATGTGCATTCTTCAACCTTCTCTCTTGGTGTGGCTCAAGTCCACCAGGATACTTACTAAATTCCTGTCCCTTAACTCTCCTTCTGGACGGGAGCCTCTGTTGAAAGCTGGCTTCAGTCTGCCATCTTGTCTCTCCCCCACTACATTTTCTTTATCCATTCAGCTAGCTGTGAATGAACACCTAGATTTATTCCATATCTTGACCATTGTAAATAGTGCTGCAATAAACATGAGGTGCAAGTGTCTCGTTGATGTAATTTTCTTTCCTTTGGATAAATTTCCAACAGTGGGATTGCAGATCCCACTTTTAATTTTTTGAGGAAACTCCCTACTATCCTACAAACTGTCTATGCTAGTTGACATGTCTATCAACAATGTATAAAAATTCCCTTTTCCCTGCATTTCTTTTCAGCATTTGTTATTATTTGTCTTTTTGATACGTAGTACAGACAACCTAACTGGGGTAAGATGATATCTCATTATGTGTTTGATTTATATATATTTCCTGATATTAGTGATGTTGAACATGTTTTCCAAATACAGGCAGTCCCAGAGTTATAAGCAAGATAGGTTTTATAGGTTTGTTCTTGAATTTGTGTGTAAGTTGAGATAGTTACATTTACCTATAATGACCCCCATTCATAAGTGTGAGTTGGTATGTCCATCAGAAGTTTGTAACTTGAGTTCTGCCTTATTGATTTGTATGTCTTCTTTTTCAGAATCCTCTAATCAGATCATTTGCTCATTTTTTTTAATTGGATTGTTTGGGTTTTTACTGTTGAAGTATTTGGGTTCCTTGTAGATTCTGGATATTAATCCCTTATTGACTGAGTAGTTCTCCCATTCTATAAGTTGTCTTTTCTTTGTTGATTGTTTCTTTGGCTGTGAAGAAGTATTTTAGTTTGATATAACCCCACACAATTATTTTTGCTTTGTCTCCTATGTGATTGATGTCTTAGTCACAAACTCTCCCCAGCCCAATGTTTTGAAACATTTCCTCTACACTTTCTTTTAATAGTATTATTGTGTCAGGCCCTTCTTCATTGTGTGTTATTGGCACCTTTGCCAATAATCAGTTAGCTGCAGATGTGTGGACTAATTTATGGCTTTTCTATTGTGTTCCATTGGTCTATGTGTAAGATTTTAATGCTAGGACCTTGCTGTTTCGGTTATGACAACTTTGCAGTATATTCTGAGGTATGGCAGTGTGATACCACTCATATTGTTCTTTTTGCTTAGGCCTATTTTGGCTGTTCAGGGTCTTTTGGGGTTCCATACAAATTTATTTTTTTTCTATTACTGTAAAGAATGACATAGGTATTTTTAAAGGGGTTGAATTGAATCTGTATATTTCTTTGAGTGGTATTGCCAATTTAACAATATTATTGTAATTCTTCTGATTCATGAACATGGAATATCCTTCTATTGGTTTGTATCCTTTTTAATTTATTTCTTCAGTTTTTTGTAATTTCCCTTGCAGTGTTATTCACTTCTTTGGGTAAGTGTGGTAGCTATTTTAAAAGAGTTTGCTTTCTTTATTTCTACACATGCACAACAAAAAGTTTGCTCATGTGTAGAAATGTGACTGATTTTTGTACATCAACTTTCCATCTTGCAATTTTACTAAATTTTTACATAATTTCTAAAAATATTTTGTTAGAGTCTGTAGGTTTTTCTGAATACAATATATGTCATCTGCACACAGGGACAATTTGATTTCTTTCTTTCCATTCTGGCTGCCTTTTATTTTTTTCTTTTCTTTTCTTTTGCCTTATTTCTCTGGCTCACATCCATTTCTCAGTGAATAATATTAATATTGTTAAGAAGTTCATAAAATAAGCCATTTTAAGAACACTGAAATGCTCTCAAGGACAAAATTCCACTGTGTGGAAAACTCCATTTTTTCTCTTAAATTGGAGACCAAGTTAGAAATAAGTGTGAATAGATTTCCTTCTTAAACTCTGTTTATAATGATAACAGAGCTTTGATTTTTAATTCATCCAGCATCAAAACACATTCACACATCTTAAATAAATTCTGGGAATTAATATTTCTTCAAAACTACTTTGTTTAACATTTTACCTTTTAGGGCGGCGCCTGTGGCTCAGCGAGTAGGGCGCTGGCCCCATATGCCGAGGGTGGCGGGTTCAGGCCCGGCCCCGGCCAAACTGCAACAACAACAACAACAACAACAACAACAAAATAGCCGGGTGTTGTGGCGGGTGCCTATAATCCCAGCAGCTTGGGAGGCTGAGGCAAGAGAATCACGTAAGCCCAAGAGCTGGAGGTTGCTGTGAGCCATGTAACGCCACTGCACTCTACGAGGGCAGTAAAGTGAGACTCTGCCTCTACAAAAAGAAAAAAAAACAAAACAAAACATTTTACCTTTTAGAAAAGTCATTCTTTCATGATAAGCTCAAGGAAACATAATAAATGTAATGAGGAGATATTTTAAAATACCATATATCATTATACTGAATAAGAGCATATAAAAAAGAATGGATTTGGGTGAGAGATGTGTGGGTTCACAAATATTTGGAAATAGAAAGAAGTACCAACTTTTTTAGAACACACTTTTGGTTTGAAGCTAAACAATACAGACAACTAATTGAATTTTAAAAAATCAGTTAATGAGTTATTTTTCCTGCACAATATCATATGCTTACCTGTGGTTATTTAACTCTGTTGAATACTTTATTCCAGTGATGGGGGAGGAACCGACAAAGAGTTCGATGATGAAGAAAAAGAACAATGATCAATGAACTGCTCAAATCTTTGACTTTGGGGAGAGGGGACTTTTTAACATTGGGATAGTTTATATTTACAGAAAAGTAAAACAGAGCAGAGTTCACATATATGTTGGCCACCCACCTTCTCCTATTTTTAACATTTTTGTGTTAACCATGGTACAACTAAGAAATTAAGAACTTAACATTGGTGCAATACTAACAAATAACTAAATAACAGACTTCATTAGCATCTCACTGGTTATTTCACTGATGACTTTTTCCGTCCCAGGATCTAATCCAGTAACTCAGGTTATATTTAGTTGTTATGTCTTCTTGGTCTTTTTCATCTGTGTCAATTTCTTAGTGTGTGTGTGTTTTTTGTTTTTTTTTTTTTTTTGGTCTGTTTAATAATACTTATCTGTTATTTCATAGAATTGCCCTCAATTAGTTTTTGTCTGATGTGTTTTCAGCATTAGGTTGAGTCATGTGTGAGGCTGACATGTCTTATTACTGATAATGTTAGCCCTGATTAGTCAATCATCCCACTATACAGTCACTATTTTTCCCTTTTTAATAAATGAATAAATACCTTGCTGGGTGTACATATTGTGAGATTATGCCAATATCCAATGTCTCAAACTTTTGCCCACTCATTTTGCTAGTTCCTGGTGAACCATTCTGCCTACTTTCTCTCTTCTCACTTGGGTTTTCTTGGGGGACTATAGCCTTCATACCTTAGTAAATCAGATCTCAGTACTGAAGTGTAAGTTTTCTTCTCTGACAGGTAAGGTAAAATATGAGATGATAAATCATACTCAGACTATGGTAAGTAAAGTAGAATATTACAAATACTTGTTCAAAACTGTTGGGGGTTACTTTTCTACCTGCCACATAAGCAGTTGAGTATGCAGCTAACTAGTATGGTGACCAATTAGGACACTTTGTGACAAAGCTGTACTCTGGAAATTGGGAGAGCTAGAGTTTCTAACTTGGTTGAATCAGAGCTTCTGATTTTCCTTTTCAGCTCATATTGTATTCTCTGGTGCCTACATTCTATATATATATATATATATAGAGAGAGAGAGAGAGAGAGAGAGAGAGAGAGTTTTTGTTTTTGTGGGTTTTTTTTGTTTTTTTTTTTTTTTTTTTTGAGACAGAATCTCACTGTCTGGTAGAGTGCTATGGTGTCACAGCTCACAGCAACCTCAAACGCTTGGGCTTAAGTGATTCTCTTGCCTCAGCCTTCCAAGTAGCTGAGACTATAGGCACCTGCCACAACACCCGGCTATTTTTAGTTGCAGTGTCATTGTTATTTAGCTGGCCTGGGTTTGAACCTGCCACCTTCAGTGTATGTGGCTGGTGCTGTAACCACTGTGCTATGAGTGCTGAGCCAACAATAAATATTTTAAAAACAGATCTACTGAGGGAACTGTGGATAATACAGGAAGTGAAGATAGGGTATGTACTTTACTGAATTGTGTGGAGAGATCTGTATTGGGCACTAGCCATTCCCAATCACTGAAATGTGGCTAGTCGAATTGAGATGTTCTGTGAATATACAAAACCAACCATATTTCCAAAACTTCATATGAGTAAAGGCATGTAAAATATTTCATTAATAATTTTATATTCATTTCACACTGAAATGACAATACACATTGGGTTAAGTGAACAAATTATTTAAGTTAATTTTACTTTTTTAATATTTTAACACGTCTGCTTACAAACTTAAAATTGCATATATAGCTCTCATCATATTACACTAACATAATGCTTAACTTGAACTTTATATGGCATTTCCTAAATTAAAAACAAAATAATAATTCTTACTTCCTTGAAATACTGGGTTATAGAGTTCAAAGAACTTGGAGCACATTAGGTAGAAGACTAGTGTATGATTTGTGGGATTGGGAGAGTTACTTATCTATTTAATGTTTCCATGTTTCATCAATAAAATGTGGATAGGAATATGTATATCACATAGGTTTTGTGGGAATTTAAAGAAAACAATTTATACAGAATAGCATCTAGCACATGCTACATATTCAATAAATGGTTTGCAATTGTGAATTATGCTGTAATAAACATTTGATTGTCTTTTTGATAAAATGACTAATTTTCCTTTGGATAAATACCCAGTAGAGGGATGGCTGGATCAAATGTTAGGTCTACCTTTAGTTTTTTGATGAATCTCTGCACTCTATGGAATAACCAACACCACATGTACTCACTATTAAACTGGAACTAACTGATGAACACACATGTGCACAGGGGGAAATAAAATTCAGTGGAAATCAAGCAGGGGAACGGGGCAGGAGAAGATCAGCAAAAACCTACTTAACAGGTATAATAAACACTGTCCAAGTGATGGGCACACTTATAACCCAAGCTGAAGCATGACAAAATTGACACATATAATCAAAAACATTTGTACCCCCATAATATTTTGGGGAAAAAAATCTGAACAAAACGTTTTCTCTTTGGGTCTTGGTTGAGGATGGCATGACTTATATATGAACATTGCTTTTGTAAAGGTGCTAGAAAAATGTATCTATTTTAAAGATCATATGTTTACTGTGATGTTTCCAACAACTCCAAATTTATGTATTTTGAAATTAAGTACTATACATAATTTAGAGTTAAACTGTATACGTTCATCACGTATTAATATATTTCCAACCTCTTTTCTCTCTTTTCATTTGATTTCTCTTCTCTCTATCATATATTCACATATGATATTTCTTTCTTTTTTCTTTTTTTTTCTTTTTTTGAGACACTCTGTTGTCTGTTGCCCAGACTGAGTGCCACAGCATCAGCCTAGCTTACAGCAACCTCATACTCCCAGGTTCAAGTGATCCTCTGGCCTCAGCCTCAGAGTGTCTGGGACTAAAGGCCCCTGCCACAATGTCCGTATAAGTTTTCTATTTTTAGTATAAATGGGGTCTGGCTCTTGCTCAGGCTGGTCTTCAACTACCGAGCTCAAGAGATCCACCTTGGCCTTTTTATGTTTTTAATATGCCATGTTATATAAGGCCAAACCAAACTATGTCTATAAATTATAACCTTTGTGTAATGTAAATAAACCACTATGAGTATTCTTTATTTTTACTTCCTTTCTTTTGTTATTACTTAGTATTATTAAAAATTTCTAATTTTAAAAAAACCTTACACATAGCTAAATATGGTTTGGCAGTTTATATCATTTCAAAAGTGAGCTAAAAGAAAAAGAAAACTAACTTTGCATGGGCATAGATAAGCAGAGAAAGAGACACATAGCTTTTTCAATGCCATCAATTCTGTACCTTTCTGTAATTTAGATTACACAGGATATTAAATATTTATCCAGTTTTCTGGGTGCTCAGCAATTTTGCCTCAATGAGTGGAGCTAAGTCACCAGTCTAGACAGTGTGAGGAAGAGGCAGGGTAAGGCACAGTTTAAGAAAGGTTAAGACCAAAACTTCTTTGCATAATATCAAACTCAATGACACACAACTGATGTAACTGAGGACTGTACAATGGCAGCAAAATAATGCAAGCCCAAATCAGACTTTAAACATGTTTTAATATTTAATACACCTATTGATAATTTCAGTGAATTGGATGAACCCTATTTCTGGATTTCTTTTTATTTAAATGGACAATTAATGTCATATGAAGTAGAATAAGGAGTCTGATACTATTTTTTGATGTCTGATGGCTAATAGCCTTTAAGCCACACCTTTCCCTGTTTTCCTTTTGGCCCATATCTGACCAAGCTATAAAAACCCAGACACTCCCTCTTTTAGGCGTGTAGGAGATTCAAACTACAGAAGACTCGGCCCACGAATGGGAAACCTCACTGTGGCCCATGCCCTGTCTACCATAAAGACTCCACACCTGTCCTCCCTTGTTTTCTCAAAGCATTTTTTACCTGCGTGGAAAGTCAACTCTGTAGCTCCCAAGGGGCTTCATAAGAAAGTAATAAACATTTTCAAATCCTATTGCTATGTATGTGCGGTGTCATTAGTTCCAGCATTAGACCAAATTTTGAGCAGGCGTCTATTCTGTTTCTGTAGGATGGCTGTAATAGAAAGCCATTCACACTTATCATGGAAATTTTTATGGCTACAGAAGTTGGGCTATAACTAAATAATTGAAAACTCCACAATGACATTGTCCTATGAAAACCACAGTATTGTGCCAAGCACTTGTGCAGAGCAGAAATAGGTAAATAATTTGGGGTAGATAACAAAGATATTTGGCCAATTTGAAGTTTATCATTTATTTCAAAACTTCTTATAAATAATCAAGGTTTTCTATTTGTTTATAGCCATGTTCTATGGAAAATTACAAACCATATTACAGGGAGTATATTTACATATCTGACAATTACAAACATTATGCACCTGACTTGGCCTTTCTTAAAACTTACTTGAAGTTTTACATTAAAAATTTAAATGGCTTAAAAATTTTTCAGTACAGGCTTAGCACCTGTGGCACAGTGGTTATAGCGCCATCCACATACACCAAGTGTGGTGGATTGAACTCTACCTGGGCCAGTTAAACAGCAATGACAACTGAAACAAAAAATAGCCAGGTGTTGTGGCAGGCACCTGTAGTTCCAACTACTTGGGAGGCTGAGGCAAGAGAATCGTTTAAGCCCTAGAGTTTGAAGTTGCTGTGAGCTATGACACTATAGCACTGTACTGAGGGTGACATAGTGAGACTCTGTCTCAAAAAAAAAAAAAATTCAGTACAGATACTGAAAAATCTTGAGTATGCATACAAGACTCACATCCATGTGCAATATTTTTATCCAGGCCTTTTTTCTTTTAACCTAGAATACAAATTCTGTTCTTACTTAAGCCATTATCTGGTGTTCCATCAATTGTACAACTTAAAGAATGGGAGAAAATGTTCACAAGTTCTATGTCCACCAAAGGGCTAATATCCAAAATCTTCAAAGAACTCCAACAAATCAGAAAAACAAACAAACAAACAAACAAAAAAAAAACAAATAACTCCATCAAAAAGTGGGCAAAATGCCCAAACAGAATTTTCTCAAAAGAAGATAGATCCAAATGGCCAATAAACATATGAAAAATCATTCAAGGTCACTATCAGGAAAATCCAAATTAAAACCACAATAAGATGCCACTTTACCCCTGTGAGAATTGCCATTACTAAAATGTCAACCATACAATAGATTTTGGAATGGATGCAGCGAAAATGGAACACTTTTTACACTGTTGATGAAATGTAAACAAGTACAACTACTTCGCAAAGTGGCATGGAGATTACTCAAAGAACTACAAGTGGACTCCTCCTTGAGTCAGCAACCCCACTACATCTGCCCAAAGAAAATGAAGTCATTTTATTGAGAGAGAGAAAGAAACCTGAATGTTTTTCACAGCATAATTCACAATTGCAAAGATAGGGAATCAAGTTTTAATGAATCACCGACTGTTAGATACAAAAGTCTAATTTCTTCTGTTAGATGTAGAAGACCACCCTCTTATCTTTTTATATATGAAGAGACTGACATTCAAATATACTAATTGCCTGCCCATTGCACACCGTCAATTAGTAGTCACTAACTCAGAATTGGTGCCTAGAATCCTCCAGTGTTTTTATGTTCTGAGCATCACTTTCTCCCTTCTTCATCCCCACCATGTCAGACACTCATCCTTCATGCTGCCCCATGAATGGAAGACAAGAGCTAAGCTCTCTCATGCTGTGCTCACATATTCCCAACGCAATATTCACAGACATTGAAATCTCAGAAAACACAATTTTGAGAGCTGAGATTATGTTTATTTTCTTTGACTGAAAATGTAAGCAGTCATTTTCCACGTGCATAGCTATAGCTATAAAAGCTGATTGTGGCCATAAAATAGAGCAAAGGTTAAAAAAGGTACCAAGCCGACTTACCCATCTAGGATTAAGCCAAGTTCTCTTGAACCTTTTCCTTCTTGTCAGATCATTAAAATTTGAGGCATTTAACAAATGGCCACTCGTACACAGCTCCTAAAAGTCTTGCAGATATTCTTTTGATCTCTTGCCCTCATTTTGGTGTTAAGCTACACTCTGAGCTCTCTTTTTTTGTCCTTTAAAAAAAAAAAAAACCTCATCTATACTGAAAAGCAAAAGTACTTTTGATTAATTGCAACTCCCCTTAATTTCTCTAAACAGCTAATATTATTTAATTAGGCCATAATAATCTGTGATAATAAGTAGCCAATGTAGAAATAATAGGTAACATACTGTGCTAAGCATGTTGCTAAACAATCCACAACTATTATTCCATTTATTCCTCCTCTACTATCTAGAATGAAGAGCCCGTTATTGTCCCAATGATATGATGAAACACCTGAGTCCCAGAGATATTACACACAGCTGTAGTAACCCCTGTCTGCATAACTAAGGACATTCCCTGCAAATTCAGGCTCGAATACATGTATCTGTATATTCTCTCTCCCCATCAGCCTTGCTTAAACTACAGGATCTTTCCTAGTTTCTATCTTGTAAGAGAGGCTTAGTAAATATGTGTTACATGAAAAGAAACATGGACAGCCTTGGTTAGTTTTCTCCTGGAACTAAATAAATAAACAAAAAACATCTCACCTTGCAGGTATGTGTAACTCGGCTGAATGCAAGAACCCTGTGCTTATCTGTGCCTCTGAGAAAGACAGGTCTGTCTGTGAGACTGTAGTTCCTGGGACTTTCCAGTGTAATCTATTTCATCTTGAAACCACAGGAACTAAGCAAGGAAGCAAACTGAGCATAGCTTGGCTGTAGAGAAGTCCACGTAATTCCAAGACATTTCATTAAAAACACTCTCCTTTTGATCACTGTAGGGAGAATTCCCCTGATTTAACTACCTCCCACCACATCCACACCACAGGATATTAAAAAGGCACTATCCTTTGTCGTCCCCACTACTGGTGCTGTTTGAACATGAGAACGCAATTAACTTATTGTGCTCCTGTGACGGGATCATACTTCTGGGAGTTTAAAGAAATTAATAAATGTGCTGAATAGGAAAGAGAATTCATCGGCTTCCTCCATATATTTTCATTCAGCACGAAACACATTTAGAATTATGGAGTTATATGTGTCTAAGGGCTCATGGAAAAAAGGATGGTTGGCAGCTGTTCTACATTGCCAGTGGGGAAAAGAGGGGACAGACATGATTTAGCTCTACTGTGAGGTAATCAGGTTCATTACAGCAAAAATTGACTTTTCAATGAGGTTTTTCAGTCTTTGGAGTGAGTTGGTAAGGAACATGGGAAATATCTCCAGGTAAGGAAAATGACACTTTTTTTTTTTTTTTGCTGATGTATCATATAAAAAGGGGTGTTTCTTTCCTAAAACAACAAAATTTGTCTCCGCCCTTCCTCTTTTATACATCAGTAGTTCTCAAGTAATGCACCAAGACAAGCTTTTAAAAATCCCCAGCCCCCTTGGGCGGCACCTGTGGCTCAAGGAGTAGGGCGCCGGTCCCATATGCCGGAGGTGGTGGGTTCAAACCCAGCGCCGGCCAAAAACCACAAAAAAAAAAAAAAAAAAAAATCCCCAGCCCTGGCCATGACCAAATAAATTATATCAGAAACTCTAGGGGTGAGACCCAGTCAATAGTATTTTTTAAATGTCCCCTGATGATTCTAAACTGAACAGTAAACTAAGAGAAACTGCTTACAGAGAGGTTCCCTCAATCCAGCGTTGGTGACTGAAGGTGGTGATAAGGGGACTTTCCACTGAGCCTGAGCCTGAACCTGCACGTAGGGACTTGTCCCTTGCCTGACACTGTGCCCTAAAGGTGCAAGAATCAAGCTTGCAGAAGAAAAGTAACAAGAGCAATCATTTCTTTAGAAAGGGCTGATCCCAATCAGCAGAAAAACATACCAGAACAGGGCTGTTTGAGGTCTGTGATCCTATTAGATAAAAATGGGTTCAAACCAATAATTTATTGGGTCAATGCAATTCTGAAACACAATGACTTAGGATTCACCAATCACACAAAGTCAAGCTCCTCCCAACCAGTCTTGAACTGACAATCCAGGCATTAATTTAAACCAGTAAGTCATCCTTTCCTGTGAAATTGTGTAGCTTTCACCTTTCTCAATTCCACACTTACCTTGAGTCTTTAAGACAGCTTTCACAGGTACTGAGCTTCTGCTTATAAAATAATGTGTGAATAAAATTTCAGTGATTTAAAATAATTGTCTTTTATTGATGTTCTCATCTCCCATTCTTTTTTCACTTTTTATTTTGATATAATTGTAGCTTTTATTGTGGAAAACATATATAGTATAAAAGTTACCATTTAAGTATACAATTCAGTGCTATTAAGTGCATTCACATAGTTGCACAACCGTCACTGCTATTTATCTCCAGAACTTTTCCCAGACTAAACTCTGTATCCATTAGTAACTGTCTGTTATCTCCTCTTCCCAGCCCCGGGGAACCACTGTTATACTTTGTCTGTTTCTAGTAATTTGACTATTATAAATGCTTCCTATAATTTGACTATTATAAATGCCTCCTATAATATTTGGGTGTTTTGTGTGTCTGGTTTATTTAACTTAGCATAATATTTTCAAGGTCTATCCATGTCACAGCATAATTTTATTTCTTTTTAGGAGTGAATGACATCCCAGTGTAAGTCTATATGGGATATTTGCAGATTTACTTGCAGTTGTAAGCAATAATACAAGGAGATTTGTGTATAATCTTCAGCTACTTTCCTCTAAAGATAACATCTTGCATTACTCTAGCAAAATATTACAGCCAGGAATATAATATAGATACAATCTACTGACTTTATTTAGATTTCACCAGTTTGGAATCACCCATTTGTGTGTGCATGTGCACATGTGTATATTCAGTCCCACACAGTTTCATCACATGTGCAAATTGGTGTATTGACACCACAGTTTCCAAGTAAGGGTCTGTCATGCTACACCTTTATAGCCACAACCACCTCTCTACCTCCTATCTCAGTCACCTCTGACAACAATTAATTTTTTTCTCTTCCTTAATTTTGTTATTTCAAGAATATTATAAATTAGGATTGATCGTTTTTACTCACCCTTATTCCATGGTGATTCATCTAAGTTATTGCATGGATTAATTATTCATTCCTTATCTTCCAATATTACCCACTGGTGTGAAAGCCATTAATTTACATTTTCTTTTTTTTTTTTTGTAGAGACAGAGTCTCACTGTACCGCCCTCGGGTAGAGTGCCGTGGCATCACACGGCTCACAGCAACCTCTAACTCTTGGGCTTACGCGATTCTCTTGCCTCAGCCTCCCAAGCAGCTGGGACTACAGGCACCCGCCACAACGCCCAGCTATTTTTTTGTTTCAGTTTGGCCAGGGCTGGGTCCGAACCCGCCACCCTCGGCATATGGGGCCGGCGCCCTACTCACTGAGCCACAGGCGCTGCCCAATTCACATTTTCTTAATGGCTAATGATGATGTACATCTTTTGTGCACTTATGTGCCATTTCTATATTCTCTTTGATGAAATTTATGTTTTCATGTATTTTATCCATTTTCTTATATGTTTTGTTTTTGTTTTTAGTTTTACTTTTGAGAGATCTATTTTAGATACAAGTTATTTGGTGCATATGTAGTTTGGAAATATTTTCTCCCAATTTGTAGTTTGTCTTTTTAATGGTGTAACAGGTATTTTGGAAAAAAACTGATGTTCTAAATCTGATGAGGTCCAGTCTATCAGCTCTTCTTTTTTTATTGTATGTTTGGTACAGCTCTAAAAACTCTTTGCCTTATCCTAGTCCCCAAAGATTTTCTCTTTTTTCTTTCCTCTTTTATTTATTTATTTTATTAATTTTTAAGAAAGAGTCTCACTCTGTCACCTGAGTAGAGTGCTGTGGCGTCATAGCTCACAGCAACCTCAGATTCTTGGGCTCAAGTGATCCTCTTGCCTCAGCTTCCTGAGTAGGTGACTCTCCGGACTAGAGGTGTCCACCACAACATCCAGCTATTTTTAGAGACATGATCTCTCTCTAGATCAAGCTGATCTCGAACTCCTGAGCTCAGACAATCCGCCTGCGTCTGCCTCCCAAAGTGCTAGGATTATAGGCATGAGCCACCATGCCTGGTTTCCTCAAAATTTTATAATTTCATACATTGCAATTAAGTCCATGGTCCATTTTGAGTTAACATTTTTGTGATCTAAGACATTTAAGTTGACGTTTTTCCTTTTTATAATTTTTGTTTTGTTTGATATTGTTTTGTTTGGCCTAAGGATGACCAATTCCTTCAGCAATACTTACACCATTTATTGAAGAGCTGTCTATGAGACTTCTGGTTTCTACTTTGATGTGCAAAAGACTTGGAAATTGTCACTCCATGCTTCTGTGCTTACAAAAGGAAACAAAAAGTTGAACACCTGAAAAACAGCAGCTCTTTCTATGTCTATTAGAAAACTGAGGTTATAGAACAAACCATTGCTGCAAAAACCAGGGAGAGAGGCTATAGAGAATAAAGAAGCTATAGAGAATCATAGCTTATTAGAAACAAAAGTCCAGAAAACTGCCTCTGGAGCCTGTAGCAATAGGAACACTTAAACTTTACTTGATGAATTGCTAGCTCAGTGCAGTCCAGGTTGAGAGGGAGTTCACGATTCCAGGGAATGCCCAGTCTTATGGGAGGATCCCCACATTTTTATGAGTTTTACATCCTGGAAACTTAGCAAGTTCTCACCGTGAAGATCTGAGTAAATCCTCTCTTAATTCCAGCAGTGAAAGGGAAATAATAATGGTTTGAAGCATACTTAGGAGAACATAACCATTTTGAAATATAGTCACAGCATTCTATTCTTCCTTCTTTTCTCTGTAATGAATGTTGGCCCTCAAGGGGGACTACTGTACTAAAGTTTTACTCATCTGACAAAGGGCGATTAGCCAGCCCTGATGCCCTATAACAGTCCTGTCTTCCACAGAGGGGGAAAGGCTAAGAGATTCTTCTGAAAGTGCAGGGGCCATGGGGAAAACATAGTTTAGGAGGCCACTGATGTAGGGCATGTTGAGGAATCTCTTGCAATATGAATGATAATTTGTTGCATTTGGCCCTGTCTGCAACCCAAAAGACACACAATACTTAGTGGACATTTTTGGATTTTGGCAGCAATACATTTCTCATCTGGATGTGTTTGTTACTCTAGCCCATTTACCTACTGACCCATAAACTGCTGGTTTTCAGTTTGTCTCCGGAAGGAAAAAAGAAGAGTGTGCCACAGGTCTAGGTTGTTGGCCAAGCTGAACTGCCCTGAGGACCACATGATCCAGAAAATTCAACTGTGCTGGAAACATCAGTGGCAGATTGAGATGCATTCCTGGAATCATTTACAGGCACCCGGTATATGAATCACACAGCACAGGGCCTTGGGAATTTGTTGCAAAGTCTTGGCATCCTCTAGCAAAAATAATGCTTTAGAAAACAGCATTTGAATAGTTAATGAACCATAGCAGAGACTGAAGAGTGAACCATGAGCCACAAGTTACCATGAACCTGAACTTCTTATCGTGAACTGATTTTTAATCTGACCCATCAAGTCACAAAACTCAGCATGCATGCAGCACTCCGTCATCAAGTGGAAGTGGCATATACCAGCCCTGACAAGTAAGTTATGTGGAGAAACATCTCAAATACCATATTCCCCACTGCTGCTACATCACCTTCTCTCTATGAGCCAGTGCCTATGGCCTCAGGAGAAGGTTCCTAAGATCCGTTGACAGAGAAAGAGAATACTCAGGCCTGGATCACAGATTTACAGGCCTCTATGCTATGCAGGCATGTAGCATACCCTCCCTTCTCACACATTCCCTAAAAGACAGTGGAGAAGGAATATTCTTTCAACAAACAGAAATTTGAGCACTGTGCGTGGTTGTTAATTTTTCTTGGGAGATGAAATGGCCAGACATGGGTGCAAAAATGCAGCTAGATAGTTACATAGAATGAACAATATTTGATAGCATGACAAAGTGATTATAATCAACAATAAGTTATTTTGTATGCTGTAAAATAATTAAAAGAGTAGAACTGGAATGTTGCTAACACAAAGCAGTGGTAAATACCTGAGGTCGTGGATACTCCACTTACCCTGATTTGATTATTTCACTCTTTATACTTGTATCAAAACATCATATGCACCCTAGAAATATAGACAGCTATTATGTACTCATAATAATTAAAAATATTTAGGGCAGTGCCTGTGGCTCAGAGGAGTAGGGCACCAGCCCCATATACTGGAGGTGGTGGGTTCAAACCTGGCCCTGGCCAAAAACTGTAAAAAAAAAAAAAAAAAAAAAAAAATAGATAAATGGCCAGACATGTGTTTATATACGAATTGATGGCTGTGGTCAATTATTGGTTTGGATAACTTGAAAGGAACATGTTTAAAAAGTTGGTGACAAGGAAGTATAGGGAACAGGCACGTAGATAGCTTTGTTTTTTTTTTTTGCATGGGTAGAAAAAAATATGTAAAGATATTTTGCCTCACCAAAAGAGTAATGTTTTCTGATCCAGTGCATAGGATGACCATCCTATATATTTCCACCAGACTCTTTCCCTAGACCAGTGGTTCTCAACCTCTGGGTCACAACCCCTTTGTAACAGTGAAATTACATCCTGCATATCAGATATTTACATTACGATTCATAACGGTAGCAAAATTACAGTTATGAAGTAACAATGAAAATAATTTTATGGTTGGGGGTCACCACAACATCGGGAACCATATTAAAGGGTCGTGGCATTAGGAAGGTCAAGAACCACTACCCTAAACAAAGTTGTCATTGCACAATGAGCTCATAAACCAAATGGCCATGGTAGAAGGCATGGGGTTCCATGTGACCTAAGGAACATGGCTTCCAATCTCCAAATCTGACCTGACTATGACTATCACTGAGTGCCCAGTGCAGCAGAGAACTCACTCTCAGATGTAGCACTCTCTCCTGTGGTGATCAGTCAGCTACCTGGTGACTTGTAACTGGAATCCTTCCATAACTGAAGGAACAGTGTTCTATTCTTTCTGAAAGAAACACTTTGCATAGAGTTTTTCCCTGCATGCAGTGTTTCTGCCAGAACTACCACCTATGAATGTATGGAGTACCCTATCCACCATCATGAAATTCCATATAGCATTTCTCTGAACAAGGAACTCACATCACAAGAGATAAGAATGGCCATGGGTCCATGCTCATGGAACTCACTATTACCCACCATCCGGAGGTGGCTGACTTATAGAACTATAGAACTGTGGAATGGCCTTTTAAAGATTCAGTTATAGTACCAGCCAGGTGGCAATACCTTGCTTGGCTAAGCAAGGTTCTCCAGAAGGCTCTGCATGTTCTGAATCAAGGTGGGTGCAATATATGTTGTTTCTTCTCCCACGGCCAGAATTCATGGGTCTAGGAATCAAGGAATGGAAATGGGAGTGAAATCACTTCCCGGTACCCCTACTTTCTCACTGGAAAAATGTTTACTTTTAGTACTTCAACCTTAAGCTTTGTAGATAGATGTTTTAGTTTCAAGGGAAAAAAAAATGCTTCCTCAGGAAGACACAATGATACCTCTGAACTGGAAGTTTAACACCATTGCCCACCCCATTGGGGCTTCTCTTGCTTCTGAGCCAACAGGCAAAGAAGGAAATTGCTGTTCTGCCTGGAGTAAATGATTTTGACAACCAAGTAGAAATTGGCCTACTACTCTACAAGGGAGGTAAGGATGAGTATTTCTGGAATACAAGAGAATTCTTAGAGTGTCTCTCAGTAGTATCATGCCCTATGACTAATATCAATGGAAAACCACAACTCAATCTCAGCAGTACTATCTATACTCTTCAAGAGTAAAGGTTTAGGGCAGTCCTTCAGGTTAAGAAGCACTACTACCTTAAGTCCCTGCTAAAGGCAAAGGTAACGGGTAGCGGAGGAAGTTAGTTATCAATAGCGGCCAATACCACATGAGCAGTCACAAAAACAGGGATTGCAGTTGTCATGGGTATTTTTCCCTTATATTGTTGTGAATATGATTTTGCATGTGTATACAGTATATACATACGAGGGCTGTCCAGAAGGTACCCAGCCAGGTAATAGCTGGATAGCCTTTGTATTTGTGTGTGTATATGTATCTGTATACATATATATTTGTGTCTGTATGTATACATATTTGTGTACATATGAAGAGAGAGAGAAAGTATTTTTGAGTTTTTTAATTCCCTTCTCATGTCCCATAAGATACATTGAACTTATATAACCAATTCATAATATTATTTACTTTGCATCATGGTATTTGAGTCATATGATATCAAACATTACATGTTAAAAATATTGCTTTGTTTTTTCTGAATTATGTGCCTGTCAATATAATAGATTGAGTTTGTCTGTGTCTAGCTTTTTCCTGGGATTTATAAGAATTGTATTAAACATATGACAAAATTTAGAAAGAATGGGTATTTTTAGTTTGAGTCTTCCAACCTATAAACAGACTATGCCTCTCAACTTAAGTCTTCTTTGATTTCTGTCATCAGTGTTGTATGAATGTCAACATACTAAACTCGTACAAACTTTGTTCAGTTTATACCAAAACATTTAATTTTCTTTAGTGTGACTGTTAATAGCATGATGTTCTTAATGTTGTTTTATATATATATATATATATGCATATATATATGTATATATATATATGCATACATATATATATATTTTCAATATATAGATAGTGATTTATTTTTGGTGTTGACATCTATACTGCCACCTAGCTGGGCTTACATATTTCTAGATTTTTTTTTTCAATAGATTTGGGATTTTCAACTTAGCCAATCATGCCATCATCAAATAGGGACCATTTTATTTCTTTATTTTTAATCTGTACTTATAATTTCATTACCTTATTTTCTTGCACTAAATTGAATTTCTGGTGATACGTTGAGTAAAAATCACACAAATTAAAATCCTTTTGTTCCCCCCCATATTAGGAGGACAGCATTCAGTCTCCAGAGAATCCTTGATTAAATTGTCACACTGACCTGTAAATATATGAAAGTCAAATTATTACTTCCATGCTAATTAAACTCTTCTCAAGAATTCAAATTTGCTGATTTAATAGACCCTTTAGAAATTCCAAATAACCCACAACTGTTTTCATTCATCTTTGCCTTCAAAGTATATTAAAAGGGACTATCTAATGTGAAACTTTGCAAACATATTTCACATAAGTACATGGCTAATGTTCATTCAAAAGGAGAGGTGCAATTGGTGTGCAATTCTAAAAAGATCTTGCAAAATGTCTCCCTGTGTCTAAGTTACCCAAAGGCATGATTCTCTTCCCTGCCCTTTACCTTTTGGGTATAGAATTCATAGAAGAGAATCATATGGTCTTTGTTTTTTAATTTGTTTATGTGCTGAATTATACTTATAAATTTATGGATATTGAACCAGCGTTGAGACCCGGGGATAAAACTGACTTGGTCATGATGTATAATTTGTTTGATGTGTTGCTGGATTCTGTTTGTTAGGATCTTGTTGAATATTTTTGCATCTATATTCATTAGTAATATTGGTCTATAATTTTCTTTTCTTGTTGGGTCTTTTCCTGGTTTGGGGATCAGGGTGATGTTTGCTTCATAGAACGTGTTGGGTAGTCTTCCTTCTTTTTCTACCTTTTGGAACAGGTTAAGTAATATAGGTACTAATTCCTCTTTAAAGGTTTGGTGGAATTCTGACATGAAACCATCTGGTCCAAGGCTTTTCTTTTTAGAGAGGTTTTGTATGGTTGATGCTATTTCTGAACTTGATATGGCCCTGTTCAACATTTCCACTTGATTCTGGCTAAGTCTTGGAAGGTGATGTGCTTCCAAGGATCGGTCAGTTTCCTTCAGATTTTCATATTTCTGAGAATAAAGTTTCTTGTAATATTCATTAAGGATTTTTTGGATTTCTGAGGAGTCTGTTGTTATTTCGTCTTTGTCATTTCTAATTGATGCAATTAGGGAAGAAAAGGTGATCAAGGGTATCCATATAGGGTCAGAAGAGATCAAACTTTCACTCTTTGCAGATGATATGATTGTATATCTGGAAAACACTAGGGACTCTACTACAAAACTCTTAGAAGTGATCAAGCAATACAGCAGCGTCTCAGGTTACAAAATCAACATTCATAAATTGGCAGCCTTTATATATACCAACAATAGTCAAGTTGAAAAAACAGTTAAGGACTCTATCCCATTCACAATAGTGCCAAAGAAGATGAAATATTTGGGAATTTATCTAACAAAGGATGTGAAAGATCTCTATAAAGACAACTATGAAACTCTAAGAAAAGAAATAGCTGAAAATGTTAACAAATGGAAAAATATACCATGCTCATGGCTGGGAAGAATCAACATCGTTAAAATGTCCACACTACCCAAAGCAATATATAATTTCAACACAATCCCTATTAAAGCTCCACTGTCATACTTTAAAGATCTTGAAAAAACAATACTTTGTTTTATATGGAATCAGAAAAAACCGCAAATAGCCAAGACATTACTCAGAAATAAAAACAAAGCAGGAGGAATCACACTACCAGACCTCAGACTATACTACAAATCGATAGTGATCAAAACAGCATGGTATTGGCACAAAGACAGAGACGTAGATGTCTGGAACAGAATAGAGAACCAAGAGATGAATCCAGCTACTTACCGTTATTTAATTTTGACAAGCCAATTAAAAACATTCAGTGGGGAAAAGATTCCCTATTTAGCAAATGGTGCTGGGTGAACTGGCTGGCAACCTGCAGAAGACTGAAACTGGACCCACACCTTTCACCATTAACTAAGATAGACTCTCACTGGATTTAAGATTTAAACTTAAGACATCAAACTATAAAAATACTAGAAGAGAGTGCAGGGAAAACCCTTGAAGAAATCAGTCTGGGTGAGTATTTTATGAGAAGGTCCCCCCGGGCAATTGAAGCAGTATCAAAAATACACTACTGGGACCTGATCAAACTAAAAAGCTTCTGCACAGCCAAGAACACAGTAAGTAAAGCAAGCAAACAGCCCTCAGAATGGGAGAAGATGTTCGCAGGTTATGTCTCCGACAAAGGTTTAATAACAAGAATCCACAGAGAACTCAAACGCATTAGCAAGAAAAGAACAAGGGATCCCATTGCAGGCTGGGCAAGGGATTTGAAGAGAAACTTCTCTGAAGAAGATAGGTGCGCGGCCTTCAGACATATGAAAAAATGCTCATTATCTTTAATCATCAGAAAAATGCAAATCAAAACTTTTGAGAGATCATCTAACTCCAGTGAGACTAGCCTATATCACAAAATCTCAAAACCAGAGACGTTGGCGTGGATGTGGAGAAAGGGAAGGCTTTTGCACTGCTGGTGGGAATGCAAATTAATACATTCCTTTTGGAAAGATATATGGAGAACACTTAGAGATCTAAAAATTGAGCTGCCATTCAATCATGCAATTCCTCTACTGGGCATATACCCAGAAGAACAAAAATCACATCATAACAAAGATATTTGTACCAGAATGTTTAGTGCAGCCCTATTCATAATTGCTAAGTCATGGAAGAAGCCCAAGTGCCCATCTATCCACGAATGGATTAATAAATTGTGGTATATGTATACCATGGAATATTATGCAGCCTTAAAGAAAGATGGAGACCTTACCTCTTTTATGTTTACATGGATGGAGCTGGAACATATTCTTCTTAGTAAAGTGTCTCAAGAATGGAAGAAAAAGTACCCAATGTATTCAGCCCTACTATGAATACATTGTATTCAATTCATTGTAAGCCAAACTAATTTATGGCTTTCACATGAAAGCTATAACCCAGTTACAACCTAAGAATAGGGTGAAGGGGAAAGGGAGGGGAGGGAGGGAGAGGGGGATAGAGGGAGAGGGATTGATGGGATTACACCAGTGGTGCATCTTACAAGGGTATATGTGAAACATAGTTAATGTGGAATTTAAATACCTTAGCACAATAACTAAGAAAATGCCAGGAAGGCTCTATAACCATTGTGATGAAAATATGTCAAACGGTCTATGCATCTAGTGTATGATGCCCCATGATCATATCTATGTACACAGCTATGATTTAATAAAAAAAAAAAATGCAACATTTGAAGATAAATAACAACTTTCCACCAAGTTGTTTTTCTCCAATCTAAACATCCCCACTTTAGGTTGTAATTCTTTACACTACAGTAGATTACTTGTGTTTTGCTTGACCCACTGAATGGTCTTTATCTATTGTATCTTTTAATCTATGAATACAATTTGTAGTCATCACTCTCTTGACTTTGGGACAATGGAATATGAGCAAATATGAGTGAATTCTTGAATAGTGTATGTTTATTTCTGCATGTGCTGGTCTTCTTCTGAGATTAACCTTGCTTATTTGTGCACCTATACAAGGTCATGAGAAAATGCTAGGACTAATCTTCTGGAAGAATGTAGGGAACACAGGGAAGAGAATTAAATTGTCCCAGTCACCCCAGCCCTTCCATTTTTCCCATATGAAGCCAACCAGTGTATATCACCAGCCAATCTATCATCTGACTGCAGAATAGTAATGAAGTCTAGGCAAGATTAGCTGACATTGGCCCAGATCACCAGAACCACCCAGATGGCCCAAACACTTATGAGAAATAATAAATAGTTATTGTTTTAAGCCATCAGGTTACAGATGGTTTGCTATACCTCCTTACCAAGGGAAAAGATACATGATCCACAGAATAAGACAACTCCATACATCTATAGATTAACTAAATCCATTTAATGCGACATTGCAAAAATAAGCATTGTCTCTAATTGGCTTTATTTTCACTTATAAAATGTATTGAGGTAGGGGTGGTGCCTGTGGCTCAGTGGGTAGGGCGCTGGCCCCATATACTGAGGGTGGTGGGTTCAAACCTGGCCCTGGCCAAACTGCAACAAAAAAATAGCTGGGTATTGTGGCAGGTGTCTGTAGTCCCAGTTACTCGGGAGGTTGAGGCAAGAGAATCACCTATGAGTCGGAGGTTGCTGTGAGCTGTGACACCATAGCACTCTACCAAGGGCAATAAAGTGAGACTGTCTCTACAAAAAAAAAAAAAAAAAAAAAATGCATTGAGTTAAAAACAAAAATAGATTATTATTTCTCCACAGGACATGATGTCAAAATATCTTCAAAAAGGAAAAGATGAGTAGAAGATGATGTGGTCAGGAGACATTTCATGAAGTAGGAAATGTTTGAAACTTTTATATTGATTTAAATTACCTTGATCAAAATTTTGAAAACTCATTTTGTGTGTAAGAAGTTCATCCTGATACTTCACTATTGCCATTTTGTTTGTATCTTCTAAATTGGATATCACTAAATGGTATTTTTGGATAGAAAATATTAATCAAAATAATAGCCAGATAGTTTACTACATTTATTTCTTTAGTGTGATCAATTTTTTACTTAATATATTTTAAGAAGGACTGTAGATTTCAAAGACATATAAAATATAACAGGGGATATGAATATTATAGTGTGTAAGAAATAAATGAAAATTAAGATAGTGAATGAAAAAGGAGAGAGAAATGAAGAATATATTTAAAATGGTACTAATATAGTCTGTGTTGTTATTAATAAAAGGAGGACACCACAAGTTTAAATTTAACATTTTTGTTTTTTTTTTTTTTTTTGAGACAGAGTCTCACTCTGTCACACTGAGTAGAGTGTTGTAGCATCAGTTCACAGCAACCTCAAACTCTTGGCTAAGGATCCTCTCTCCTCAGCCTCCTCAGTAGATGGAACTACAGGTGCCCACCATGATGCCTGGCTAGTTTGTCTAATTTTAGTAGAGATGGGGTCTTGCTCTTGCTCAGGCTGGTCTCAAACTCCTGAGTTCAAGCAATCTACCTCCTGTCGGCTCCCAGTGTGCTAAGATTACAGGCATGAGTCAAAAAACTGGCCTAAATTTAATTCTCTTTAGTCCCCAATTGAAAATGGCAAACATGCAAACCTGAACCTGTCTCAAAGCTTATCAATATCATACCTTAGCAGCTGTAGAATTCTTTCTCTATGGAACAAACAATTTAAAACAATTTGTCAGACAAACTGGGGAGGAGAGCCTTTCCAACCCCCAGCTAACCTCTTTACTAAAACCAACAACAAACAGCAAAAGCTGGCATGTGTGGATGTTTAATTATTGGAAATATTAAAAGTTAAGCATAATTAGGAAATATGATTGCCTAAATAGGTATCATTTTCACTTAACCTAAAGAAAGATATGCAAAGAATATACAGAGAACAAGAAAGTGTTGAAATGTTAGAAAGCAAAAGTGTGACTATTCAAAGAAATGGAGAACAAAAGAATGAAAAATAAATTTATGAAAGTCTTCCAGGTTGTGGGTTTGTGTGTATGTTTATGCACAAGTGAGCATGTGTGTGTGTGACTGAGAGAGAGAGAAGACAGAGAGAGAGAGAAAGAGAGAGAGACTGACCCGTTAGAGACAAAACGTGACCTGTCAAGGAAATTCAATTGTGATCAAAGGAATCTCTCAATAAGAAGATAGAATAAAACATGTAGATGAAATAATAATTATCGAGGACATTATTTTTAAAATCTGATCTTTCTTGAGCTAAATGACCAACTGATATAAATTTTAAAATTTAAGGTGCCCACAAACTGCTGAACAATGTATACACATTTATATGCACACACACACATCATATATATATATACACACACACACATTATGTATTTATTTAAAATATTAAAATACCTCATGTAACATATGAATTTTCAGAACACAAAGGCTATTTGGAAACTACTAATGTTTTCAGAAAAAAAATAATGATCTCTTACAAAGAAACACAAATCAGACTGAAACTATACTTAACTAGCCGTTTTGGATCTCAGAAATAAATGTTTTAAGTAATATTTTCACTGATCTTAGAAAAAAGAAATTTTTTTTTACCTCAATTCTAAAACTAGCCAAAATGTCAATTAAGGGCAAAATTTAAGATATTTTCAGATAAGCGAAGATTCAGAAAGAGTTACTTTTCACGCACTCTTTGTTATGTTGTGCATGTACTTGACAGTCATAAAACATGAGGGAAAAATACCCTAAAATGGAATATTTTTTCTTGCCCTCCAATTCTGAGCTAACCTGAAGCTTTTAGATTTACAAAAAAAAAAAAAAAAAAATAGAAAACCACCCTGTATAATTCCATGTGGATTCCTGAACATGGGTGATTTTATTTATTTGACAGAATAACTTAAGAATTCATAACATTTAAAGAAGGAATACACTTTATAAAGAAGTCTTGGTTTAAACAAGATTTGGTGGGGCAAAGGAGTGTTTAATTTACTTAATAAACCACTATTCTCAATTACTTTTAAAACCACATCAGCAGTAGTAACATAATTAACAGAGAAGGAAGGAATTATTTTCTATTCATTGTAATGGTCTCAGCAGGATGCTCACTCAGGCACATTGTGATTGTAAGTGGATTCCCATTACTGCCCTCAATTGAAAGTAAACATAGGGCGCCTCTTTTTAACATTTCCTTCATTTACTGATTTGGACAAACCCTCTTTGCAATAACTTTGAATTGGTGAAATTGTGGTCCATTTTTTTCTTGAGTGTTTTATTAATTTTTTTCAGTACACTAAAGAATGTGACTGCACATATCCTGGGAGTAAAAGTACAAGGAAATCATCTCATCTAAATTATTTCTGATGTCAAATCACACAATCCAGAAGTCAGGCTATAGTAAAACATAAAAAGAATAAGCTTTATTAAAAGCCAGTCTAAGTTACAGGAAATTGCAATTAGGAAGGTGTATTACTAACCATTTCATAAGACATTTCTATGAGATGTAAAGGCAGATTTCCGGCCTTTTTATGACCCAAGTACACTATGAATACACGCTATCTTAGTTAACAGATTTAAAGTTAAAATGTTAATAACAAATGTTATTAAAGCGTGTCCAGCATGTTTTCATAGAAAATGGTGATACAAAGCAGTGTGGAACAAAATCATGAGACTCCCTTGGCCAACAGCTGTAAATAAAAGGTATAACATTATACAAGAAAATTAAGGCAACATTTTGTTGATAGAATCTGTTATAAGAATTAAATGGCTTTCCAATATCAAATGTAAGACAAAAAACATTTCTCTAAATTATGTAACAGTGCCTGTTGTGAAAATTTAAAGCGATCTGCACCCAATACCGACCTCATCCAGACTTGGTGAGTACCCCTATGGGAATGAGTTTTCCCTAATCATGGGCTGGGTTACTTACATTCCTGGTGATTCACCCATTTCTCGAGGCTTGAGTTTCCTAATCCCATTGACCTTGTGTGGCTTAGCCCAGGGCTTCCATGCCTAGCACAAAAATTCCTGGCACCAGGTCTCAAGCTCTCCTCAGCCCCAAGAGTTGGACACTGGAGTAGTGACCACTGTCCTAGACTGTGTTCTCATCCTCACAGCCAGCAACAAAGCAGTGGAGACATCACCCTTTTTCCTGGTCCTTGCATGATTCTGCTCAGACTTCATCCCAACCATGAATCGCCATGGGTGCAGACCATTCTATCCTAACTCCCCCTTGGGGTGTTTATTTCCCCACATGATAGAATTAGGATTAAAGTTAAAGCCAAAAAAATTAATTAAACTCTCAACCCAGTTTTGACCACTTTACAAGCTAAACAACTAGAGTATCTGGCCAAGCTATAGTTCATTTGATTTTTCTTTAATTCGAAACTTATATAACTATTGTGACCGCCTTGGCAAATGGAGTGAGGTCCCCCATGTTTAGGGCTTCTCATATCTTAGAACCAAGCCTAATTTATGTTTGGGTGATTCCAAAATTTTTATAACAAAGGGCTCTTCTGCTCTCTATCCCCCTGAACCAGATCTATTCAACCCAGCAGATGAACCTCCCCATGCAAAACGGCCACCGGAACCACAGTAGTTCCTGTTCTGGCCCCGCCATATTCGGCTCCTCCCTCAACCACAGAATTGCCTCCTCCCTCTGTCCCTCCTTCTTCCCCATCAACCAATCTGAGCTCGTTTCCTATCTCCTCCCCTCAGAGTTTTTCCCTGTGTTCTCTAAGTCCACTACCAGCTGCTCCAAGAAACACTTCTAAACCTTTTTACCCCTCTTCCTCTAGCTCCTCCATATGATGGTCCTACAGTGCCACCATGTAACAATGTATACAAATTGCAAACTAATTCTACAATGTCCACTACTCACCCTTCACTTCCCTCTGATCCCCTCACCCGTTCCCACTCTTATTGGTCTCCAGAACTAGAGGGACCTTCAGCCCCCTCTCACTTCCTGGCACTGCTCACGAGGTAACTGGAGTCCATGGTATAGTTTCTGTGTATATTCCTTTCCCCATATCTAAACTCACACACCTTACAGTTAGACTAGGTTCCTTTACCTCTAATCCTTCTCATTTTATTCAAGAGTTTTGATTTATTACTATGTCCTATCAACTTACCTGGTATGATGTTTTTATTATTTTAGCCAATACCCTGACCTCTAATAAGCACAAACAAGTGCAGGAGAGAGCAAAAGAGGCAGCAGATCATCCTACAGGTGATACCGCGATTCCTAACTCCCAGCCAGATTGGAATTATAATGATAATGCCTGGGAAAAAAAAGTAGAGACATTTTTATTACCTGCATTCTTTGCAGACTTAGAGCTTCCACCAAAAGGCTATCAATTATGATAAATTATGGGAAATCATACAAGATAAGTCTGAGAATCCTTCAGCTTTCCTCCAACACCTTACTGAGGCTTTTGTTAAGTATACTAACTTAGATCCTGAAACAATAGATGGGAAAAACATTCTCAGGATTTATTTCTTTAACCAAAGTTACCCCGACATCAAATTTAAGCTAAAGTGCTTGGAGCATGGACCCCTGACACCCCAGGCCATGATCTTTTTTTTTTTTTTTTTTTTTTTGAGACAGAGTCTCACTGTACCGCCCTTGGGTAGAGTGCCGTGGCGTCACACCGCTCACAGCAACCTCTAACTCTTGGGCTTATGCGATTCTCTTGCCTCAGCCTCCCGAGCAGCTGGGACCACAGGCGCCCGCCACAACGCCCAGCTATTTTTTCCCGGCTATTTTTTTTTTTTTTTGTTGCAGTTTGGCCCGGGCCGGGTTTGAACCCACCACCCTTGGCATATGGGGCCAGCGCCCTACTCACTGAGCCACAGGCGCCGCCCCCAGGCCATGATCTTAAACACAGCCTTTAAAGTTTACATGAGGCGAGATGATGTTTTCCAAAGAGAAAATAAAAAAAATCTCAAACCCAATATTATCAAATGCTAGCTCAAAACATTACAAACAATGTCACTAAGGCCATCATTCCTAACCTGCCTAAGTCATCAGGGGCCAAAGGCCGCTTCATAACTCAACCACCTGGACCATGCTACAAACGCGGTGAAGAAGGCCACTGGGTACAACATTGCCCCAATCCCAGACCCCCGCCAGGGCCATGCCCTCTCTGCAAGAGAAAGGACCATTGGAAGGCTAACTGACCCTTGGCCCAGAGAGGACATGGGGCCAGACAACCTGCCGCACCTATAGCAGTCTTGTTGGGGCTTGCCTCTTCTGAAGTCTGACGAGACCCTGAGACGAAGATCACCTCTGCAGAACCAAGGTTAACTCTGATGGTGGCAGGTAGAATGATCGCCTTCTTATTAGACACAGGAGCTAGCTTCTCAATTCCTAAAGAGTTCAGCGGTCTTACCTCCCTGTCGCCTACCTCTTTTGTCGGAGTAGAGGGTTTTTCCTACTGTCCACATCAAACT
The DNA here is from genome assembly GCF_027406575.1 of Nycticebus coucang. Classification (NCBI taxonomy): domain Eukaryota; kingdom Metazoa; phylum Chordata; class Mammalia; order Primates; family Lorisidae; genus Nycticebus; species Nycticebus coucang. The sequence goes on along the minus strand of NC_069800.1, from coordinate 30,505,794 downwards.
CCTTTTTTACACTGCATGATTGACAATTTCTCATTTATACATTCTTTTTTGATGCTGCCTTTCTGTCCAGCTCCCCTTCTGGGACATGACATACTTTCCAAATTAGGTACTGCCCTCACTTTTAGTTTTAAATTAGTAGATGCTGACCTAGCTCCTTCTGCCTCATCTTTTCCCAAGCCATCAAAGACCCATCACTCTGGACCATTCCACCAGACCAAGTAAACCCTAAAGTTTGGGATACTAAAACCTCCTCAATTGCCTCCTGCTCTCCAATTATTATTAAACTAAATGACCCCTCTGTTTTTCCTTCTCAACGTCAATATCCACTTCCCCAATATAGTCTCCTGAAACATCAACCTATTATACAGAATCTCCTAGAAAAAGGATTTTTACGACCTGCCCATTCACCATATAATACTCCTATACTAGCAATTAAAAAACCTAATAGCACCTATTGCTTAGTATAAGATCTAAGACTCATCAACTGTGCAGTCATTCCTATACACCCAGTGGTCCCTAATCCACACATCCTCCTATCAACCATCCCACCTCAACCACTTATTTCTCTGTGCTAAACCTCAAAGATGCCTTCTTCTCCATTCCTTTAAACCCTGATTGCCAGACCTATTTGCCTTCACATGGACTGACCCTACTTCTCAGACTTCTTCCCAACTTAAATTGACTGTACTTCCCCAGAGATTTCATGACAGCCCCCACTTATTTGGTGAAACATTATCATGAGACCTCCAGTCCTATGATCCCTCTCCTTCAACCTTAGTTCAGTATGTCGATGACCTCCTGCTCTGTAGTCCCACCTTACATGACTCTAAGCAAAACACCTGTTCCCTCCTTAATTTCCTTGCAGATAGGGGATATCGGGTCTCTCCCTCAAAGGTTAGATTATTCCAACAAGAAGTCACTTACCTTGGTGTCCTTTTGTCCCCAGGCTTCAAAACTATAGACAGAAAAAGCCTTCTTCATGACTTTCCTCTACCCACCACAAAACAAGAACTCCTCTCCTTTTTAGGATACCTCAGAGCATGGATTCCCAACTTTTCTCTCCTAGCTGCTTCTTTATATTATGGTACTCGAGGTGACCCTCATGAGCCTCTCCTAACCTCCATTCCACTTCTTTTAAATCTCTACAGTGTGCTTTATTAGCTCCAGCCCTCCACCTTCCTGATCTTTCTCACCACTTCCTCCTATATGTTACAGAAAACCATAGGTTTGCTCTCTGTGTACTTGGACATCAGCTAGGCCCCACCTTTGCTCCAGTTGCCTATCTCTCAAAACAATTAGATCACACTGTTCAAGGTTCGGCCCCTTGTCTCAAGGCTTTGGCAACTGTAGTTACTCTAATACAAGAATCAAAGAAACTCACTTTCAGTTCACCTACTACTGTCTTGTCTCCTCATTCTCTATCTGATCTTTTGACATACAAAAATCTTAAAACCCTGCCACCATGCTGCATTCTTAACCTTCAAACCTCTCTCTTATTTAATGCATCATTATCTTTTAACACATGTCCCACACTAAATCCTGCATCCCTTTTGCTTACTCCCTCTGACTCGTCACTCACTCACAATTGCCTTCCAACACTAGACACTCTTCTCCCTTGCCTCTCTAACATACAAGAAGGACCTCTTCCTGATACTAATCTCCTCGATTTTCAGATGGCAGTTCTTTTATATATAGGGAAACTCGTAGAGCAGGCTATACAATTGTGTCCTCCAATGAGGTCATTGAGGCACACTCTCTTCCCTCTTCCATCACTAACCAACATGCAGAACTAATAGCAATAACCAGAGCCTTCACCCTAGCATGCGATAAATCTCTCACTGTCTATACTAACTCTAAGTACGCAGTCCACATATTATTATCCCATGCAGCTATATGGAAAGAGCGAGGCTTATGTAATACCAAAGGTAACCCTATTCTTAACTCTCACTTCATTATCAAACTACTAAAAGCTTCTAAATTGCCTAAGGCTATAGGCATTGTCCATTACCATTTACATCAATCTAACCACTCGCCTATATCAAAGGGTAACAACTGAGCTGACTGTGCAACACATACAACTGCTCCCCAACACTCATCTCCTGACACCTCCTTTCACCTCCTACTTATTTCTACTCCTATTGCTGCTACAGTAAAGGAAACAAATCAACCTCCCACTCATGACCTCCTCATCTATCTCCACACAAGTTATTTCACCCCAACTCCCAGACTTTACTACAATTTCTCAAAGCTTTCTTTCCTCTCTCACAGATAGATTCAGAATTTCTAAATCAACTTACATCATTCTATGAGATCTGCCAGCGCTCCAACCCAGAAACAAAGTCTCACCTCCCACACTTTTGAACTCACCAGGCTAGGGACTTTGTTTAATACTCCAAGAGGAATGTTTTTTCTTTATTAATGAGTCTGAAATCATCACTAACAAAATCCGATCACTCCAAGAAAGCCTCAAACTCCGAAAAAAACAACATGAATCAGAGTCATCAGATTTCTCCTTTTGATTCACTCAAAACCCACTCTGGGTTGCACTTCTACTTTTCCTAACACCTATAGTTGTGATCCTTGGGCTGGTGGCTGTGGCTCCATGCATAACTCATTTTATTCAAACTCAACTCTCAAAGTTGTCTCAACAGGTAACTACTCATTTGATGCTCCAAACCTACACCCCAAGTACAGCTCCCAACCTACAACAAAAAGAAACTGTTTTTCATGAATGGACTGCACTCTACTCCAGGCCACAAACCTTTCCTGAACACCACTTCTGAACAGCCACTGTTAAAAGGCCAGTCTGAAAGCAAAAACTTGTATCTTCCCAGCAAAAAAGATCATAATCGTCCTCTAGTTGGCCAATTGAAACTATGTGCCCCTCTCAGCAGGAAGAAGCTACAGAAGAACTCGACATCCCCTATCCCAAGGCCAACCACCTATTTTTAACATATCAAGAAGGGAGGAATGTTAGGTAATTGCCCCAGAAAAGCCCCTTCCCTAGAAAGCCCTTTTCTGCTTTCAACAGACCAAGACTAGATGTCTCACTCTTAAAGTTACAGCTCCTTTCCAAGCACGGGGAGTTGCCTACTAGACATCTCTTTATCTCCCAGTCACAAATCTCCCTGTCCCAATTACCGGCTTAAAATTTCAAACTTATGGCCTGCTCCTAATGGCTTTTCCCACCAGAGCAGTAACTCCTTATTGGCTATTCTACCATCCCATAACCATTCTGAGACTTCCCCTAACTGAACCTATATAAACTATATAAAGGTACGCGCCTCTCTCTCTCTCTCTCTCTCTCTCTCTCTCTCTCTCTCTCTCTCTCTCCTCCTTGGTGTTGCTCTGCAGCATCCCTCCCTTGCCAATAAAGACCTTTTGTGCAAGCCTTGGTGGTATGTGAAATCTCTGCCGGTTGAGTGCCGCCCTTTCAGATATTTCATGGTTTTATAAATAGTTTATGTGTATGTTTTCATGACCATGCCAATAAGTAGAAAATGTAGAGAGCAATCTTGTCCACATTTTCTTACCCAGAGAGCAATCTTATCCACATGATACTACCCAGATTTAATAAAATACACTGGAGGTATTCATTTTCACTCCATGGTGTCTTAATGAAATACAATGTGATAGATACAGTCGATGCCATCTTTTTCCTCCATCTCTTTCCATTAATTATATCTGCACTGAAATTTGTGGATATCATTTCCACTCAGGGTTTGACACTTTTGCTGCCTTCTTGTATGTCTGTGAACAAAAGTATTTTCTATGTATTTTTATTTGACTATATGTCAGTATCCTTGTGTACTCTTGTGCAATTCATTTGATTCACTCAATATGAGATTGTTTTCATGATATTCCATTATATAAACAGATCATAACTTATTCATACATTGATTACTAGAGGCATTGAGGTTGTTATAAATTTGTCAAACTTTTAATCAATATAACATTTATCTTTTAACAGTTCTTCTTGAGTACATGTTTGAGATTTTTTTTACAACACATACCTTAAAGTGAAATTACTGCCTCATTACCTACCATGAATGGACTGCACTCTACTAGACACATTTTTACATTTCTTAGAAATTGCCATACTATTTGCCTATTGTTATTACTATTGCAGGAATGCATATGGTTATTGCTGTTTGCATTCCTACAAGGAAAAAATGTAAAAATGATTTCTCCACATCCACACCAACACTTGCTTTTGGTTTTCTTAGAACATATCACACAAATATAGAAAAGAATGTTATTTCTGCGTGTGGGAAAGAGACTTTAAGTTTTGTCAGATGGGTGTAATTATAAGAGAGAGGACTTAATGAATATTAAGTAAGAATATTCAACCTTATTAAATTGTATTTTCCAGGTTTTGAAAGTATTTGTATCAATTTACTGTTTTTTTTAATTAAGACTGACCAATGGCTACATAGCTTTTAAAAGTATATTTGAGTTGTTCATATGGGCACATAACTGTTTATATATTGGTTTCATATTAGTACATTGGATATTTTTCTATTCTTATGTTATTTTAGTAAGAAGAATGTGATTCAACTCTATCCAGGCAAATATAAAAGATATAAAGTCTCTATCTCTTTTAATGAGTGAATAGTATTCCTTGGTATACATGTACCACATTTTGTTGATCCATTTATGTGCTGATGGGCATTTGGGTTGCTTCCATGACTTGGCAATTATAAATTGAGCTGAAATACACACTGGTACAAATGTCTTTGTGGCAAAATTATTTACCTACAAATGGAAGGTCAACTTTTAGTTCCTATGAATACTACTTTCCATAAAGGTTGTATTAGTTTGTAATCCCACCAGCAGTGTAGAAGCATTCCCTTTTCTCCACATTCACACCAACATCTGAAGTTTTGGGACTTTGTGATGTGGTCTATTCTCACTGGAAGTAGGTGATATTTCAGAGTAGCTTTGATTTGCATTTCTCTGACTATTAAAGATTATGAGAATTTTTTCATGTGTTTATTGGCCGTTTGTCATCTTCAAAGAAGTTTCTATTCAAGCCTCTTGCCCATTTATAAGGGGAGTTGTTTCTTCTTTTCTTATTGTTTAACATGAGTCCTCTATAGATTCTACTTATCAGGCCTTTGTCAGATTCATAGCATGCAAAAACCTCCCGTTCTGAAGACTGTTTGCTTTGATTGTGTTACCCTTAGCTGTACAAAACTTTTTAGCTTGATCAAACACATTTCATAAATTTAAATAATAATCTAATACATGCACAAAGAGCCATGAAAGTGTGTAAGATCACTAAAGGGAGCAGAGCATACAGAGCTATGACCTGCACCTTGGCAAAGCCATAGAGCAAGCTCCTGTAAATGTGTCAAAATTTTCAAATTAAAAGGAATTAAAGAGTTTCCAATACCAGTGAAGTTATTCAAGATGATGAATTATGTCTCTTTACTCTCTTCTCATACTATTGAAATGACAGAAAAAAATGTAGAAGAGAGTACTATTTTTTCCAGTTCTTTAAAGTGTGACAATATTGCTTTAATAGGGATTGTCTTAAAATTGCATATTGCTTCGGGTAGTATGGACTTTTTTTTTTTTTTGCAGTTTTTGGCCAGGGCTGAGTTTGAACCCACCACCTCCAGCATATGGAGCTGTTGCCCTACTCCTTTGAGCCACAGGCACTGCCCAGTAGTATGGACATTTTAACAATGTTGATTCTTCCCAGCCATGAGCAAGATATATGTTTTTTCATTTGTGAACATCTTCAGCTACTTATTTTCCCAGAGTTTCATAGCTCTCTTTATAGAGATCTTTCACGTCCTTTGTTAGGGATACCTAACAAAGTTTAGGTATGAAATATCCCAGATATTTCATCTTCTTTGGCACTATTGTAAAAGGAATAGAGTCCTTGACTATATTTTCAGCTTGATTATTGTTGGAAAATATAAAAGCTACTGATTTGTGAGTATTGATTTTGTATTCTGAGACACTGCTATATTCCTTGATCATTTCTAAGATTATTGAAGTTGAGTCCCTGGGATTTTCCAGTTATAAGATCATATCATCGGCGAAGAGTGAGAGTTTGATCTCCTCTGACTTTATTTGGATATACTTGATAGCCTTCTCTTATCTGATTGCTATGGCTAAGACTTTCATTGCTAAGTTGAATAGCAGTGGAGACAGTGGGCATCCTTGCCTTGTTCCTGATATGAGTGGAAATGTTTTCAATTTTACACTGTTCAATATGATATTGGTTGTGGGTATGCTGTAAATGGCCTCTATCAGTTTAAGAAATGTCCCTTCTATGCCTATTTTCTTATGTGTTCTCATCATAAAAGGATGCTGGATATTATCGAAGGCTTTTTCTGCATCAATTGAGAGAATCATATGGTCTTTGTTTTTTATTTTATTGATGTAACATATTATATTTATAGAATTGCATATCTTGAACCAACACTGTAATCCTGGAATAAAACCAACTTGATCATGGTGTGTAATTCTTTTGATGTGTTGTTGAATCCTGTTTGCTAAGAAACTAACATTTTTGCATTAATAATCATTAATGATATTGGTCTATAATTTTCTTTGTTTGTTGGATTCTTTCCTGGTTTGGGGATCAGGGTAATATTTACTTCATAGGATGTGTTGGAAAGTATTCCTTCTTTTTCTATGCTTTGGAAAAGATTTTATAATATAGGTACTAGTTCCTCTTGAAAGGTTTGCTAGGATTCAGATGTAAAGCCATCTGGTCCTGGACTTTTCTTTTTTGGGAGATTTCATATTGTTGATGCTATTTCAGTGATTGATATAGGTCTATTCAAGATTTCTAATTCTTTCTGGTTGAGTCTAGGAAGGTGGTGTGCTTCCAGGTATTGGTCCATTTCCTTCAGATTTTCACATTTCTGGGAATAAATATTTTTGCAGTAATCATTGAGGATTTTTTTAAATTTCTGAGGTGTCTGTTGTTATTTCTCCTTTATTGTTTTTGATAGACATATTAGAGATTTTATTTTTATGTTTCTGGTTAGGTTGGCCAAAGGTTTATCAATTTTGTTAATCTTTTCAAAAAAAACCCATTTTTTGTTTCATTGATCTTCTGAATGATTCTTTTATTTTCAATTTCATTTAATTCTGCCCTAATTTTGGTTATTTCTTTTCTGCTGCTGGGTTTGGGGTTGTAATGTTCTTCCTTTTACAGTTGCTTGAGATGATCCATTAAGTTTTTGGCTTCCTCTCTTTCTGCTTTCTTGATGAAGGCTTCCAATGCTATAAATTTCCCTCTTAGGACTGTCTTTACAGTATCTCACAGATGTGGAAAATTTTTGTCTTCATTATCATTTTGTTCCAAATATTTGGTAATTTCCTTCTAAATCTCATCTTTGACCCAGCTATCACTCAGCCTAAGATTATTTAGTTTCCATGACTTTAAGTAAGAAGAGTCCTGTTGCTGTTGAATTCAACTTTGTAGTACTTCATTTTACATGGAATCAGAAAAAACCTCGAATAGCAAATACATTACTCATAAATCAGAACAAATCAGGTGGTATGACATTACCAGACATCTGGCTATATTATAAATCTATAGTGATCAAAACAGCATGGTACTGGCACAAAAACAGAGCAGTAGATTTATGGAACAGAATAGAGAGCCAAGAGATGAACCCAGCTATTTATCGTCATTTGATCTTCAACAAGTCTATCAAAAATATTCAGTGAGGGAAAGAGTCCCTATTTAACAAATGGTGCTGGGTAAACTGGCTGGCCACCTGTAGAAGACTGAAACTGGACAAAAATTGATTCTCACTGGATAAAAGATTTAAACTTAAGACATGAAACTATAAAAGTACTAAAAGAGAGTGCAGTGAAAACACTTGAAGAAATTGGCCTGGGGGAATATTTTATTGGGAGGACCCCCCAGGCAATTGAAGCAACACCAAAAATACATTACTGGGGTCTGATCAAACTAAAAATCTGCTTTTGCACAGGGAAGAGCACACAAATGGGAGAAGATTTTTGCAGGTTATGCTTCTGACAAAGTTCTGATAACTAGAATCCACAGAGAACTCAAACTAATCAATAAGAAAAGAATAAATAACCCCATTTCTCTGTAGCAAGAGACTTGAACAGAAACTTCTCTGATGAAGACAGGCACATGGTCTACAAACACATGAAAAAATGCTTATCATCTTTAATCACCAGAGAAATGCAAATCAAAACCACTTTGAGATATCATGTAACTCCAGTATGATTAGCCCACATCACAAAATCCCAAAACTAGAGATGTTGGTGTAGATGTGGTGAGAAGGAAATACTTCTACACTGCTGGTGGGAATGAAAGCTAATATGACTGTTTTGGAAAGAAGTTTGGAGAACACTTAAGGAACTAAAAGTAGACCTACCGTTCGATCCTGCAATTCCTCTACTATGTATATACCCTGATGATCAAAAATTATTTTACAACAAAGACATTAGTACCAGAATGTTTATTGCAGCCCAATTCATAATAGCCAAGACATGGAAACAGCCCAAGTGCCCATTAACACATGAAAGGACTAACAAATTGTGGTATATGTACACCATGGAATACTATGCAGCCATAAAAAGGATGGAAACTTCACTTCTTTTATGCTTAACTGGATGGAGCTGGAACATATTCTTCTTAGTAGAGTATCTCAAGAATGGGGAAAAAAGTATCCAATGTACTCGACACTACTATGAAATCAATATATAATCACCTATACATTCATATTAATGGCAAAACATAACAATAGTCCAGAAAGTAGAAGGGAAGATGAGGGACAAGGGAGGGTGGGGGGATATAAGAGGAAGGAGGATATTTGGGGGGAACCTCGCTTAATGTGCATGATGCAATGGTACATTTCAAAACTATTAAGAAATGAGTATAACTGTGATGGATGTGCTACTTAGTTCAATGTAAGAATTTCACATTATATATCAAAGCAGTATACTGAACCCCACAAATGCATCAAAAAAATGTAAAAGGGAAAATAGATCAATAACAGGCATAAGGAAGAAAAAGGGCATTTTCATCAGACTATAAAAATGAGATATTCGGGCAGCACCCATTGCTCATGGGTAGGGCGCCAGCCACATACACCTAGGCCAGGGGCTTTGAACCTGGCCTGGGCCAGCTAAACAACAACAAGTGCAACAAAAAATAGCCAGGCATTGTGGCAGGGGCCTGTAGTCCCAACTACTTGGAAGGTTGAGGCAAGAGAACTGCTTATGCCCAGGAGTTTGAGGTTGCTGTGCACTATGACACGAGGGCACTCTACCAGGGGTGACAAAGTGAGATTCTGCCTAAAAAAAAAAGAGAGAGAGAGAGATTTTCAGTAGATGAAGGTTGGGCTGAAAAATGAAAGAAGGAATCAAACAGGTAAAATATCCCTCAAAATATATGAAGGTGAAGGTTATAGGAGTGGTGAGACGAATACTGTAATAAAGCCTTAAAAGAATCCCCTCCAAATTCAACAGAAACCAGAGTGGCTCAGGGATAATCCTCAAGAGAGTTAACTAAAGACTGAGATTGAAAGAGATATTGCCTATCTATTTATTTAAAACAAGTGCACAAAAGGAAGTAAAGCTCAGTGGAAACAAAACTGGAAGGGTGGGGATAGGATGGAAAGGACTTAAAACCCACCTAACAGGTACAATGAACACTATTTGAATGATGAGTACACTGATAGCTATGACTCAAGCATAAGCCATCCATGTAACTAAGCACATTTATACCTCCTTAATATTTTGAAGTTAAAAAAAAAAAAAGCAGTGACTATCGGGGCAGTACTATTTTCCTCCAACACAGAACCCCTTCTACACAAGAACAAGAATCAGCCTAGGGTAGGTCTTTGTCATGCGTGGTGAGGCCAAAATGCTAAACAGAGCCTGAATCAACTACATACTGCTTTTCTTTCTTTTCCCTTCAGAATAAAACACTACCATTGTTGATTTGCTTTGTCTGACCTAGAAAACTTATAGAATAATATTGGCCTAGAGAACAGTTAAGAAGGAATCAAGAATGTCCACACCTAGAAACAAAGTTGTCTGCCCCCCATGTTCTGCTGTGGGTCTCATCTTTCTCCCACAAGCCCAACTAAAATGAGAAACCGAATCTATCAATATACAGTAGGAATATTAATTGGACTGAGTAAAACAACCCAGCATCCAACTTCCTTTCAATATTGAAACAGGTATTTGATACAATGTATTCAAGAATCACTGAACATTAGAATAAAACAATTATTGTCAAAGAAAACCATCATCTTCACCTAAGATCTTTACAAATTATTCTTCAGAGTCATTTAAAAGACAATTGCATTAATTAAGAGTAGATGAATTATGACAAGGAAACAAATCATCAGCTTTGTTAAAAATTATATATAATGTCTATATACATGTATTAATATATACAAAGCTAAAAAATGATACAGTGAAATAGGTCAGTTAGGATATCTTTGAGGAATGAAGGAAAAAAATTAAAAAGTAAAATTTATGAGAGAAAGCTAACAGACATTAGAAGTCACATCTTCCATCATCTCTTTAATAGGAGTTTTGAAATGAAAGAGTAAAATAGAGCTGATAACATTATCACTTTAATAGAAAATAATTGCTAAAGAAACATATCTCCATATTAAATCATTAGATTAAAGGTCTATCAAAATCAAAACAGCAAATTGGGTATGGGGTGAGACCCTCACCTAAAACCATCCTTCTTCAGAAAGTCTCATGACATTAGAGAAGTAAAACACCTCATTTGTCTGACCCGGGTTGACACCTTGCACAGGCACACATCCTCTTATGGCACTTCATTTTTCTGTACTCTGTGTTTTTTACAAATGTAATGTATGTTGTAACCGTTGATGAAGTAAGTTTGTCAGTACTAAGTGTCTAGCAGGAGGTGCTCACTTGATATCTCTGTATTACAGTCAGGTAATTCTCAAAATACTTCAAACTTTGTTATTATTATGAAATTTGTTATGGTAATCAGTGATCTTTGATGTTACTACTGTAATTATTTTGGGATTCTGTGAGCCATCCTGTATAAGATGGTGAGCTTAGTCAATAAATATTATGAGTGTGTCGACTGCTCTACTCAACAGCTGTTCCTTTATCTCTATTCCTCTTCTTGGGCCTCCCTATTCCCTGAAACACAAAAATATTGAAATCAGGCCAATTAATAACCTTTAAGAGCCTCAAGTGTTTGAGCAAAAGGAAGATTCATGCATGTCTCACTTTAAATCAAAAACTAGAAATGATTAAGCTTAATGAGGAAGGCATGTTAAAAGCCAAGACAGGCCAGAAAGCTAGGTCTCATATGTCAAAAACTCAGTCATGTTGTGAATACAAAAGAAAAGTTCTTGAAGGAAATTGAAAATGCTACTTGAGTGAACACACAAGTGATAAGAAAGGAAAACAGCCTTGTTGTTGACATGGAGAAAGTTTTAGTGGTTCGGACTGAAGATCAAACTAGCCTGAAAGTTCTTTTAAACCAAAGTGTAATCAAGATCAAGGCTCCAACTCCCTTCAGGTCTGTGATGGCTGAGAGAGGAGAAGAAGATGCAGAAGAAAAGTTTGAAAACAGCAAAGGTTGACCTATGACGTTTAAGGAAAGACACTATTTCCATAAGGTAGAAGTGCAAGGTGAAGTGACCAGTGCTGGTGTAGAAGCTGCAGCAAGTTATCCAGGAGATCCAGCTAAGATATTGAAGAAGGTGGCTTCACTAAATGACAGATTTTCAGTGTGGAAGAAACGACCTTCTCTGGGAAGAAGATGCCATCTAGGACTTTCCTAGCTGTAGAGGAGAAGTAAAAGCAGATCTTCAAAGCTTTAAAGGATGGGTTGATGCTCTTGTTAGGGGCTAATGCAACAAAGTGGAAGCCAATGCTTCATTCCAAAAAATCAAGGGGCCCTTAATAATTATGCCAAATCTACTCTTCTTGTGCTCTTTAAATGGAAGAAGAAAGCCTGGATAACAATACATCTGCATACAGCATGGTTTATTGAATATTTTAAGCCTGTTATTTAGACCTATTGCTCAAGGGAAAAAAAATCCTTTCAAAATATAATTGCTCATTAGCAATGCACCTTCTCACCCAAGATCCCTGATAGAGATGTGCAAGGAGATTAATATTATTCTTTATCCCTGCTAACACAATACTCATTCTGCAGCCTATGGATCAAGAAGTCCTTGATTAGGAACTACAGCTGTCATAGACTGGGATACCTCTGATGGATCTGGGAGAAATAAATCGAAAACCTGGAAAGGATTCATAATTCTAGAAGCCATTATGAACATTAATGGCTCATGGGAGGAGGCCAACATATGAACATTAAAAGGAGTTTGGAAGTTGATTCCAATCCTGATGGATCACATTGAAGGGTTCCAGACTTCAGAGGAGGGAGTCACTGCCGATGTGGTGGAAACAGCAAGAGAACTAGAATGAACAGTGGAACATGAATTGCTACAATCTCATAAGACTTGAACAGACAAGGAGTTGCTCCTTGGGGATGCCAAGAAAGTAGTTATTTGACATAAAAGGTACTCCTGGTGAAGATTTTATGAACATTGTTGAAATGACAGCAAAAATATTCCATAAATGTAATTAGTAAAACAGTGGCAGGCAAGGTTTGAGAAAATTCACTCCAATTAGGAAAGAAGTTCTACTGTGGCTAAAATGCTCTCAAACAGCATAATGTGCCATACAGAAATATTTCACAAATGAAAAAGTCAAATTGTACTTAGGCCTTATTTTAAGAAATTGCCGCAGTGATGTTAACCTTCAGCAACTACCACCCTGGTGAGTCAGTAGCCCTTAACTCAAAAGCAAGATCCTTCACCATAAAAAGATCACAATTCCTTGCTAAAGGTTCAGAATAGCATTTTCTAGCAAGAAAGAAGTGTTTATTTAAGGTATGTACATGTTACAAGACATAATGCTATTGTATAATTAGGTCTTGTCAGGAGTAGGGAGACTGAAATGCTGAACAGAGCCTGAGTCAATTACATACTGCATAAATTTACTATAGTGTAAATGTATGCACTTGGAAACAGAATTATTCCTGTCACTCACTTTATTGCAATATTCTTTTTATTGCTGTGGTCTGGGACCAAGATATGCCTATAACTTCTAATGAATACAAATTGCAAGATATGTCAATAATGATAATAAATGTATGGGTTTAACCCAGCAAAACAGAATTCTGAACAAAGCAAAACAGGTACAAGGAAATGAGCAAATGATAGAGGAATATGTCACCTTGAAATATGTCACTTTTGCATAAAGATTATTTTGAGCTGAAGGCAGTTGAGGAGGAGCAAATACCTAAAAATGTCTACCGTCCCCCTACTTGGCTAAAAGTAGCATATAAATTGGCAGATGCCTTCCTCCTCCCTCTCTACCAGGAAGGGCAAATGTTGGTCAAAGAAGACAAATGTAGACACCCATTAGCACTGAGAAGGTACCAGCAGAAGCTACATGAGAAGCTTTACTAAGTGGCCTTTAACTCCCATTAGTTTCCCAGTTTTTACCTTCTTACAGTTTGACACTCTAGAGGCCCATGGACCTTTGCCTTTGTCTTGTCACTTTTCCAAAAATGAATTGTTTTTAGTTGAAGTTGTTATATAAGCCAGGGTTCTAAGCACCTTATTGACAGTTGTCACTCCTTGAGTATCTCCCATGTATGTGTCAAATATACATGTTAATAAATGGATTTGGGCTTGGCACTTGTAGTTCACTGGCTAGAGAGCCGGCCACAGATGCTGGGGCTGGCGGGTTCAAGCCCGACCCAGGCCTGCCAAACAACTATAACAACTACAACAACAACAAAATAGCCAGGCATTATGGAGGGCACCTGTAGTCTCAGCTACTTGGGAGACTGAGACAAGAGAATCACTTAAAGCCTAAGAGTTTGAGGTTGCTGTTAGCTGTGATGCCACAGCACTCTACCAAGGGTGACATAGTGACACTCTGTCATAAATAAATAAATAAATAAATAGATTTGGATCACAACCCCAAAAGGCACAATTCCTACTGCTATAATCCTGAATGTTGAAATTTCTAAAGATCAAAATCCCAATCACAGTTTTGTTGCATCATGCTAGGTGGAGCTATTACCTTGTTATTGTCTTTCTTTGAAACTAAATGTGGTTGAAGAGATGCATGTTGGTGTCAAATTGATAAGGGGTGGACTTAATTTTAGATGTCAACTTGACTGGATTAAAGACTACCTAAAAGTGGTAAAGTATTATCTTGGTTGTGGCTGTGAAGAGTTTCTACAGATAAGTGTGTGAGTCTGTGCGGTCTAGGTGGGAAAGGTCTACCCTCGATGTTGGTGGGCACCATCCAATTGGCCAGGTTCTTTGAAAGAACAAATAAAAGGAGAATTGGTTTCTCTCTGAGATCTGGGACAGGCTTTTCTTTTGCTGCCTTGTAAATCAGAGCCCCAGACTTGCCGACCATTGCACTCTGGGACTTACGTCACAGACTACCGGGTACGGTGACTTGTAGCCTCAGACAGAGAGTTTCCCCCATCAGCTTTCCTGGTTCTCAGCATAGAAACCTGGAAAATTGCTTAGTAAATGAAGAGATATCGTTTTTTGTATATCTACAATTTTGAAAGGTAAAATTTCTTGAGGCCTAAGCTCTTTGGGTGACTCCATATGCATTGGTGACCTATTATGGTTTTTGATTGATCTCATCAAGACTTGCGTGTCATAGTATTTTAGATGATTGCACTTATAAATCATGGTGCACACAGTTATATAGAGATATACACTTGTGCATTTTCCTCTTTGACTTATTAAAATTATAACTTTATAGACATGGATTGTCTACTCATAACTGTGATGCCCATTTGATTGTCATTAGTAACCCTGAGTGTTTATGTTTACAAAAATAAGTATGTTATTATTGCTGATTTCATTGCAGAAATTGGCAGGTTTCTGTTGTGCTTTTATGTTTATCAAATGAATCACCTTTTAAAATGTAAATAAGCCAGGCATGGTAGCATACATTTATAGTCTGAACTACCTGAGAAGTCAAAATGGAAAGATCTCTTAAGACCAGGAGTTCAAGGCTATAGTGAACTGTGATCATTTGTGCCACTGCACTCCAGCCTAGGAGACAAAGCAAGACTCTGTCTCATAAAAAATATAAATAAATAAATAAAATTTAAATGAACATCTTTTAAATAACTTTTGTATTATTTTTTTCTGGAATTATATTTTTGGAATTTGATCTTTCAGGATTTCAGCATTTTAGATTATGGCATTTGCGAACAGGTTTTTTGGGTTTCTGATCTATTCCCTTAATAAACGTCCATTTGTTTTTCTATTGGCAGTATAAATCAAATGGTAATAGTGGTGATAAGAGAATTCAAAGTCAAATTTATTAAACAGGTTCAATATTACATAATATCAGATTAAAAGTGAAATGAATATTTTTGCCATAGAATAGTACATAAAATTCTAAACTGAAATAGTAGAAATCTATACAAATGTTGATTTATATAAAAATATGTTATTCAAATGTACTCAAGGGGAAATTTTAAAATATGAATAAAATACATAGGAATTTCTAAAGTTGCCAAAGAGATATGAGGAGATTTGTACAAGGATTTCTATTAATGCTTTATGTGTAGTACTAAAATATTGGTCCCTCAAGAAGATATTGGATAAATAAATATGTTTTGATACATTTAAACAATACTGATATGAATAGACAATGGTAAAATGTATGACATATATCAAAAATATATATCATGCAGTATAGTATAATATACATTATATATCATTGTCGTGGACCGCCCGGTCGGTGGCCTTCAGTCTGAGGGAATGCAGGGAGAAGGAACGAGGAAGATCGAGAGATCGGCGAAGAAATGACAGTCTGATACACTACGGGTGAAGTATGCAGCTGTGAATTTTACTAGGTGCACATGTTGGTATTTATACATTTTTTACACAATTACATAATGCAGTTTTCATTCTGTTGGTTATCTTTATTGCTTACAAATGTAGTTTATTATGCATTGTCAGGTTTTTCTACATTCCGTCCCCCCCCGGAGGGTAGCGGTTTATCAGTTAACTTTGCTTGCTTCCTCTTATTTTTGTGTTGTAACCGCCTGCAATTCTTTTCTTGGTTTCTTATTATCTTTTTTGAGCAGCTTGATATTCTTCTCATTTTAATGTTTGACTACTCCTATTTCTACTTCTAGTGATTATAATTTAAGAATTGATTTTTGGCATGAATTAAGTTCTTTCATTGATTTCTATTATGTATGAGAGTTGATGAAGCACGGTGTTCTGAATAGAACTTTATTGTATTATGATGAGTGGATGTGTTCTAGTGAATTTGTAACTTATGTATGTAACTTGTTCTTTGTACTCTTGGGTTTGTTGTTTCAGCTCACTGGTATTTGCGATGGAAAAACATCTTTGTGTGCTCATTGTTGGTGCCACTGAGTCTGACAAGTTCACGAGGCTGTGCTCTATCTGAATCAACAGTGCATTGTGCTCATTCTTAAGAAAGTACATATTGACAATTTATCAGAGTGAATGAGTTTCAGGTACAGAATGACAATCACATGAACAGATGCCATAATCTTTAAACTTTGGCAAATACCTAAGACACGTAGTGCAACATTTCTGATGCTTGTACGTGTTGGGGGCTCTGGGGGCTAAGCTCCGCAGAGCACAATCCACCTTCCCGTCGTTCTATAACGCGGACAGCGCCGCCTCACAACGGCTATATGCCGTGGGCGCAGCATATCATAATGTCATTTGTATAAAATGTTATAATATATGAAACAATTATACATATCTATGCATTCTTGTCATAGTATAAAAATGCATAGAAATGACTACTCCCATTTTCCTGATGATGCATACTACTGACTAAGGGATGAAATTTAATTTTGACATGCGTGTTCAGATTCATATGGAGGCTTTGCTGCTATGTTAATTGTGGGTCACTACAAAAGTTTTGAGACAGAGTGTGTTATAGTCCATTGTTTTGCTTGCACGAATCATAGTAGACAGTGTGCTTTCTGATTTACCTGCGCAAGTTTCAGTTTGCTTTGCTTATCAGTGTTGGTGGGAGAGCTTCAATTATCTCCAAATGTATGAATTTTACATTTCTTGATTTTTGTGTATCTCAAAATTTTCGTCATGACCCACTTATATGTATTGTACCTTCCTTCATCAAAGGTGTATTAAGTTTGACCCCTCACTTGCAATGGAAATTGTTCTAAGTTATTGAGATTATATAGATATAAAATACTAAAATATCTTATTGAAAAGAGTTCTCCATGCTACTGCTGCAATTAAATGGCGCTAAAATAAAAATGTAAACTGTCAAGCTCTTTGTTGAAATAGAAAAGAATAGATATTTAGGATGTGCTTTTTCTCAGGACAGAAGAATTTGAATTTGTTAAGGAAAACATGTCATTTAAAAAGTCCAACCTGTGTTTTGTTAGTGCAAAGACAATGACTAGGTGAGGTTTTTATTTGGAAAAACATTTTAAGGAATTTTCACTGTATGAGGATAACACAGAAGTTTCATTAGGGCTAGACTGTCAATCAAAGTATAAATTTGGGGGGAGGGGGATATGGGAGGAGGAAGGGCATTTGGGGGGACCTCACCTAATGTGCATGATGCAATGATACATTTCAAAACTATTAAGAAATGAGTATAATTGTGATGGATGTGTTACTTAGTTCAATGTAAACACTTCACATTGTATATCAAAGCAGAATCCTGAACCCCATAAATGCATCAATGTACAAAGTTAATATTTAATAAAAATGATTAATTTTTTTAAAAAGTACAAATTTGGTTTTGTGAATCAAGCATATATGAAAGAAGGCAAAAGAGTCTGGAGTGAGGATTTAGAAGATTAATATAAATGTAACTGACAAGCTGTTTCCTGTAAGTGAGAAGAATAAATGGATTTTAAGGACAGGGAGATCCAATGTTCAATTCTAATGAATTTTTCTATAACACACTGCAGTAACTCAAAATTTTAGTAAAAGGCTGTTAAATGTTCGAGACTGGTTTGACTAATGTGTTTTTTGGGGAAGCTGAATTCCTGGGGTGTTGACCACTGGAGGCAAAGTCAGTTGATGAGAAGAGATGTGAAGATACATGTCAACCAAGTTGGTGGCACTGGGGGGACAGGCCACAGGTGCACTGATGCAGGAGGCTGCATGCCTGCTTCCATCTACCTCAGAAATCCTCAGATACTTTTCAAGAAGTGGGACCTAAGACAATTTATTGGATCATTAAAAGGCAGAATGACTCTCGAAAGACCAGGTGGTTGGTAGTGATGCTGGTGGGCAGGTGTCATTTTGGCTAAAACCTATATGTTTCTCCACTTTCTTAATCCAGATTAGCTCCTTAGTAGGTCCAAAACCAAAATTCATATGCCAATTGGCTATTTGAGAGTGACTCATGGTGAGGAGAGGAAAAGAGTGGGACAGAAAGGGAGCAAAACCAGTGAGGGTGCATGCATAGGCAGGTGAGCACCATGGGCAACTGGGGCTTGCTCCCTCAGAGAACTCTCTGAAAAACTTTAGAGCACAGGCCCCACAGAGGCTCTGGAATCTGGGCCAGCCCTTGCTCCTTGTTGGTTGAAAGTGAGTTTGATGACATTGGCATCCTGGCATTCCCAGTGTGCTACTCAGGAATCAGGCATGCTCCTGAAGCCAGAGGCAGTCTTCAGGCAGAGAGACACATGTACTTAATGCAGATCAAAGGGCTCCTGTGAGGCAGAATCCCGTACAAACTCACGGGGCTCAAGTGGCTGAACAATACAGGGTAAAGAATCACCAACCGTTTCTTCTCTACCTATTAGTAGTTTGAATTGATAAAACCAGAAGAGAATTTGTTTTTCCTTTTGGTTTCTATAAGATACTTATACTTGAAGAAATGCTTAGAAAATAGCAGAGGAAATAAGAGAAGGGCAAAAAAGCACATCTATTATCACATGGTGGTTTTGGAAGGTAATGACAAGAGACTCCCACAACCACGTACCTTCCCTTCATTTTCTTTTCCTTTTAAAATATTATACTTTTTTTCTTTTTTGCAGTTTTTGGCCGCGGCTGGGTTTGAACCCATCAGCTCTGTCATATGGCGCCGTCGTGGCCCTACTCCTTTGAGCCACAGGCGCTGCCCTAAAATATTCCTATTAGGGCCAGTCGTGGTGGCTCAGGCCTGTAATCCTAGATCTCTGGGAGGCTGAGGAAGGAAGACGTCTTGAGCTCAAGAGTTCAAGACCAGTCTGAGCAAGAAAGAGACACCATCTCTATTAAAATTAGAAAAATTAGCCAGGCGTCGTTGGGATGGACGCTTGTAGTCCCAGCTACTTGGGAAGCTGAAGCAGGAGCATCACTTGAATCCAGGAATTTGAAATTTCTGTGAGCTAGTCTACCACCAGGGTATTCTAGCCTGGCAACAGAGGGAGACTCTTTCTCCGTGGGAAAAAAAAGAAATCCTTATTAAGCATTAATGAAATTAATTAATTAGGGCTTAAGAAAAGTTTAAGATATGCAAAAAAAAAAATACAATGAATATCCATGTCACTATCACCCAGATTTAACCTTCTATAATTATTTCTTTCACAAAGAAACCTGGTAATAGCAGGTTTCTGAGTAGAATCACATTACTATGGGGAATAGAAGTGTGTAGAGAAACTGAAACCCCTATATGCTGCTGTTAAGAGAATAAATTTGTAAATTTGTATGCTTCTAAAGAAAACACTGGGAAGACCTACTGAAGTGAAAGACACATAGGAAGCTACTACTCAGCAGTTGCACGCTGGTGTTATAGAAACTCTTGAAAATGCTTATACAGAAATATTTGTAAGCACTTTTTATAACAATAAAATGGAAAATAATACAACTGTCTGTCCAGTAGGTAAGAGAGAAGTAACTTATTTTATAATGGAAGTTAAATAGCATTTGAAATGCTTCCAGTGGCCTGTGTTACTACTTACAAATATTTACTGTCCCTCCCAATGAGAGGATCATGTCCCTTATCCAGTGGCTGATAGCTGAATCAATCCTTTAATTTTGGGATTCCCTTCCCAGTGGAGAGATTAAAACCCCTCATCCCACTGAAATTAGTTGTGGCAACATGACTTCCTCTGGCCTATGAAATGTTAGCAACAGGGAGTAAGCCACTTCCAAATGGAGAGACGATATGCTACCATGTAGGTCAACTCTTAACTCACCTTCCCTTGTCACAAGCCCAGTAGTGTCTTACAAAGAAGCTTATGACCCCATTTTGGGCCCAGAGTGAAGAGATGCCTAATAGACTCCCAGCTCCTATGGTCTATTAATGAAAAGTAAACTTGTTAGTCACAGAGATCCTTGGGTTGTTTGTAGCATAACTCCAGAAATGGCTCCCCATCCTGATTACCAGAAACTTAACTGTTATATTTACATAAAGGGGAAGCATTATAAATTTTACCAAAGGCAAATGAAAAATAATGTGGTTGTTTATAAGGAGGCTGCAAAGGATAATGGGTCAGATTTTCTTCCTTAGTACTACAGTTACATCAACTTTTATCATAATATGGACTCTCTCCAGCTACTAAGAAGTTAAATATCCTTGATTAATAAACATGGAAAATAATTATTTTCCAGTAAAAAGTATAAATTTTCTGGTAGAAGATGTTTCCTGGAGTGTGGGATCTGGTTGGACCTTAGGCCTTCACTCACTGCTCACTGTATATCTTGGGGCTGACCCTGGCAGACAGAGAGGACACTCCCAATATCTTGCAGGTGTCATCAAATAGAAGATCTCAAAACATTAAGTCCTTAGTGTGGGTGCTAAGTTTTTGAGCTTGAAAAAAGAAAAATAAAGAGGGTGCTCTATGAATAAGTTCCTGGGGACAATAGATACATATGATATTAAAACAGGTTCTGGGCCTCCATATGTATATCACTCCATAGATACACCTTTTTAAAAAATTGAAGTACAGCAGACATACAATAAAGGATATATTTCAGTTTGATGAATTTTTACACACTGAATCAGTACCTGCCATGAGAAACAATACATCACCAACATCCCTGAAGTTCCCTTGGTGCTCTTTTCTACACCCTGTACTTAACAAGGGTTAAATATAGACTTCCGGCAGCATAATTAGATTAGTTCTGCCCATTCTGTACTTTATATGAGTGTAACAACACAGTACACTGTTTGTGGCTGGTTTCTTTTATTGTAGTCCAACTAGGTTCATTGCTTGCTGCTCAAGAGAAAGCCAACACACAGAGACAGCAGATGTTACAGCAGAAAGAATTTGATATCTTGGGCACCAAGCAAGGAGATGGAAGGAAATTCTCAAATTGGTCTCCCCAAGAATTTGGGAAAAAGGATTTTTTTAATTTATTTGTTTGTTCATTTTTTGCCATTTCACCTCCAAGGGAGAACTTTATTTTATTTATTTATTTATTTATTTACTTACCTTTTCTTACTTATTTTTTTTTAATTGTTTGGGATTCATTGAGGGTACAAATAATTAAGTTACACTGATTGCATTTGTTAGGTAAGTCCCTCTTATAATTGTGTCCTGCCCCCAAGATGTATGTCATATACCATGATCTCCCATTCTCCTCTCCTCTCCCCACTCCCTCATTCCCCTACCCCACACCTTGTATTGGATTATCTGCTGCCTTCATATTGGAATTGAGTACATTGGATTGTTGCTTCTCCATTCTTATGATGCTTTACTAAGAAGAATGT
The DNA here is from genome assembly GCF_027406575.1 of Nycticebus coucang. Taxonomy (NCBI): domain Eukaryota; kingdom Metazoa; phylum Chordata; class Mammalia; order Primates; family Lorisidae; genus Nycticebus; species Nycticebus coucang. The sequence goes on along the minus strand of NC_069800.1, from coordinate 30,484,047 downwards.
CAATCCAGGTTAATACAAAAGATGTAAAGTCTCCATATTTTTCGATGGCTTAATGCTATTCATATATATATATATATATATATATATATATATATACCATAAGAAATGGTTTTTAAAGGTAGTTTGGCAGGCCAAAGGCTAGGCAATTTAGTCTGCTGATTGGCTGGGGATGAACTCATAAGATCAGAAAGTGGAAATTGTCTTCTTGTCCCAAGTCAGTTCCTTGGAGGGGGTCATGAGTTGAGTCAGTTCCTTGGTATAGGCCACTAATCTGGGTGGGTTAGCTAGTCCACTGGAAGACAGGCCCAGAAGACTTCTCAAACATGGGGTCCAGAAGACATCTCGAAACCTTGCCTTAGGCTTCACAGTGGTGGTGTTATCTACGGAAGCTATTAAGAAAGCTAAGACCAGTAAGCAATCCCAGGAGAGTAGACTATGGAAGAATGGCTGGTTATACACATGTATACAGAGGGTGCCCAAACATGTATACACATTTTAAGAAAGGAAAAAGACTGTATTAAAATTTTAATACTCAATATATACCAACAACTAAAAATTAATACAAGTCACATTTAACTTCCACAATTACAAGAGGTGTTCAAAGCAGTTACCATCAGTGTTCAGACACTTGGGATTATGGCAATTTACTGCTTGAGCAATGTCGACCCAAGTGTCTACTTGTGTTGCCATGCATGCAGTTTCAACTTCTTTGCAAAGTACCACCACATCTTTGAAGGACCACCATGTGTAGAAACCAGAGCGTGTTAAGTCAAAAGAATGTGGGAGAAACTCAACCACACCTCTTTGTCCTATCATTGCCCTGGCAAATTCTCATCGAGATAAGTTCTCATCTCTCAGTGCAAGTAATAATCTTAGGTTGAAACTTTCCATTTTACTGTTTTAAGAACATGTCATATGCTTATTCTGCTAACTCCTGTCCTGTGCACACATTGTATGGTAGACTTTTATGACAAGCAGGTAAACTGCTCCAAAATCACCGTAGAAGAAGCAGGACTTGCTGCTGTGTGAGACTTCCTGAATCTTCCTTGTGCTCATCACATGCTACCGTGCATCTCAAACTTATCACAGATGCGTACAACTGTTAGGGGTGATGGAGGTTCGGGTGCATACTCACGCTTCCTTTGACCATGAATTTCAAATACCACTTCAAAATGGTATTGCATTCCTTGAACAACAACTGTGCTTCCACTATTTTCTTTGACTGTCCTACTTGCAGCCTGGTGAACACTAGCATTCTTTTGATTCACACACTCTTTTGCGCGAACAGCATACTATACATTGCTACTGTAATTCAGTTCAACTTGGAAAAGTAATATATAGCCTAGGCGCAGTGGCTCACGCCGATAATCTCAGCACCCTGAGAGGCTGTGGCAGAAGAATTGCTTGAGCTCAGGAGTTCAAGACCAGCCAAAGCAAGAGTAAGACCCCATCTCTACTAAAAATAGAAAAAAAATAGCTGGGCATTGTGGCAAGAACCTGTTATCCCAGCTATTTAAGAGGCTGAGGCAAGAGGATCACTCGAGCCCAGGAGCTTGAGGCTGCTGTGAGCCAGGCTGATGCCATGACACTCTAGTCTGGGCAACAGACCAAGATTCTGTCTCAAAAAAGAAAAGAAAAGAAAAAAAGGAAGGAAGGAAGGAGGGAGGGAAGGATGGAGGGAGAAAGGAAGGAAAAAGAAAAGAAAATACTTAGATAACATCTCAAAATGTGTATAACTTTTTTTGGCACTCTCTTTATTCTAACAGCCTATACATTTGCAGAGTTTGGGCCTTACCACAGTTCCCACTTTGTGGTTCCTTTTTAATTTTATAAAGGACAGTTTCACTTTCAGACATCAAGTTTATGAGATTCATGCATTTATTATGTACAATTGTATATCACTCATTGTCATTACAATATTTTCAAACATTTCATTGTTTGAATGCCTATAATTCAATTATCCATTCCATTTGTTGTTGAATATGGAGATAAGCTCAGTTTTGGGCTATTATTAATGGCTGCCTTGAGCATTCTAATACATGCCTTTCACTAAACACATGCACACATCTTTGCATCTAGGTGTGCAATTATAAGGTATGAATATGCTCTTGGTCAGTTTTAGTAATAGCCAAATGGTTTTCAGATGTGGCTAAATGTAGCTACACCAATTTTCCCTCCCAGCAGCTGTGTATGAAAGTTGTGATTGCTCTACATCCTAGCCAAAACCTTTTTTTTTTTCCGGTTTTCTATTTTTATTTCGGTTATTGTGGTGGATCCTTAGTGGTATCTCATTGTGGCTTTAATTTTATTTCCTAATGACTAAAGAAGCTTTAATACTTAGTTTTTCTCAGCCAAGAGTTGCCTTGACATTATTAGATTTGTCAACTATTTCTGAGTAAAATTATGAGCTGGCAAATATGCAAAACTAACTAAAATCTTAAGTGGAATAATATGTTTTTTCCAGATGATGTGCAAGGGTTAAAGTGAATTTATGTGTTTGACTTTATCTCATAATCTTTGCATTCTTCCCACCCTCCCACCCCCCCACAAGCCAGTCTAACACAAAAATACCACCAGCAGAACTATTATGAGCCAGCCACTGCTCTTGGGGATAAGCATACAATAGTTGAGAAATTTGCAACCTTTAACTTCTGCCATCTCAGAGTCAAGTAAAAAAAAAAAAAAATCAAGTAAGTCCCAGGTACCAAGCAAGGCTTAATGCTAAAATATAGGAGTTTATATGACTCTATAGATGCAGAGAGAAGGAAGCCCTTAATTCTTTGTGGGACAAGTGTGAGGTATGTGAACTAAAATAAAATATAAGTGTTCCCTAAGTGGCTAACTGGCTAAAATTGAGTTGCTAGCCAGGAGAAAGATCACACTGCCTCTTCATGCCCTGTATCCTTCTTATAGATGTCCTTTGTGACTCAATAACAGGCCAAAGACTATTCAAGATCTCTCTGCAGGTCCTCAGTATGCATAACAAACCATGTGAGTGTCTGGTACTTTGTCTTTAAGGTAGACAAAGAACTTTTATTTCAAGCTTTCCTTTTCCCTGACTCCTGGTCTTTTAGACAAGGCCTAACTCTTTCAGTCAATTGTCACCTAAAGAATCTTTAAACCCACCCATCACCTGTAAGCCTCACACCACCTCCTTCTTTTCCATTGGCAAATATGTGTGTGGGAGGAGGAAGGAGCTGGGATGGCACAAAAGGAGTGATGAAGAAATCATGCTAAATACCAAAGCAAGAATAGAATTTACTAGGCAGATATCTACAGAGAAAACTGTTCCAGGAAAACTGAACAGTGCATAATGAGAGAGAGATAAGAAAGAGGAAATTTTCTCCTAGAAAGGGGTAACCCTTTTGGTTTCCCTAGAATTCAGGGTGTCATGGGAAATGGTAAGAAATGAAGTGATGAAAATAGTGTGAGGTACATACAACCCCTGTTGATTTGAATGTCTAAATCAAGGGGATGTGAGCATTATCCTAGCAGAGCTGTGGAAGACCTGTTGGTGAGATTCATTCAGGAAGTAATGTACAGTGACCTTAGCTCTAAGAAAATATACTATTTAATATCCACATCTGAATAAGCATATTATCAGGTTATCATTCATATAAAAATCAGTTTAAAATAGAACTATCTCAGATTCCATTAAACCCAAGGCTCTCAATGCCCTGAAGGTGTGAATTCCTCATTTAAGTTACTGGCATACCATTACACATTACTATTGCCTGTGTCTATTCTTGCAATATGTGTCTGCAGATCAGAATTTTGTTTTGTTTTTCTTCCATAAATCATACCAGAATACAATTACTGTAATATACAGATTTGCTTTCTTTAAAGTGGATCAAGAATGTAGACGCCAGCAAAATCACATTAGTACCAAATACTTTCACGATTAAATCATTTCCCCATTTTCTTCCATAGTTATTTCATCTATCCTTACTTCCTTGCTTTAATAATATGATTCTAATAAATTCATATTTATGTATTTTTTCCAAAACAATTTAAGTTTATTTCTGGAGAAACGGTATCTCTCCCTTTCTTTATTTAGCAGATCAGGTAATATTTAATTCAAATACAGAGTTGCAATAACAAATGCAACTTGTATAATGAGCTTTGAGAAGACACAGCTCAACTGCAGGGATCAAGTTAACATTGGGAAATGACAGCTGTGTTAATCCAGCAAGCAGATGTGGATACCACAAGAAGCCCACTTGAGAAGCTCCTACTATCCTTCCTTTCTTTGGCTTACCTACTACATACCTTAGCTGTAGTCTCCCCTCTATAAAGGACTGTAATGTCACACTACCCCCCCACAGTCCCCCTTGTTCATCTCTGGTAGTTATTTTTGTTTGCTTGTTTTTGTTTTCTTTTTCCTGTGCATTACCTTTGGAAAGTACATTGAGGTATTACTGTTAACGGGGGGGAAAAAAACATCTCTGTAAAATATTGTAAAGAAATGTATTCTGAGCTGAATATGAGTGACCAATGGCCCAGGGATCATAGTATCAAAAAGTCCTGAGAAAATACACCCAAAGCCAGGTGTGGTGGCTCATGTCTATAATCCTAGCATTTTGGGAAGGTACAGTAGGAATATCTCTTGAGGCCAGGAGATGAATACCAGCCTGGAAAACATAGGAAGACCCCATCTCTACCAAAAAAAAAAAAATTAAAATTATCTATGTGTGGTAGAATGCACCAGTAGTTACAGCTAGTGACTGAAGCCAGAGGATCAATTAAACCCAGGATTTTGAGGCTACAGTGAACTATGAGCACTCCACTGCTTGGGTGACAGAGGGGCACCCTGCCTGAGAGAAAGCGAGAAAGAGAGGGAAAGGAAAAGGGAAAGGGAAATGGAAAGAGATAGGGAAAAGGAAAGGGTAAGAGAAAGAGAAAGGAAAGAAAAAGATAAAAATAGATACCCAAGAGATCAAGGTGGTCAAGGTTACAATTTGATTTCATGTCTTTAGAAGACAGGAAGTGTGGGTAAAATCAATTTATGGAAAGTATTGAAGGAGCTCAATAAATTTTACCCCAAAATATGAATCTTTGGCATAAAGATTATTTTGAATTAAAGGCCATGATAGACCAATATACTTTGGAAGGGTTTTTCCCTCTATTAGTATAAAATAAGACAGACCCATGAAAAAGAATAATTGTCTTTCCTTATTCTCCCTGTTACATCCATGTATTGCAGGAAAAAATATCAAGAATGCAATCAGTCCTGGCCAAACCCATTTCCAAATTTTAAAGATAATATCTGTTTCTCAGGTTAATTTAATTTCTAAAAAGAATTTACAAGCCAATCTGTTCACCCCACCCATTCCATTAATAGATAATCATCCTCCCTAGTAATCATTTATTGCTGCTCAAAAGTATTACTTATATTCTTCATCTCCCATTCCCCTCTAAAATGAGAGTATATAAACTTTAAGACCCCATTGGGATATTAGGTAATCACTTTGTGATTCTCCTCTGCACGTGGTAAATAAATTTTTAATCTCTTTCCCTCATAAATCTGCCTCATTGTGAATTGATTTTTAGGGGGCAATGAGAACATTTTTACATGTTTGAAACCCCATTAGGAAATAGCCGTACATGACCAGCATTATCTTGAGGTCAGGATATAAAGGTTAATCATGAACTGCTATCACAGAAAGGTAAGCACAGTTTGTAAGGTATCTGGCTTAATGATTCATGCGTCCTCAGGTGGGGACACCCTAGGCTGGGCACGTCCAGGCCACTTCCCTGTTCAGAGAGGTTAGGTTCTGGTGTTGGCCAAAATGGCTGCACTGGGGATCTCTGGACCTTACTTTTTTGCCTTATATTACATCCACCCCTTTCTTATCTTTTTTTTTTTTTTTCCTTTGAGTAGCTAGAGAGTGATAGGGTTCAGGACATGCTACTTCAAAATATGGTGACTTGACTTTTAAGAAATACCAGAAACTGGAAGGTCTCTCTCATCTCCCGTGCTACTCCCCTCATGCAGGCCATAAAAAATTCTCTGACCATCTGGTGAAGTAATTCAGAAGACATTGACTTCACAGGCACCCTCCTGATACATGTAAGCAAAGAACATTCTTATTCTTTGAAGATACAGAGGCACTGAGAAGAATCCAGACACACGGGCCTTGCTAAGGCCTCCCATCTCATGGTCATGAGATCAGACCCCCTTTTCCAATCACAGTTCTGCCTGATTGTTCTTCATCCAACTTAACAAAAATACATAGGTATTTCCATTTCTTTTAGTCTTGGTCTTCGTTTCTTATAAAGGCTCTTGTATCACACAAGATCTAAATAAATTAAGTTTTTCTCTTGTTAATCTTTCCTTTTGTCATAGGGGCCTCAGCCATGACCCTAGAAATGGATGAGGTAAAAATAAATCTTTTCTCTCCTACAAAGGTTACTTTTCAGGCCCCTCATGAAGTAATGATGAGGGTGAAAGTCATGATTAAAGATTAGAGGAAAGATGAAAGAGATTGCCCGATTGAAGGCATCGTAGGACTTCTGTGTCAGCCCTAGATTCTGGAAGCAAATTGAATTCTGATTTGATTTTAACTATGATACCTGGATGTTTGTTGTATGCATCCAAATATAATCCTTAACTGTTACAACATGCAAGTGTCTCTCTTCTAAAGTTTGGAGAACACTTCCCTGAGTAAAAATATCACAAGATACTTTACTAAGGTATAGGCATCACATGTACCCAATACTAATTTGAATCTTGTACTTTATCAATAACGTGCACACATGACAGAAAAATTCAATTGAATCCAAGAATGAGCAGTGGGGAGGGGAGTTGGAACAATGTGCAGGCGTCTGGCACACCTTCTGTGTTAGAGACTCAGCTACAACTTAGATTTTGCCTCACAAATGCAAGCAGAGTGGCCTAATTTTACATATCCTCATATTAATCATAAATTAAAGAAAAGAAAGTCTTATTTCACAAAATCAGAAAACAATTTTATATAGCAAGATCCCTAAAAGACAAGTAGAAATGTAATGCAAAAATCACATTAGGCAATGAAGAGGATGGTTGAATGTAATCAAGTGATAAAGGTTATTGGCAGCAAGCAGGGAGATAAAACACTAAAATAGAGGACAAAATTTAAAATATCCAAGTCACGAGGGAAGAAAATACAATCACAGCAGAAGCACGTAGGTGTCCAGAGCCTTGTCCTTGGAAGAAAAAAAAAAATAACTACAAGAATGTAATGATGTGTTCATCTGTAGCTTCCATAAGTTCATCTTGAAAGTATATAATTCCTGGGTTTTAAATCCTGGTCTGAAACCTTTTATCAATTTACTACTAGTTTTTACTTTTAATATAGCAAACTTAGAGACAGTAAAATTTTGCTCCTTAATTAATTATGTTGAGCACATCACTTAATAATCACCTATAAGATTTGTAATTAAATAATGAGATGATAAAATAAATCAGTTGTTTAATATTAAGAAGGTTATTCTTGTTATATTTAAGTTTGACCTGGGTATTTTCATAAAAGGTTTTACAATTTTAAAAGAACATGATATATTTGAGTACCTAGCTGATTAACTTTGTGATTTCAACTTGAAAGATTAATATAAGAATTATGATTTTAAATTTACAGATATAATATAAATTGTTTATAAACAATTTATAATAGAATGTTTAAGATTATCTAATTCACTAGATTTATAAGTTTGAGTTATAAGACTCCAAATAGTTACTTCAATATTTAGAAGGTTTGGCTTTAAATTGGCCAATCTGTCCTGACATCCATTGGAATGACAAGTTCTTAATGAAATTGAATATATTTAAGAACCGATTACAATTTAAAATAGATATTTAAAAGCAATCATTAAATGGAGTGGCCCCTGTGGCTCAAAGGAGTAGGGTGCTGGCTCCATATACCAGAGGTGGCGGGTTCAAACCCATCCCCAGCCAAAAACTGCAAAAAAAAAAAACAATAATTAAATGGGGTTAATCATTATAGTGATTGCTTAATGAGGTGGATTGCTTAAGCTCGTGAGTTAGAGATCAGCTTGAGCAAGAGTGAAACCCCATCTCTAAAAAAATAGCCAGGCGTTGTGGTGGGCACCTATAGTCCCAGTTTTTTGGGATACTGAGGCAAGAGGATCACTTAAGCCCAAGAGTTTGATTTGCTGTGAGCCAGGATGTCATGGCACTCTACCCAGGATACAAAAGAAGAAATTATTTCCATACAGTAGGCTTGCTATAGTCATTATAGAGATAAAACAGGGTTCAAAGGAGATATATCTTATTTTACCTTACTATATTTTAGTTTAATAGAGTGGAAGCAACATAGAATTGTTTAAGGAAAGAAAAGAAAAAAAATAACAGAGGAAAAAGATTGAAGGCACACACATACACGCACACAAACTCACTGCTTGTTTTCTCCCCTACATGATATTGAATGAAGAGTCAGTCATCGTATCCAGAAATAACTGTTGAGGAAGTACTGACTTAACTCTAACAGGAGGTGGCAACTTAAGTTAAACAATTAGTGGAAGTTTTGATTATTTTATTTTTACAGTCGGAGCTTATCATACTGAATGCTGAGAAACTTGCAATACTATTATTTTGATGATCTGAAATGTTGCTTTACCCAGGCTGATCATTCTGAGGGTCATTTTTGTCATGTTCCTCTATATTTCAGAAATACAGAAGCATTGGGACAGATGACTTAACATTTATAGATAAAATACAACTTTTAATAAAAATTTAAAAAGATTCTCTAATATCTTTTTGGTTATTAAGTCACTTTAATAGACTATGATCAAAGCAAAACAAAATTGACTTTACTGATTTTTGTTTATATAAAGGTATATTTCCTCCATATGTGATCTATCTGCTAAAAATAAAAAAGATATTAAATTAGGCAGACTATATAATCTGTGTAATATCATCTCCCCAGATGATGAGATCATGTCTAAAAAGATTGATTTTTCCTTTTCTACACTTCCTTTTTACAGAACCTTCTCTGTCAGATGAAACCATCCTACCTCAAGGAGAATTAGAAATGTTAAAGCAAAAGAACAAAGAGAGATTCAATTTTTTTGGTGGAAGAACACCAGTCTGGGCTTTTAAACATCCTAAGAGAAAGCCCTTTTGCAATAAATAGTATGGAGCAAATAGAGAAAGAAGCAGAGATGCTGGAGAATCTGCTCTGGTTCTCCCGCTATAACCCAATGCATGAGGGTTACCTGGGCTAGCAGGGGTCATACTTGATCTTAGAAAGGTAGTGCTCAAAATTTAGCAAGTATTGAAATTGCCTGGGTGACTTAACAAGACAGACAGCTCAACCTACTCCTAGAATTTCTGAAGTAGGTATGGGGTAGGGCTTAATAATTTGCATTTTTAATCAGTATGCTGCTGATGTTAATGCTACCAGTCTTCAGACCACACTTGGAGAACCAGTGATGCAGAAGAGGAAATGGCTCAAAGAAAACAACAGGATCCAATATATCACCTGTCAGATGAAGAATTTCTCATAGTTAGCTCTGGAGAGCTATGTAGAAATACAACCAACATAAGCAAGTTACATGACTGTCAAATAAGAATTTATATCAGGCCAAAGAAGGTATTCTTCTGTCCATACCTGGGAGTGTGGGCTCATCCAAGTGTCCACTGCTGGCATATGGTTCCTTCAGTAAAGGTATATAGCCATGTTATGAAATTTTGCTAAATCCTATGTAAACAGTCTCTTGGGAACCCAGTTTTTAAGGCTTTAAATTAGTTGCAAATACCTAAAAGCAGAGTTTGGGGCTGTTGATGAACAGAGGCACTGATACCAAGGTGGAAAAGGAAGTCTCACACCATCTCTGGATATAACCAGATGCAGCAAATCCTCTCCCATTATTTACCAAGACTCCTTTCATGATTTAGATACCATGACTCTGTAGCTTATTTGTAAATCTTCCATTCTTATTCTTCTCATTACGTATTGCTTTCCTTAATCTCTGCTAGTGCCTTTAAAAAACCCACCCCTTTCCGGAATTAGCCAAAACCATCCAAATGTCCTTTGAGTAGAGGGCACTGAGCAGGGATTGATTGATTCCAATAACCATCGCCATTGTTTCCCAGTAACACATTTCTAAGCCTTTCTGTATCCTATTGCATTCTTTTTCTCCAAAGTTCATATTAAATCAGACGGGGTGCTCCTAAATATTTTCAAGTCTACAATGTCCAACATGGTCTTTAGATTCTTATTAAAACATCCTCACCAGCCTTGATCTCCACAGAAGGTACAATTAATTCCCTGCTGTTCCACAGATGTAAAAGAAGGAGTTATGCCAAGGAAATCTCCATGCTGCTTCATCTAGAGCTAAATGTAAACACAAAAATCTATGTTTCATAACATTTCCTTCCAATCATGACATGACAGCTTGCATCTGGATTGAACATGTGGGCATCATTCAGTGAGAAAATCCTGATGGCCTTTCTGGCAGTCATTGTCCTGCATAAACTCCACAATATGTTTAAACCACAAGGGAGCTGTATTATGTCAGAGCTTAGCCCACCCTTAACCTGTGCCCGTGCCATACAACTTGCATCTAAATAGAAAGCCTCATCCCGTGAAGATTCTGGAATAAAGAGACCAAACATACATGGATTTGTAAATATAGTCATGACTTCTTTGTGGAAAAGTAATTATCACTTTGGTTGAGGGCTGAACCATGTTGGGGATGGTTTGTGGATCAGATACAACCTTTTGAGACCATTGACATTGCCATCACTGTATTATCTGATCAGGCCATATAACTAACAATGGTCTGGGGAATGAGGCAATATATCATTTTGAAGGAACTATCTTTTTGCAAGTGTAAAATGCAGGAAGAAAGGAAACTTTCTACAGGGTACATGTTAACCATTTCCCTATAAACATGTTTTGTGTGTGTATAGATGTGTGTGCTAGGATAACAAATTCTCCCAAGTAGGCTTACTGCATAAAACATCATCCAATAAAACAATAGCTATATTATTATACTCATGGGTTCTGTAATTCAAAAATGTTATAAGAGCATATTGGTGATGTAGTGTTTCTGCTTTGTGATATCTGGAGTCCTAACTGGGAATCTTCCAATGCTGACAGTGACTTGATGGCTGGAGTTTGACTCGTCTGAAGACTTATTTATCCACTCCTGTAGTGGCTAATACTGAAGGTGAGAATCCATCCAGGCTTGTCACTGGAGCATCTGTGCTCTCTTCATGGAGCTACTTAGGCTTTCTCATATAATGGTGGCTGTATTCTAAGAACAGGTGCCTGAAAGAACCAGACAGAAGCTGTATTGTTTTTATGAAATAGCATTGGAAGTCACATTGGTTCAGTTTGTTCAGCGTAACAATCTACCCACATAGAACTCCGTCTCTCAATTGGAGGATTTTCCAATTCACAGTGAGCAAATATATAAGATGGGAAATATTCTAGAGTGACCTTTGGAAAAATATAACCTATCAAGGGACTATTTCACTTTCTGGAGTGAGATTTTATTTTTACCTTTTGAGCTATTCACTCATTTTATCTCAGGAGTGTTAAAAGTCTCATTACTGAAGTATGACATGTCCCACTCTGAAGTTAGGGTTCTCACTGCTGGAGTGTAAGGGCTTTGAAGGACACAGCTAAAATTCAACAAGATGATGTTGTAAGGTGTATCTGAAGAGGAGAAGAGAAAAGCCTAATTTCAGCAGAACAAAGGGGAAGTTGACTCAATTTTTCAGCCTGAAAAATAGAAAACTGTTGTGAATTCTGGACTTGTGGTCTATCCTTTTTATCCTGGGCAAGCCGGAAAAAACATACATAGAAGAAGGGGTTGGAGACTTGTGGCTGAGGACCACAGAGGCAGGCCCAGGTTCAGGACCATGAGCTGGTAGCCAAGAATTACCACTCATCCAAGGAAAGCATTTAGTACGAAAAGTAAAAACTAAACAAACAAAAACAACTTGGAGAGAAACTGACTATAAAGGAAGAATAAAAATTTTTTAAAAGTATCATTAATATCATTAGGGAGAGAAGGCATCTGTGAAATAAAAACTGAATACTTTAAAAATAAAAAAGATAGCCTGAAAATTAAAAAGAGCTCCTGGACATTAAAAAAATCTGACAGCAGAAATGAAAAAGCTCTTTGGAAGTGTTAGAAGATACCATTGAGAAAACAGAAGACTAGCCAAGGAGGGACAGCATCAAAATTATACCAATTTCAGAAATAAGAAACAGAGAATGTAGGAGAAGAAATCAATAACAAATGGCCCTGGGGACAAGATGGCAGACTGAAGCCAGCTTTCCACAGAGGCTCCCATCCAGAAGGAGAGCTAAAGGACAGAAATTTAGCAAGTAACCTGGTGGATTAGAGTAGCACCAAGAGAGAAGGTTAAAGAATGCACATCAACACTGCTGAGGCAAGCTACAACCCCAAGGATACAAACAAAAGGTACAAAATCTATCACCCCTCCCCCATGAGTATGGCTCAGAGTACCCCACAAACAAATGAGCAGACTTCAAAGGCGTTCCTAATACACTCCACAGGAGAGACCCTCTAAAAATTGGACCTACCTCCTCTAATAGGGTGCCATGGCATTCTCCTGCCAGGCATAAAACTGTATAAAACTGTATATATTCTCTACCTGCAACTCTGAGCTCCCAGCACTCCCCTCCACTCTCACCCTGAGGTCTGGAGGCCTGTCCCCCAGGAGTCCAGATTCTTGGGTGATTTCTTAAGGGGTGGGGACAGGGCCTAAACTGCAGCTGGTCAGTGCTGACTCTGCAGCATAAGAGTGAGGAGAGGACGGTTGGCTGAGAGGGAACCACACCAGAGTGGCAGTGCCCTGAAGCACAGAACAGCAGCCATCTTTTGGCAATAATAGGGCTCACTCCCAGATATTCCAAAGCCACACCCCCTGTCTCCCTGGGCAACCAGAGGAGGCCACGCATCTACTCAGGTGGCAACCACCACAGAACAGATATGGGACAGAAATGCAGGCCCTGTGAGTTTGCCTGAGGCAGTACCAGCCTGGGTGGAGTGCAGGGACTAGAAATGCACGCACAGAGCCGGAAAGTTTCCAGGGTGAGGCTGACCCAGAGGACCACCTTACTGAGCCTAAGAGGCACCGGCCCTCAGGGGATCATCAGCCTATAGACAAAGGAAGACAGGAGGCTAGAACTGACAGGTAACTGAACACAAACCTGCAGGAGCAAAGACAGGGCCTGAGGAGCAGGCTCTGGGAACTCAAAACAGCTTCTCTTCTGCAGGGGAATTTAGCAGAGACAGAAAGAAATTCCTACAAAGATGTTCTGTTCTGTTCTGTCAGTAACATCAATCGGGGCAGGACTGGAACTGAGTGAACACCTCCCAGGCTCCATCAAGCACCCACGGTTGTCAGGCCTCACCTCCCCCTGCTAGATAGAGGCAGAGCACAGAAGTCTGGCTGAGCAGATATAGATTTCCTTGTGATTCAGGCAGGTGCAAACCCTTGGAGTATCTATTCACTACAGGCAACTGGGTCACAGCCCTGTGGGGCTATCAGTGACTGGGTGTGACAGAGATGCAAGGGGGGAAAGGAGGCATCAACCTTCCCAAACTGATCTATTTGCTGGGTGGGTCCTCCTGACTCCACAGAGAACTGGAGCAAGCCATATATGAGCAGTCACCAGACCTCTGAGATCCAGTTGCCAGAGACCTTTTAAACTCTCCCACCTGAGACAGGTACTGACTGAGACAATTTATTTGGACCTTTGAACTGAGCCAATCGCCCAAGAACTATTCAGGTGGTGCCCTGGGTGCGTGAATGTAGGAAGGTTTGATTTTCCTTTTCCAATTGTTGCCTGTGGGGGGTGGGGTGACTTAATTGCTGGTATTTCTCCACAGCTAAGACTTCAACCCAGAGTAACTGTTTCACTAGGGTTGAACAGAGACCAGCTGAAAACTAGACAGAACCAATTAGTCCCACCACACCAAACAGGTCCCCACTTTCTCAGGCCATAGCACTGTATGGGTCCTCGACAAAGCTCCAGGGGAAAAATCAAATGGTGTAAAACAATTATGGGGTGGAATCAGCGGAAAAACTCTGGTAACACGAATAACCAGAATAGATCAACCACCCCAAGGAAAGATATTGCAGATGTAACTGAAGATCCCATTCATAAACAGCTGGCACAGGTGTCAGAAATCAAATTCAGAATTTGGATCACAAACAAGATTAATAGAATGGAGGAAAATCTGGAATTAGAACTTCGAGGAGCAATTCAAAAGTTGTCTCAAGATTTAACAAATTTAAAGACAAAAACCACCAAAGATTTTGACGCACTGAAGCAAGAATTTCCAGCCCTCAAAGAGCTGAAAAATACAGTAGAATCCCTCAGTAACAGAGTGGAGCAAGCAGAAGAAAGGATTTCTGACATTGAAGCAAAGCCTTTGAATGCTCCCAAACTCTCAAAGAGGAAGAGAAATGGAGAGCAAAAATAGAACATTCTCTCAGAGAGCTCTGGCATAATTCGAAGAACGTTAATATCTACCTCATTGGAATTCCTGAAAGTGATGAAGTGGCCTCACAAGGAACAGAGGCCCTTCCCCATGAAATTATGAAAGAGAATTTTCCACACATGCCAAGAGATTCTGAAATTCAGATAGCAGACAGTTTCAGAACCCCAGCATAACTCAATCTGAATAAGACATTCCCCAGGCTTATCATAAATAACTTCACTAACATTAATATGAAGGAGAAAATTCGGAAAGCAGCCAGATCTAAGAAATCCATTACCTACAAAGAGAAGAATATTAGAATGACTGCAGATCTCTCCACTGAAACTTTTCAAGCCAGAAGAGGGTGGTCACCGACTTTCAATCTCCTAAAGCAAAATAACTTTCAACCCCGGATCTTGTATCCAGCTAAACTGAGTTTCATTTATGATGGAGAAATTGAATACTTTAATGACATTCATATGTTGAAGAAATTTTCTATAACCAAACCAGCTCTTCAGGATATTTATCAGACCTATCCTCCATAATGACCGACCCAATACTCTACCAGAAAAGTAAACTCAGTCAGAAACTTTTGATCAAACTCCAACTTCCACAGTGGCAAAAGGATTAAAAATGTCCAATGGACTTTCGAAAAACTTGATACCCAAAATTTTACCAGACTTATCAATATTCTCCATTAATGTGAATGGCTTAAACTGTCCTCTAAAGTGGCACAGGTTAGCTGACTAGATACAAAAACTCAGGCCAGATATTTGTTGCATACAAGAGTCACATCTTCCCTTAAAAGACAAATATAGACTCAGGGTGAAAGGATGGTCATCCATGTTTCAGGCAAATGGTAATCATAAAAAAGCAGGTGTTGCAATTCTATTTGCAGACAAAATAGGCTTTAAACAAACAAAAGTAACAAAGAATAAGAATGGACACTTCATATTTGTTAAGGGTAATACTCAATATGATGAGATTTCAATTATTACTATCTATGCACCCAACCAGAATGCAACTCAATTAATAAGAGGAACTCTAACAGACACAAGCAACTTGATTTCCTCCAGCTCCATAATAGTTGGAGATTTCAACACTCCTCTGGCAGTGTTGGATCGATCCTCCAATAAGAAGCTCAGCAAAGAAATTTTAGATTTAAACCTAACCATCCAATGTTTGGATTTAGCAGACATCTACAGAACATTTCATCCCAACAAAACTGAATACACATATTTCTCATCAGCCCACAGAACATACTCCAAAATCAGTCACATCTTAAGTCTCAAGTCTAACTTCAGTAAATTTAAAGGAATAGAAATTATTCCTTGCATCTTCCCTGACCACCATGGAATAAAAGTTGAACTCAGTAACAACAGTAACCTGCATACTCATACAAAAACATGGAAGTTAAATAACATTATGCTGAATGATAGCTGGGTCATAGATGAGATTAAGAAGGAAATTGCCAAATTTTTGGAACAAAACGACAATGAAGTCATGAATTATCAGAACCTCTGGGATACCACACAGGCAGTCCCAAGAGGGAAATTTATGGCACTACAAGCCTTCCTCAAAAGAACAAAAAGAGAGGAAATTAACAACTTAATGGGAAATCTCAAGCAACTGGAAAAGGAAAAACATACCAACCCGAAACCCAGTAGAAGAAAATAAATAACTAAAATTAGAGCAGAATTAAATGAAATTGAAAACAAAAGGATAATACAACAGATCAAGAAATGAAAAAGTTGGTTTTTGAAAAGGTAAATAAAATCAATAAACCTTTGGCTAACCTAACCAGGAAGAAGAGAGTAAAATCTCTAATCGCCTCAATCAGAAACAACAAAGAGGAAATAACAACAGACTCCTCAGAAATTCAAAAAATCCGGGGGAGGGAGACAAGATGGCGGACTGAAGTCAGCTTTCAACAGAGGCTCCCGTCCAGAAGGAGAGTTAAGGGGCAGGAATTTAGTAAGTATCCTGGTGGACTTGAGCCACACCAAGAGAGAAGGTTGAAGAACGCACATCAACACCGCTGAAGCAAGCTGTGATCACAAGGACGCAAACAAAAGGTACAAAATCCACCACCAAGTGGACGGGAGTCCCCCTCCCCCATGAGACTGGCTCAAGAGCCCCACAATTAAACAAACGGGCAGAAATTAAAGGCCCTCCCACTACACTCCACTGGAGAGACCTTCTAAAAACTGGACCTACCTCCCCTACTGGGGTGCCGTGGCGTTCTCCTGCCGGGCATAAAACTGAATAAAACTTTAAAAATCCTTTGCCGGCAACCCTGAATCCCCAACACTCCCCTCCCGCCCACTGAGGTCTGGAGACCTGTCCCCCAGGAGTTTGGATTCTTGAGTGATTTCTCAAAAGCAGTGGACAGTCCCTGAGTTGCGACTGATCAGCATTGACTCTGAGGCATGCGAGTCAGGAGAGGGCACCAGGCTGAGGGGGAGTCACATCTCGCCGACACTTCCCTGTGGTACGGTGCATCAATACGGCCAGGCATAAAACTGAATGAAACTCTAGCTTCCCCCCCACTCTCACTCGGGGTCTGGGGCCTGTCCCCCAGGAGTTCGGATCCTTGGGTGATTTCTCGAGGGGAGCGCACAGTGCCCGAACCGCGACTGGTCAGCGCAGACTCTGAGACACGCGAGCGAGGAGAGGGCACTGGGCTGAGGGGGAGTCACACCTCGGCGGCACTTCCCTGCGGTGCGGTGCAGCAGCCCTCCCCCCAGGCAACATTACTACACAAAACTGAATAAAAAACTCTAGCTTCCCCGCTGAGCGAACCTACTCTCACTCGGGGTCTGGAGGCCTATCCCCCAGGAGTTTGGATCCTTGGGTGATTTCTCGAGGGGAGTGCACAGTGCCTGAGCTGCCTCAGGTCAGCGATGACTCTGAGACACGTGAGTGAGGAGAGGGCACTCTGCTGGGGAGAAATCAAGCCTTGGTGGCACTTCCCTGCGGTGCGGTGCAGCAGCCCTCCCTGGACGGCAACAGTACAGCCAGGCATAAAACTGAATGAAACTCTAGCTTCCCCCCCACTCCCACTCGTGGTCTGTGGGCCTGTCCCCCAAGAGTTCGGATTCATGGGGGATCTCTCGAGGGGTGTGGACCCAGCATAAATTGCGGCTGCTCAGTGCTGACTCTGGGGCGCGAGACAGAGGAGAAAAGGGTCGGCTGAGTGCCCACACCAGAGTGGCAGTTCCCTGGAGGCAGAGCAACAGCTGTTTTTTCTTTAACGGCAGAACGGCTCACTTCTGGATATTCTGAGACCACACCCCCTGTCTCCCTGGGCAACCAGAGGAGGCGACTGGTGAGCGGGGGATTTCCTGACACTGCTTACAAACCTGGGAAGCTTCCAGGGTGGGGCCGACCCAGAGAAGTGATCGGCAGCAGCAAAGAGGACACAAACCTCCAGCAGCAAAGACGTTTGAACTCAGAACAGCCCGTCTTCTGTAGGCGATTTCGGCAGGAACAGAGACAGAATCCCGCAAAGTTGTCTGTTCTGTTCTGTCAACAGCACCCATCAGGGACAGGGCTAAGCCTGAGTGAACACCTCCTTCCCGTCACCTGCATCAAGCACTCAAAGATGTCAGGCCCCATCTCCTCCTGCTAAATAGTGGCAGTCTGCGGGGGCCTGGCAGACTTCCTTGCGATTCAGGCAGGTGCAAACCCCTGGAATGTCTGTTCACTGCAGGCAACTGGGTTAGCCATCTGCAGAGATACCAGTGACTGGTTCCGACGGAGGGTCAAAGTGGGAAAGGAGACGTCAACCTTCCCAGACTGCTCTGTTTGCTGGGCGGCTCCTCCTGACTCCACGCTGCACTGGGGTGAGCCGTGTCAGAGGAGTCACCAGGACCCTGTGATCCAGTTCCCAGAGACCTCTTGAACTCTCCCACCCGAGACAGGTGCCGATTGAGACAGTTGATTTGGACCTTTTGAACTGGGCTAATAGACTGAGGACTTTTCAGGCGGTGCCCTGGGTGTGTGGTTGTAGGAAGGTTTGATTCTCCTTTTCCAACTGGGGCCAGAGGTGGGCAGGTGGGGTGACTTAATTGCTGATTTTTCCACACAACTGAGACTTCAAGCCAGAGTAGAAGTTGCAATAGGATCGAACAGAAACCAGCTGAAAACAAGACAGAACCACTTAACTCCACCACACAAGACAGGGCCCCAGTTTCTCAGGCCACAACACTGTATGGGCCCTTGATAAAGCCCCAGAGGAAAAATCAAAGGGAGTAAAATAACCATGGGGCGGAATCAGCGGAAAAACTCTGGTAACATGAATAACCAGAATAGATCAACCCCCCTCAAGAAAAGATATGGCAGATGTGATTGAAGATCCCATTCATAAACAACTGGCTGAGATGTCAGAAATCGAATTCAGAATTTGGATTGCAGACAAGATTAATAAAATGGAATTAGGAATTCGAGGAGAAATTCAAAAGTTGTCTCAAGAATTTAACGAATTTAAAGACAAAACCACCAAAGACTTAGACACACTGAAGCAAGAATTTACAGCACTCAAAGATATGAAAAATACAGTAGAATCCTTCAGCAACAGAATGGAGCAAGCAGAAGAAAGGATTTCTGACACTGAAGATAAAGTCTTCGAACGCTCCCAATCTCTCAAAGAGGAAGAGAAATGGAGAGCAAAAACGGATCACTCACTCAGAGAGCTCTCAGATAATTTGAAAAAAAGCAATTTACGAATTATTGGCATTTCTGAGAATGATGAAGTGGCCTCCAAGGGCACAGAGGCCCTTCTGCATGAAATTATGAAAGAAAATTTTCCAGACATGCCTAGAGAATCTGAAATTCAGATAGCAGACAGCTTCAGAAACCCAGCACGATTCAACCCCAACAAGTCATCCCCCAGACATATCATAATTAGCTTCACTAAAGTTAACATGAAAGAGAAGATTCTCAAAGCAGTCCGGCGAAAGAAAACTATTACGTACAAAGGAAAGAATATTAGAATAACTGCAGATCTCTCTGCTAAAACTTTTCAAGCCAAAAGAGAGTGGTCATCAACTTTTAATCTCCTAAAGCAAAATAACTTTCAACCCAGGATCTTGTATCCAGCTAAACTGAGTTTCATCTATGATGGAGAAATTAAATACTTCAATGACATTCATATGTTGAAAAAATTTGCCATAAGTAAACCAGCTCTTCAGGATATTCTCAGACCTATCCTCCACAATGTCCAACCCAATCCTATAAGACAAAAGTAAACTCACTCAGAAACTTTGGATCAAACTCCAACTTCCACACTGGCGAAAGGATTAAAAATGTCCACTGGACCTTTGAAAAACTCGATACCCAAAATTCCACCAGACTTATCAATACTCTCCATCAATGTGAATGGCTTAAACTGTCCTCTAAAGAGGCATAGGTTAGCTGACTGGATAACAAAACTCAAGCCAGATATTTGTTGCATACAAGAGTCACATCTTAACTTAAAAGACAAATACAGACTCAGGGTGAAAGGATGGTCATCCATGTTTCAGGCAAATGGTAATCAGAAAAAAGCAGGTGTTGCAATTTTATTTGCAGACACAGAAGACTTTAAACCATCAAAAGTAAGGAAGGACAAGAATGGTCACTTCATATTTGTTAAGGGTAATACTCAACATGATGAGATCTCAATTATTAATATCTATTCACCCAACCAGAATGCACCTCAATTTATAAGAGAAACTCTAACAGACATGAGTAACTTGATTTCCTCCAGCTCAATAATCGTCGGAGATTTCAACACTCCTTTGGCAGTGTTGCATCGATCCTCCAGCAAGAAGCTGAGCAAAGAAATCTTAGATTTAAACCTAACCATCCAATATTTAGATTTAGCAGACATCTACAGAACATTTCATCCCAACAAAACTGAATACACATACTTCTCATTAGCCCATGGAACTTACTCCAAAATTGACCGCATTTTAGGTCACAAGTCCAACCTCAGTAAATTTAAAGGAATAGAAATTATTCCATGCATCTTCTCGGACCATCATAGAATAAAACTTGAATTGACTAACAACAGGAATCTGCATACTCATACAAAAACATGGAAGTTAAATAACCTTATGCTGAATGATAGCTGGGTCAGAGATGAGATTAAGAAAGAAATTGCCAATTTTTTGGAACAAAACAACAATGAAGACACAAACTATCAGAACCTCTGGGACACCGCTAAGGCAGTTCTAAGAGGGAAATTTATAGCACTGGAAGCCTTCCTCAAGAGAACGGAAAGAGAGGAAGTTAACAACTTAATGGGACATCTCAAGCAACTGGAAAAGGAAGAACATTCCAACCCCAAACCCAGTCGAAGGAAAGAAATAACCAAAATTAGAGCAGAATTAAATGAAATTGAAAACAAAAGAATAATACAACAGATCAATAAATCAAAAAGCTTGTTTTTTGAAAAGGTCAATAAAATAGATGAACATCTGGCCAACCAAATCAGAAAAAAAAGAGTAAAATCTCTAATATCATCAATCAGAAACAACAAAGACGAAATAACAACAGACTCATCAGAAATCCAAAAAATCCTTAATGAATATTACAAGAAACTTTATTCTCAGAAATATGAAAATCTGAAGGAAATTGACCGATACATGGAATCATGCCACCTTCCAAGACTTAACCAGAATCAAGTGGAAATGTTGAACAGACCCATATCAAGTTCAGAAATAGCATCAACTATACAAAACCTCCCTAAAAAGAAAAGCCTGGGACCAGATGGTTTCACGTCAGAATTCTACCAAACCTTTAAAGAGGAATTAGTACCTATATTATTCAACCTGTTCCAAAATGTAGAAAAAGAAGGAAGACTACACAACACGTTCTATGAAGCAAACATCACTCTGATCCCCAAACCAGGAAAAGACCCAACAAGAAAAGAAAATTATAGACCAATATCACTAATGAATACAGATGCAAAAATATTCAACAAGATCCTAACAAACAGAATCCAGCAACACATCAAACAAATTATACATCATGACCAAGTTGGTTTTATCCCAGGGTCTCAAGTCTGGTTCAATATACGTAAATCTATAAATGTAATTCAGCACATAAACAAATTAAAAAACAAAGACCATATGATTCTCCCAATTGATGCAGAAAAAGCTTTTGATAATATCCAGCATCCCTTCATGATCAGAACACTCAAGAAAATTGGTCTAGAAGGGACTTTCCTTAAACTGATAGAGGCCATCTACAGCAAACCCACAGCCAATATCATATTGAATGGAGTTAAATTGGAATCATTTCCACTCAGATCAGGAACCAGACAAGGCTGCCCATTGTCTCCATTGCTTTTCAACATTGTAATGGAAGTTTTAGCCACTGCAATTAGGGAAGAAAAGGCGATCAAGGGTATCCATATAGGGGCAGAAGAGATCAAACTTTCGCTCCTTGCAGATGATATGATTGTGTATCTGGAAAACACTAGGGACTCTACTTCAAAACTCCTAGAAGTGATCAAGGAATACAGCAGCATCTCAGGTTACAAAATCAACATCCATAAATCGGTAGCCTTTATATACACCAACAACAGTCAAGTTGAAAAAGCAGTTAAGGACTCTATCCCATTCACAGTAGTGCCAAAGAAGATGAAATATTTGGGAATTTACCTAACAAAAGACATGAAAGATCTCTATAAAGAGAACTATGAAACTCTAAGAAAAGAAATAGCTGAAAATGTTAACAAATGGAAAAACATACCATGATCATGGCTGGGAAGAATCAACATTGTCAAAATGTCCATACTACCCAAAGCAATATATAATTTCAACGCACTCCCTATTAAAGTTCCACTGTCATATTTTAAAGATCTTGAAAAAACAATACTTCGTTTTATATGGAATCAGAAAAAACCTTGAATAGCCAAGACATTACTCAGAAATAAAAACAAAACAGGAGGAATCACACTACCAGAACTCAGACTTTACTACAAATCGATAGTGATCAAACAGCATGGTATTGGCACAACAACAGAGAAGTAGATGTCTGGAACAGAATAGAGAACCAAGAGATGAATCCAGCTACTTACCGCTATTTGATTTTTGACAAGCCAGTTAAAAACATTCAGAGGGGAAAAGATTCCCTATTTAACAAATGGTGCTGGGCAAACTGTCTGGCAACCTGCAGAAGACTAAAATTGGACCCACACCTTTCACCATTAACTAAGATAGACTCTCATTGGATTAAAGATTTAAACTTAAGACATGAAACTATAAAAATACTAGAGGAGAATGCAGGGAAAACCCTTGAAGAAATTGGTCTGGGTGAGTATTTCATGAGGAGAACCTCCCGGGCAATTGAAGCAGCTTCAAAAATACACTACTGGGACTTGATCAAACTAAAAAGCTTCTGCACAGCTAAGAACACTGTAAGTAAAGCAAGCAAACAGCCCTCAGAATGGGAGAAGATATTTTCAGGGTATATCTCTGACAAAGGTTTAATAACCAGAATCCACAGAGAACTCAAATGCATCAGCAAGAAAAAAACAAGGGATCCCATCGCAGGCTGGGCAAGGGATTTGAAGAGAAACTTCTCTGAAGAAGACAGGCGCACGGCCTTCAGACATATGAAAAAATGCTGATCATCTTTAATCATCAGAGAAATGCAAATCAAAACTATTTTGAGATATCATCTAACTCCACTGAGACTAGCCTATATCACAAAATCTTAAGACCAGAGATGTTGGGGTGGATGCGGAGAAAAGGGAACACTTCCGCACTGCTGGTGGGTATGCAAATTAATACATTCCTTTTGGAAAGATATATGGAGAACACTCAGAGATCTAAAAATAGATCTGCCATTCAATCCTGTAATCCCTCTGCTGGGCATATACCCAGAAGACCAAAAATCACAACATAACAAAGATATTTGTACCAGAATCTTTATTGCACCCCAATTCATAATTGCTAAGTCATGGAAAAAGCCCAAGTGCCCATCGATCCAGGAATGGATTAATAAATTGTGGTATATTTTCACCATGGAATACTATGCAGCCTTAAAGAAAGATGGAGACTTTAACTCTTTCATGTTTACATGGATGGAGCTGGAACATATTCTTCTTAGTAAAGTATTTCAAGAATGGAAGAAAAAGTACCCAATGTACTCAGCCCTACTATGAAACTAATTTGGGGCTCTCACATGAAAGCTATAACCCAGTTACAACCTAACAATAGGGGGAAGTGGAAAAGGGAGGGGGTATGGTGTGTAGAGGGAGGGGGATCGGTGGGATCACACCTGTGGTGCATCTTACAGGGGTATTTGCGAAACTTGGTAAATGTAGAATGTAAATGTTTTGGCACAGTAACTGAGATAACACCAGAAAGGCTATGTTAACCATTGTGATAAAAATGTGCCAAATGGTCTATGAAGCGAGTGTATGATGCCCCATGTTCATATCAACATATACAGTTATGATTTAATAAAAAAAAATAATAAAACCAAAAAAAAAGAAAAAGAAATTCAAAAAATCCTTAATAACTATTACAAGAAACGTTATTCTAAGAAATATGAAAATCTGAAGGAAATTGACGAATCCTTGGAAGCACATAACCTTCCAAGACTTAGCCAGAATCAAGTGGAAATGTTGAACAGGCCATATCAAGTTCTGAAATAACATCAACCATACAAATTCTCCCTAAGAAGAAAAGCCCAGGACCAGATGGCTTCATGCCTGAATTCTACCAAACCTTTAAAGACAAACTAGTACCTACATTACTCAACCTGTTCCAAAATGTAGAAAAAGATGTAAGACTACCCAACATGTCCCATGAAGCAAACATCACCCTGATCCCCAAACCAGGAAAAGACCCCAAAAGAAAAGAAAATTATAGACCAATATCACTAATGAATATAGATGCAAAAATATTCAACAAGATCCTAACAAACAGAATCCAGCAACACATCAAACAAATTATACATCATGACCAAGTCGGTTTTATCCCCGGGTCTCAAGGCTGGTTCAATATATGTAAATCTATAAGTATAATTCAGCACATAAACAAATTAAAAAACAAAGACCATATGATTCTCTCAATTGATGCAGAGAAAGCTTTTGATAATATCCAGCATCTCTTCATTATCAGAACACTTAAGAAAATTGGTATAGAAGGGACATTTCTTAAACTGATAGAGGCCATCTACACCAAACACACAGCCAATATCGTATTGAATGGAATTAAATTGAAATCATTTCCACTCAGATCAGGAACCAGACAAGACTGCCCATTGTCTCCACTGCTCTTTAACATTGTAATGGAAGTTTTAACCATTGCAATTAGGGAAGAAAAGGCGATCAAGGGTATCCATATAGGGTCAGAAGAGATCAAACTTTCACTCTTCGCACATGATATGATTGTATATCTGGAAAACACCAGGGGTTCTACTATAAAACTCTTAGAAATGATCAAGGAATACAGCAGTGTATCAGGTTACAAAATCAACATTCATAAATCGGAAGCCTTTATATGTAACAACAATAGCCAAGATGAAAAAAATATTAAGAACTCTATTCCATTCACAGTAATGCCAAAGAAGATAAATATTTGGGAGTTTATCTTACAAAGGAAATGTAACATCTCTATAAAGAGAACTATGAAACTCCAAGTAAAGAAATAGCTGAAAATGTTAACAAATGGAAAAACATACCATGCTCATGGCTGGGAAGAATCAAAATTGTTAAAATGGCCATACTACCCAAAGCAATATACAATTTTAATGCAATCCCTATTAAAGCTCCACTGTCATACCTTAAAGATCTTGAAAAAATAGTACTTCATTTTATATGGAATCAGAAAAAACCTCGAATAGCCAAGACATTACTCAGAAATCAAAACAAAGCAGGAGGAATCATGCTACCAGACCTCAGACTATACTATAAATCGATAGTGATCAAAACAGCATGGTACTGGCACAAACAGAGAAGTAGATATCTGGAACAGAGTAGAGAACCAAGAGATGAATCCAGCTACTTACCATTATTTGATCTTTGACAAGCCAATTAAAAACATTCAGTGGGGAAAATATTCCCTATTTAACAAATGGTGTTGGGTGAACTGGCTGGCAACCTGTAGAAGACTGAAACTGGACCCACACCTTTCACCATTAACTAAGATAGACTCTCACTGGATTAAAAATTTAAACTTAAGACACAAAACTATAAAAATACTAGAAGAAAGTGCAAGGAAAACTCTTGAAGAAATCGGTCTGGGCGAGTATTTTATGAGGAGGACCCCCTAGGCGATTGAAGCAGCTTCAAAAATACACTACTGGGACCTGATCAAACTGAGAAGCTTCTGCACAGCCAAGAACACAGTAAGTAAAGCAAGCAAACAGCCCTCAGAATGGGAGAAGATATTTGCAGGTTATGTCTCCGACAAAGGTTTAATAACCAGAATCCACAGAGAACTCAAACATATAAGCAAGAAAAGAACAAGGGATCCCATCGCAGGCTGGACAAGGGACTCGAAGAGAAACTTCTCTGAGGAAGACAGGCACACAGCCTACAGACATATGAAAAAATGCTCGTCATCTTTAATCATCAGAGAAATGCAAATCAAAACTACTTGGAGATATCATCTAACTCCAGTAAGATTAGCACATATCACAAAAATTCCAAGACCAGAGACATTGGCGTGGATGTGGAGAAAAGGGAACACTTCTACACTGCTGGTGGGAATGCAAATTAATACATTCCTTTTGTAAAGATGTTTGGAGACCACTTAGAGATCTAAAAATAGATCTGCCATTCAATCCTGTAATTCCTCTACTAGGCATATACCCAGAAGACCAAAAGTCACATCATAACAAAGATATTTGTACCGGAATATTTATTGCAGCCCAATTCATAATTGCTAAGTCATGGAAAAAGCCCAAGTGCCATGGATCCATGAATGGATTAATAAATTGTGGTATACGTACCCCATGGAATATTATGCAACCTTAAAGAAAAATGGAGACTTTACCTCTTTCATGTTTACATGGATGGAGCTGGAACATATTCTTCTTAGTAAAGTATTTCAAGAATGGAAGAAAAAGTATCCAATGTAATCAGCCCTACTATGAAACTAATTTATGGCTTTCACGTGAAAGCTATAACCCAGTTATAACCTAAGAATAGGGGGAAGGGAGAGGGTGGGGTAGGAGGGGGGGCGGAGTGAGGGTCACTGGTGGGATTACACCTGTGGTGTATATGTGAAATACAAGGGTATATGTGAAACTTAGTAAATGTAGAATGTAAATTTCTTAACACAATAACTAAGAAAATGCCAGGAAGCTTATGTTAACCAATGTGATGAAAATGTGTCAAATGGTCTATAAAACCAGTGTATGGTGCCCCATGATCACATTAATGTTTACAGCTATGATTTAATAATAAAAAAAAATGATGATAAAAAAAAGAAGAAGTAGGGGTTGGGTTGAAAATGGATTTGGCTATTTATTACCATGAAGGAAAAATATTTTAAGATCAAAGCTGTTCTAAAACTGGAAATGGGTTCATGGGCCCATTTCCACCCAAGTCTATACCATTATCTTATAAACTTGGATGTTTCGTAGAAATTAGATGAATTGTCCTTTAATAGGTTGCCTATTGCATCTGCTGACCCTGGTTCAAACATGGCTTTTCCTCACATTAAAAATACTCAGAAACCCCAAATGTATGAAGATTTTATACCTGGAATTCCTAGGTACAGACTGGGGGCCCATTTGTATCTCTTTGTTTGTTTCCTCAACTCTTGTAATGATTCTAAGGCTCCTCACCTTTCTGTGAACTTCATTGAAATGAATGTACAGGAGTGAGTTGGTTCCCTTTCCTGAGCTGCCCTCTCTTTTTTCAGAAGCCTAGGAGATGAGACAATGGTTTAATTGAGACAGCAACCTGCATTTGGGCCCTGCATGAACCTATCTCTCTGTTGTTTTTGGGCAGTAGTCTCAGTAAACTGCCTCAAAAATGTTTTTTCTGATATTTTTGCCAATATTGCAATTTTCCACCAAGGCTTTTGAGGAAATAGAAAGCCTCAGTGACTTGTTCATAAAAAAACAAAATATAATTTTACAGGCACTTTATATATTGTATTTTATGATATAACATGTTATGTGTATAATACTTATACATAACTATAATATTTATACATAGATATTATACATTTGCTCTTTCTTCATTAAGATACACTCTCTAACATCCAGTGTGCAACTTGTAGGATTTTTCTTGTGTGATCCGAAGCAATTCAAGATTCAAAAATCTTCACATTGGGACATACCATGTTAAAATAAGGGAGTCTTTCTCTCTCTTTCTGTCTGTCTGTCTCTCCCTCTCTCTCTCTCTACTTATGCATCTATATGTGTGTGTGCGTGCGTGTCATGGAGTAAGGAGAATAGCACCCTCCTCCTCTATGATAGGATTAAACTTAATTTAGGGAGACCCTCTTCAGTGAGGAAAATGACTTCTAGTTTGCCCTACAGAACAACTATTTCAGGAGGAGGTAGACATTAGACCTGAAGGTTTTGCCTTCTCTCTGCCTTTCATAAAGAGAGGACATTTGGATTTAAGTACTGAAGATATAAACACTCTTACTATTTAGAATAGAGGTTCTCAAACATTGGGAGCATCTAAATTACCTGAGTGTTTCAAAACACAGATTGTTTCTGGAGACCCCGTGTTCAGAACTCCTACTATTCTGCAGTCTTAGTACCCAACATGTGGTCTGTGGTCTGGCAGTGTGGGTTGTCACCTGGGAGCCGGTTAGAAATATGAAATCTCCAGCATTGAAAATCAGATCTGCATTGTATCAGGGTACCCAGGTGATGTGTATATATATTTAAGGCTGAGAAGCAGAAGCACTATTTTGGAGTAGTAGTTTGTAACCATTTCCTGCTATTGCTATATACAACATAATAATTGCCCGTAGTCACACCTAATGTTATAGGCAATTTCCACTGCATTCCTTTTATCATAGGAAAAAAACAAAAAGTGTATTCCACATCTAGGAAGGTAGTGACATTGCTATAACTACTCTAATTTATAATATTTATCGTTTTAATATTAACTAGTCAATAACACATCCCATAATCATTCCCAATACTATAGTCAAAACTATGAGAGGTATTGGCTTTCTTTTCCCCCAGACAAGAGTTGAAAAGTTGTGATGTACAGCGCTTATTCATAAACTAAGCTCAGAACAAGAACTTACAGGTATGAAAAGATCAATAAGCAAATCTAGAAATGTCTGGACAAAAAAGTATGAACTCAATCCAGACCACATCAATCTACTTATGAAAAAAAAAATAAGTATTAAGTATTTCTACTTTTCTATTTGATGGAATGCCCAGCAATATCTTATGGCAAGCTTAGCTGTGTCTACCAAAAGAAAAACAAACAAACAAAAAAACCCATGATTTAGTTTACTGAGATAATTTGGAAAATGCAATCAAAATCTAGAGACTACTTTTTTCTTTTTTTTTTTTTGAGATAGAGTCTCAAGCTGTCACCCTGGTAGAGAGTGCTATGGAATCACAGCTCACAGCAACCTCAAACTCTTGGGCTTAAGTGATTCTCTTGCCTCAGCCTCCCGAGTAGCTAGGACTACAGGCACCCATCACAATGCCCGACTATTTTTTGCTACAGTTGTGATTGTTGTTTAGCTGGCCCAGGACAGATTCCAACCCGCAGCCTCGGTGTATGTGGCCTGGCCAGCGCCCTACCCACTGAGCTATGGGCACTCCCAGCTCTGGGCACTGTCTAGAAACTTTTTTGTGTGTGTAGTTTTTGGCCAGGGCTGGGTCTGAACCCCCCACCTCTGGCATATGGGGCTGGCGCTCTACTCCTTTGAGCCACAGGTGCTGCCCCACTTAGAGACTTTTTAATACAAAACTTCTCTTTCCTGAATATGTTTTTACTTTTTAAGGATAACTTCAATAGAAATTCAATGCAACAGACACTTTTACAAATTTATGTATATGTGTGTGTTGTTAGGGTAACATGTTCGATTCTAAACATTTTGCCTTAGCAACTACAAGAAACATAAATCTATTGCATCAATTGTTTACTACATTTTTTAAAAATGTAATTAGAAGACTTTTGATTCCAGTGAGCTATTTAGCTCCTATGAATTATATTTTATCTTTCCAAAATGCCATTAATATTAGAGAAACAAAATTTTCTTAAGCCATGGGAAATGGAGACTCAGAAATAATGAAGAAGTCGAGAAATTTTTGTAAAATTCAATGCAAGTAAAATCAGGTTAGGAGCAAATCTCATTGGGCTGAAAAGTCTGTAATTCCATAGAGATTAAAAGGTGACTTTTTCTAAAAATGCTTGTGGAATGGTGTAAGATTGTATCTAAGATGCAGGGAATAAAAGCAGCAGGGATATTGGATCCATATGTGGACCACTGTCTCCATAATGTGATTCAAGGTGTTTTTCTTCAAGAGAAAATTATAGAATAGTTTTCTAAATGAAGTTTCTTTATATTGATGTTCCCAGCTTTTATATCCACAAGAATCATCTGAAGATCTTGTTGAAAGGCATATTCTCATCGGTGGGATGTGGGGTAATGTCAGACATTGGGACTTTCTAACAATGTCCCAAGTGGTGCCAGTGCTGCTGGACTATGGACTGTTTTTTTTTTTAAAACCTAAGGCCTATACCAGCAATAAACAATTAGAAATTATAATTGGGAAAAAATCATCTCCTTCAAAGTAACGATAAAATCCCAGAGTACTCATAATAAGTCTGAAAAAGAATTCACAAAATCTAAACAATGAAGCATTTAAAACTAATAAGCATTATAAACAAGAATAGGAATACATGAAAGGCAAGTCCACATAAATGCATAGGATAAAAATAACATACTAATTTTATCGATTGGGTCCTTTATATCCTTACACTCAGTGACTCAAATTACTTATCCAGGTATCCAGGTTGAAAAACGTTTTAACTGCTCCATTTTTTCTTTTGGTGCTCGCTATTAAAACCAAACAGAAAAATAGAGGAGAGAGTTACCAGGGAAATTTTAAGTCATAATGGTCACTATAATTTTTGATTTGAATATAATTTTTTCCAGGCAATATGGGTTATTTAATATGGTTATAGTCTACAAAACTCAGCCATTTTTTTAACCCAAAAGGTAAGTAGCTTTTCAGTGGTTATTTTATACAATATTATTTTTTAAAAATTAGTTTTAATGGTGAGTTAAAAATTATTATCAGGAATCAATTGACATTTTAGGAACTCAGCCTTGGAGTTTGGTAGTGTAGTTTAAAAAATGAACATTGTGATATCCTCTGAGGGCTCTCATTCCTCTACTCAGGGTCAAAATGGAAGAAAATAACTAAAGACTAAAACGTAGAAAAGTTTTCAAGGGCTCTTAATAAAAATATGGAAAGCCAAGGGGAAGACAGTAATTTGAGAAATATGACCATGGTCTGAGAAGGACTCTTGTGGGGTTCTGAAAAGACATTAGAGTTGGTCTTAGAGATAGAAAGCATTGCTTAGAGTCTTGGCTTTACTTCTCCAGAGCTCTGTGAAATTCAGAGGTGTGCACTGAGCCTCCCTGAGATTATGAATTTTACATATGTAGAATACACTGATAAAATCTCCTTTGTAGGACTGTTGTAAATATTATATCAGGTAATGTGAAAGAATGCCCCTCAAAGAGTTTTTGGAAAGCACAAGGTGTTCATAAAATATTCCCTTTTGTTCACACAGATTCTCTTTCCTCTTCTTCCTCCCTCAAGTGACAATTTGCATAACTAGAATTAAACTGCCCATTAAGTTTAAGAATGTGACACTCAGGAAAAAAAAGTCACTGATCTTTACATTAACATTTGTAGTTGGCATTTGAGTAAGTTAAACAAAAACTACCTTCAAGGGGAAGAATGTGGACAGAGGTCTCAAATGATGACAAATCTGGGGCTACCTGCCTATGCCCCTGGGTTGTCATCATAATGACCTGGGTCTCCCTTATTTCTGTACCTATATGCTCCATGTAAGGCAAAGACCCACCATGAAATGGAAATTTCATCACCTTGAAAAGTCTCAACTACAAAGTCAAGATAGCATCATTGCTATTTGTCCTCTCCCAATCTTTTATTCTATGACTTCAGTTTATTATACATTTAAAATTCCAAAGCAATTGCCTTCAACCTAATGGCTGTGATCACAGTAAGCCTTTATAGAATGGCACTATATAATTTATTAAAAAATATCATGCATGTGTATGCCTGTTTCATTTTATTTTTTATTTTTATTTTTGGCTGGGGCTGTGTTTAAACCTGCCACCTCCAGTATATGTGGCCGGCGCCCTACTCCTTTGAGCCACAGGTGCTGCCCTGTCTGTTTCATTTTATTTGATCAATAAATTCAAGGTCTTTGGAATTATGCGGTACTGGGGAGGAGTGAGACACTGTAAAAATGACCAAATCTTTCTTTGTTCATTGAAGGAGGAAAAGCAAGCCTTCTCACTTAGCGTCTTTGGTTGAGATTTTTGCCCCTACCATGCTTCTGAAATTTCTACCATCACTGACCCAACCTCTCCATGGCATTCATGCTATTCGCTCTCCACAGCCCACTGCTCTTCCTACAGACTTCTTGCTGAGGTTCTCTCCTCAAAGGACTTCCTCCTCAGTTCTCTCTTCTGACCCACATCTTACTTGTGATTAGTATTTGTGCTATCCCCTTCTCTTTGCCCTGTATGTAAACCTGCTTCTCAGGTCATCAAAGACATTCATCAGGAGCCATTACTCCAAAGTCTGATTAAATTAAAGATTTCTTATGTGTGCTTTAAAATCATAAAAATATATATTGATGGTGAGGGAAAAATAGGTGTGTGTGTGGAGGGGGGGTGCACAGTGGCTCACGCCTGTAATCCTAGCACTCTGGGAGGCTGAGGTGGGTGGATTACCTGAGCTAATGGGTTCGAGATCAGCCTGAGTAAGAGCAAGACCCTGTCTCTAAAACTAGCTGGCCGTTGTGGCAGGAGTCTGTAGTCCCAGCTACTGGGAGGCTGAAGCAAGAGGATAGCTGGAGGCCAAGAGTTTCAGGTTGCTGTGCACTATGACACTATGGCACTCTACTGAGGGCATCAAAGTGAGACTCTGTCTCAAAAATTAAAAAAAAAAAAAGATTTCCTACTGTGTCAACTTATGCTTCTGAACCTCAGATTCCTCTAATAGGTATACAGACAATGAGACTTACTTCACAGGGATGTCATGAGGGTTAGAGAAGTTGGTTTTTATCAGGCATTTACAAGAGTTCCTGGCTAATTTGAGTTCTCTGTAGATCTTAGTTGTCAAGCCTTTGTCAGATTCATGACATGAAAATATCTTTTCTCATTCTAAAGGTTGTCTATTTGCTTTAATTGTTGTGTCCTCAACTGTGTAGAAGCTTTTTAGTTTATTTAAATTCCATTTGTTTATTTTCGTTGTTGTTGCAACTGCCACTGAAGTCTTCTTCATAAAATTTTTGCCCAGGCTTACATCCTCTGAGTTTAGAGAACTCAAATTAATCCACAAAAAAAGAGCCAACAATTCCATATATCACTGGACAAGAGACATGAACAGAACCTTCTCTAAAGACAGACTGACAAACATATGAAAAAATGCTCATCATCCCTAATCATCAGAGAAATGAAAATCAAAACCACCCTGAGATATCACCTAACTCCAGTGAGAATGGCCCACATCACAAAGTCCCAAAGGTTCATGCAGATGCTGGCATGATTATAGAGAGAAAGGAATACTTTTTCAATGTTGGTGGGACTACAAACTACTATAGGCTCTTTGGAAAGAAATATGAAGAATTCTCAGAGAACTCAGATTACATGTCCCATTTGATCCTGAAATCCCATTACTAGCCATCTACATAAAAGAAAAATATCATTTTATCATAAAGACATTTGCACAAGATTGTTTATTGCAGTTCAATTTACAATCACCAGATTTGGAAATAACCTAAATGCCCATCAACCCAGGAATGGACTAATAAGCTGTGATATATGTATACCATGGAATGCTAATTAGCCATAAAAAATGGAGACTTTACATATTTTGTCTTAACCTGGATGGAGTTGAAACATATTACTAAAGAGAATATGTTTCTATCACAAGAATAGAAAAGCAAATATTCAATGCCCTCAATACTAATATGAAGCCAGTAGATGATCTAATACACACTCATATAAGAGAAAAATTCAATTCAAGTTGGGGGGGAATGGGAACAAGAGAGGGGGAAGAAATGAGGGGAGGGGATTGGTGTGCTCCCACTGAAAGGGCATAATGTACAGGTGTATGGCACACCTTTTGGGTGTGGGACACAACTACAAGAGGCACTCTACCTAACAAATGCAAACATTGTAACCTAGTTGTTTGTACCCTTATATTAACCAGAAATAAAAAGAAAGGGAAAAAAAAGAGTTCATGGCTTGTGAAATGTGTGTATTAGTGATTACAACTATTACAAAGTGTAATAGAGCAGATTCCATGGTGTATCAACAGGTGGAATAGCTCAGCTGGAACTTTTGGACCCCCAATGAGAGAAGAAAAAAAAATGAGCATAACAAGCCTTTCAAGCAAAAGTCTCTCCCTATTCCAGACGAAAATGTCATGTGAAGAAACTATTAGAAATACAAATGATAAAAACAAAACAAAAAACAACAACAAAAAAGAAATACAAATGATAGAGTGAGCTTATTCTGCCACTTCTTTACCATAGGGACTTAAACTTCTGAACAGAAATGATACTTAGACTTGTTAAATGATACTTAGATACTTATTAAAATTTGATCAGCTAGGTTATAAACATACGATTTCTTTAGATTTCTATGTCCTATTTTTGTAGTACTAGCTCAGAGAAAATAATGATATCAACAATATTAATATCTGTACCAATTAAACCATGTTCATGTTTTAGTCATTGCCATGGGAAGAGAGATTGGGAGAGGAAAGTCTAGGTAGCTACAGAACCAATCAAAGTCTGAAGAAGAGATTTCCAGGGTAATTTGTTCTATGTAAACTTGAAATGAAAATTGGGGAAATCAATTGTGAACAATGCCGTTGTTCCATAGGGAAGTCATTGAGATTTACCTTTGTCTCTGTTGCCAGATCCTCTAGGATCCACTATCATTTTCTCCTTTACCCCATAAAACTACATAAAGAAAAATACAAGAGGATTCCCTTAGAGACTTTTGGAATAAAACCCAGTGCCTCCAGGTTGGATTCGATTACCATAAACCTCCTGAGACATTGTTCACCTTCTAAGGATAGAACTAATCTTTACTGGAGATTTTTGCAGGATTTTAGATTGTTTACCCTGGGTTTGTTTTTTGGAATACTCAGTGAATCTCGGATAATATCGTGGGACTCAGATTCACAAAATTCTCTAATGCCTTGGCTACACAACTTGATGTCAAAGGGGAGCATTGCTTCATCTTGGGGGTTATTCTTCTTTCTGTTGCCCCAGGGGTTTGATGAATGTACCATCAGTCAGAGGACTCTGTTGTTTTAAAATCATCAGGAACAATGAAACAGAGTGAGAAAGAATTATTCATTTCAGTACAATTTCATTTAAAAAATGACTATTGTATATCATCTATGTGCCAGAAAAATCTTCTAGACCCTTGGAATCCAAAAGAACATGATCCAACATGGATTTCAAAATGTACATCAACTTGTCTTCATCATCTTCATTTTTTAGAAGGAAAATGGAGATTCATTGAGCTTAATCAATATCTCCTTTAAAACATTACCCATCATCAAGCATTTTTATTGGGTATGAGTAAAAGATAATTATCTCAAACAAGAAAATAACAGAATCAGAATCAGCTAGAGATTCATATATGTTGTGTGGAAAGAAAGTGAGTCAGACCAGAATCTATTCCCATCTCCACCACTAGCCAAGCTAATGACCTTACATAGCTTCACTTTTCCCACTTAGATAATAAAGCTTATCTCTCTACACTCTTCAAAATATTTTAAATGAGTTACATCATGACCCATGAATGATCAAAAATTTTAAATTTTTAGACCAAAGATAAATTATATAATTTTAAAGAGGCAATGTTAGCCACCATTTTACCAAATTTAAGAAGCATGGGATGGGATTATTTTCAATATAAAATGATTTACTGCATGAATATGGTTTGTAGCTTCCCATTCTCTCCAAAGAGTAAACAAGCATTATTCAAATGTCATTGAAAGACTTTTCTGGGGGGTAAAATAAATAAAGTGCTCTGTAACTATTCAATATTTTGTTATGATTCACAAGAATGACATGTTGTAATTAATTCTTGTAGCGTATGTGTGTGTGTTTCTAAAAATAGGTTTGGGGGATTTTTGTTTAATTTTTTTTTTTTTTAAAGAAAAGATGGTAGAGGAAAGGAAGGCAGTATAATCCACACATGCAGACAATTATATACTTTAGAGGAGACTTAATTGTCTTGAGCTCTGATGCTAAAACCTGCTAGTAGCCATGCACAGAGGCAGATCCCTTACTGCCCTGACATATAGTATAAGTGGTCACTGTTAGTGACCCAATAGTCACCAGGAAAGGCCTAATTATGTCCAGTGCCTCAAGCAGATGTGAGTGACTAAAGTTTCCTTAAACATGGAAGGAACACTTTCTTTGTAACTTTAATTTTCTGTCAAAGATTTACTTTTACCACACATGAGGTTATCAGATACACTTTGGGACTTGAGTGAATCCTATTTTCTTAAAGTTGTTGATAACAGAAAAGGAAATAAGTATGTGCCTTCCATTCTGGGCCAGACTATTTCTGCTCTTGGCCTACTGTCTTCCTCACTCCCTATAGAGTATAAAGAGACTCTCTTCTTTACTACCACTGGTAACAGATGTTTGCTTGTACATAGTATGATAAACCAAATGTCTTTTTCTTTTTCTAATAAACCAGTGAGTAGATGAGACACTTAATTTTCTTTTCTTTTCTTTTTTCTTTTTCTTTTCTTTCTCTCTCTCTCTCTGTCTTTCTTTCTTTTTTCTTTTTTTTTTTGACAGAATTTCACTTTGTTACCCTCTGTAGAGTACCATGGCATCATAGCAATCTTAAAGTCTTGGGCTCAAGCAACCAACCATCTTGCCTCAGCTTCCAAGTAGCTAGCACTACAGCTGCCCACCTAACCCCTGGCTAGTTTTATAGAAGGGGCCGTACTCTTGTTCATTCTGGTTTCCAAATCCTAAGCTCAAGCAATTCACCCACCTCAGCTTCCCAGAGTGCCAGGATTAAAGGCGCTAGCCACCACGCCCAGCTGACAATTTTCTGCTCCATTTGTGCATGTGGAAACTAAAGTCAGAGAGATTATCTGATTTCTTCAAAGTCATTTTGTCAGTTAGCAGTGGGTCTAATTTAGAACATTTAAATCTCTGTACTCAACATGCATTCCTTTCACCCAGTGTATCTCGATGTGTGGTTCCCAGACCAGCAGCATCAGCATCATCTGGAATTTTACTGGGTCCCATCCAGGGTAAACAGAATAATGGCATGGCAAGGATGTCTACATCCTAATTCTCTGATGTAGAGTTGCACAACAGATTGGCACGGCATAACCTACTTCACCTCCTGCACAGCAAAAGGACTTTGTAGGTAAGATTACATTAAGAATCTTAAGATGGGAATATTATCTTGGATTGTCTGGGTTAATCCAATGTAGTTGCAAGTGCCCTAATGGCAGAAGGACCAGAGTGAGATGTTGGGATAGAAGTACAACTTAAAGAATATTCACAAAGGATTCAGGTGGGTTCTGGAATGGAAAAAAGGCAATGAAATGGATTTTTTTCCTGGGTCTTCTAGAAAGGAGGCCACCTTGCTGACCCCTTGGGCTTCTTCCCCCCACCCCACCATAACATAATACATTTGTGTTGTTTTAAACCATTAAATTTGTGGCATTTTCGTGTGGGAGCAGAAGGAAACCTCAGAGACATGCTGATTAGACATCCTATATTTTGAAGAGCCCTTTAGGTATTTTTGATGCCTGGTAAAATTGGAGAATCACCATGATAAACTATTGAGTAGAAATTTTAACATGCCAACAAAATTCCTATTGTACTGGAATGAGTCTGTCAATGGAATTAATACATAGTTCAACAATGATGATGATAAAATAGTTAGAGAGAACTCTGCAGAGACCCAAAGACAGTGAGCAGAGATAAGAATCCTTTTCCAGAAGCAAGTGGAGAAAGAACCCCTTGGAGGTGGGGGGTGAAGAAGGGGAGCCTGTGCCAGTGCTGTGATGAGATGAGGGAGAAAGGGCTGAGTGAGGACTTCTGTCTCTGTCTAGCTTTGTGCCCCTGCAGACTTCCTGTGGGTCTTTATTTTATGACTTGAAAAATAAAAGAGACCAAATCATGATGAAGTCTCCGGTAGTTGCAAGACTACTAGTTTTTAACTGCAAGAACTGCAAGTCTATGGAAAAGTAGTTAGAGATATGGGCAATCAAAAATCTTCAATTTTACTCAACTCTAATTAATATTTAACATTTAATATTGTTAATGTTAATATTTAACATTCAATTATGATGTAAGCAATGACCAATTTTGGTGATGGCAGAAACTATTTTGTATTCGCCAGTAGAAAACACAGGTATGTTCCTATTACATTACACTGGTGGATCTCTCTTAATTTAATATCCTTTGCATTTTTATTTAAAATATTAGTAGTAATTAGATGCACCACTAGATCCTTAGTATATAATCTGCTAATATGGAAACATATATATATATATATATATATATAAAATCACAAATTTATCTTTTAACATTTAAATAACTGTCTTTCAAAAACTTGGGCTTTTTGAAGTTATATCTGTATGCATGGACATGGGTATTATATATTTATATTTTCAAGTCTCTTCTGATAAATACTTCATAGGTGCCATTAGACTGCCAAAGAAATTCATTGCCAAAAAAAAAGCAAGGAAAAACACACCTACTATCAAATGTACCTCACAATGTAATGTGATATGAACAAAACTGTAGCATATTTAATAATGAAATGGAGAAAGATGGTGAAACCTTGTTTAAAATTATATAAATCAAACTAGATGAGCACAGGGACTTAGGGCTTTTTTATATTTTCTCAATATTTTTGTTTGTTTGTTTGTGTTTTGTCCACATAAGCATCTCCATGCCAAATTGGTATGATTTCTGCCTAGTTAAAAATCTTTGGAATCTCATCTTGCTTCCTAGTGATACTGGTCTATACATCTTAAAAGGCTGAGGAAGATGCTCTGTATATTTTATTCTTCCTTAATTATACTTGTTGTGGAGTCACCTAATGGCTTTTATACTTCCCACAGATTCAGCTCAACACTCACCCAGTGACCAGGGAAATAGCAAACTCTGAGGTAGGAAATACAGCAGTTGCAAAGACGACTTTGAAATATGATACAATCCAGTGAACAGCTTTCCGAGGTGTGTTTTGCTCTTTTGATACTATATTCCTTGCCGGGACTTTGAAGTCCACATTTAAAACTACAACTGTTTGAATGTGATAGAATAAGATAACGTATGAAATTAGGGTAGATGGATGCAATTACCTCATGGATGTCTAATGATAGATTAAGTGTACTACCTCATGTACACTTGGTAGTTCTAAGATAGTTCAAATCAGCCTCCAAATTATTATCTGCTCATCCAGAGCTTATCCAAATGATCAGAATTTCGTCACCGTCCAAAATTTCAGCTGACACTTGTGTGAGAATTTATTTTCCCTAGAGGTTTCTCTTTCTACTTCCAGCCAGAAATATTACACATATTTCTCAAGTCCTACAGCCAACAGGTCCCAAATGGACTGGAAAACAAAACAAAAACAAGCAAAAAAGTAAATAGCAATAAATCGCTGTGAAATTCAGTTGCGGAGAATTAACTTCCCGAGGGAATACTGCAGTTCTTTACATCTTGTGCTCTGGTATTTCTGCAAATGATGCTGTAAATGTGGCTACTTTAATGTACCAGTATTGGAAAACAATAATATTTTACTCATTCTGCATGCATTGCCCCAAATCTAGGTTCTACCTTAAAATTTAAAAAGGTAAGAGAGTTGTAGAGGTTAGAAGAATAAGCCACAGTGATAAGGAAGGCCTGGCAATGTAAATCTAGAAGGAAAGATTCACAAGAGCAGGACTACTCATTATGAGGAAGGAAAAAAAAATGAGGGCTGACAAGTAACATGATACAAAAGAATAAATGAAATAAAACAAAGATGAAAAAATATCTCAGGCAAGAACAGAGAGCAAGCATGGTTCACTTATCCTTAGATCAAAACCAAAGGAAAATATAGTAAATGGCTCTGAGAAATTGACCAATCTTCAACTTGTTCAATTTCAGGGTGAATTACTATGGGAAAGTGTAGAATCTCCTCTCTGAAAATCTTGACTGAAATACTATTCTCTATCTCACATTATTTAAATTGTGCTTTATCTTGATTTCAGAGAATGGGAAAGGTTTTTCAAGATCCCTTAGCGTTAATGAATTCCAATATTCTGTGCATTATTCTATAATAAGATAAATGCAATCAAGAAACCTTATTTATAGAAATTGTCATGTCTATAGAGGCATCCTATGGAGAAATCATGACATGCTAGTAGTGATAGCTGGAAAATTCTGCTCTAAGAAAGGAGCATTGTGTTCCCCCAAATTATCTTTCAGACTCACCTTCCCATTTGCTGAAATTATTGCATGTTATTTGGTTTTAAAAGAGAATGTGGTGAGAGATCTTAAAGAGAATTGGCTCTGACAATGATATTTACTGTTCAATTATTCCTCAGAAGTCCTTAAGCTTCTTCACATTTCATAGCCACTGGCTCTTTTGTGGAGCTACATGGATGGTTCTTGTTAATAACCTACAGGCAGAAATCACATGTCTCATTTCTGGGTCAAAATACATAAGATTAGGTGGAATTTCTTCACATGTCCCTTGCATGAGGCTGTGGTTCACATAGAAACCATGTGCCAAGAAGGCAGCACTATAAAACGGATGATTAGATCATCATCACCACAATTGCACAATTCTTGATATGAATGGTAAATATAATTTGAAAAGTTAAGCATTGGCCTCTTATCTGAATGGTTTCAACCATGTTTGACATAATATTGAGATAGAAACATTTCCACTGTATTCTCAATTCTTCCACCAGCCATTCCTATAAAGAAACAGCATCACTAATTTTTGGCTAAGAGGAAGGAGCTGTTGTTTTACCTATTGTTTCACAGAAATTTGAAATTATTTTGGCTCTACAAGCTGATTATATTTACCACAGAGAATATTTTTAAACCATGAATGTCACATGGCCTATTTAAACAATTACAGAAGTAAGTCCATATGAAAACACACGCTTACACACACGTACACATACATAAATTGGATCTTACATTTACATAGTATTAAGAAAATATTGATGCTATTTGTGCATTTTTCATCATTTTTCCACTTATATATTTTATAAACCCATTAAATCAAAGAAGTGTTGTACACATGTGCATACGCAAACATTACTTTGGGATTTCATTATTTTCCAAAACAAATATTTAATTACAATGGAATTAAGGAAATTGATTTTGTTTTGCTATAATGGAAACATTATTTAGCTCTTCGAGGTTCAATTTTCTAGAATAAATAATATTCAGAGAATTTTGAAACACTAAGACTTGAACAAAATTAACATACACAATTTGTATTATAGAGGAAACAAAGTACACTTCACCATCATCATCATTTTCTTTTTAATTTTCACAACACCTTAAAGATCTTTAGCCTCACTTTATAACAGATAAAATAAAGCTTACACAGCAAGAAAAACATGGCATTAAAACTCAAATCTAGATTTCAGTCTCCTCTTAAACTATACTTCCACCATGCAGTAAAAATGTTTGTTTCCCTGCTGTTTCATCAGGGTCTGGCAGATATTCATTGTGTGCTCAGATAGAGGTAGGCAATTAGAATTTTATAAATGGGCTATTTGAAACTACGCAAATGTGCTTGAGGGAAACCCTAGAGACAATGAAACATGAAGGGGGCTTGAAATAACAGAGAGGCCTTGTGATATATTAGAACTATAGGGGCAAAGGAGGGAAGCAAGGACCAGCAGGAGCCTGGTGGGCTCCCTTGCCAGTCTTATGAGCATTGATAAAAGAATGACCACCAACAATCTGTGTTTCTCTTTTCTCACCATTGAGGATTTCTTAACTTGTGGCTTACATAGCTTGTACCCAACTGAGGACAGAGGGCAACAGAGCCTGATTTATGCTGTTCATTCAGGTCAGCCTACGTTGGCATAGAGAAGGGTGAAGTAGGAGTTAAGTGGACCTGGAAGGACAAAAATAGATTATCAGCCTACATGTCCATCCTTTTCATAGATAGAGAAATCACTTGGAGAAATCTGCACTGGGGAACAAACATTACTATCCAGAAAGTCAGCCTTAAAGTGTAATTAAAAATGAAACTGAGTCAGGAATGAACCACTTCCTAGGCAACAGGTTTTCACATATTAGTCAGAGAACACATCTGGGTATGAAAAAAAAGAAAGAACCTTTTGAATTCGAGCAGGTGTAAAATTCTGGTAAGGATAGGGATGTGAGTCAAGAAAAACAGCTCAAAGAAAAGAAAAATGATGAATGAAGTAAATAATAGAGGCAGAGTTTGGTTGCATGACTCAGAAAAGACAAGCAGAAGGCTGCCGTGATGGTGATGGAGTGACAGCTGGAGCTAAGATATTGTGTGATTGAAATGCACATAAAAGTGTTTCTTTAGTTTTTAGGTATGGCTTTGGAAAGATAAGCCTATATCTATCAACCATATAGAGGCATGCTGGATTTCAAAAAAATCTTGAGTTGAATGAACTAACTGTACTATGTTATGATGAAGGTGAGCAAAAATTCTGTAGTACATGTATTGTCTCTCTTCTCTATATCTCTTTAATACAGTCCAATTGCATTTACACTGGATAAAGGGAATGACCATGAAGATGACCAGGAAGATGAAGGACCTGTTAAAAAGAGAGAAATAGACACACACAGAGAGAGAGAGAGAGAGAGAGATCCTCCAGCAAAAATCTGAAGAGTATCAAGGTGAATTACAAGTTTGATTCATTTGCATGTATAAGACTATAGATTGAAAAAGTGTCAGTAGCAATTTAAGTAAGCACTTAAGCCCCTTCAGAAAAGAATTGATTTGGGATAAATCAGATATTTTATCCAGGTTAGGCTCAGTGCTTGGTAACTAGCCTTTTGCCTTTAAAAACTAATGACCTTCTCACATTAAAAAAAAAAGTATTCTATGTGCCTTCACGTTTTGGGTCAATTTAAATTATTCTTCAAAATGATCTAAACCATATTCTAATGATCTGAATTTCATCAATTACCTAGAATCCTTCAAATTAACTAATACATTGTACCTTCTTGGAAACACTGCTGGGAGGTTCTCCCAGTAAGTATTCCTGGTCCCTTCCATCCTGCTCCTCTTTCTTTTTCTCCTTCTCCTCATCCTCCTTCTTCTTTTTCAGCAAAACTTTAAAGAATTTACTTTAGCAAACGATCTGTCCTTCAATTATCTAGTATCTCTTCTTTTAGTGCCACCCTGAGAGGATGAAAGTGTCATTTTAGATCATGGCTTACTCAGAGAAGCCATGATGGGAAGAGTTATGTTGGGACCCAGGAAATGATCTCCCCAAATATGGGAGATGCCATGCTATGTGCTTTGAATTAAGGAAAATTGAAAGGGAACCCAGAAACAAATATTCTTTCCTTCTGAGGCACCTGGAGGGGCTCTCTCTAGAATTTCTTCATCTAAAATAGCATCTTTCTCAAAAAGAAATACAATTGTTTTAAGACTCTCTCCCTAGGGATCTCATCAAATAACTAGCCAAGGGTAACCTAGATAAGAGAAGATGCTAGAGAATAGAAGACTCTGAAAATCATATGACACCTTGGCAGATTGTTCATCTTTTCCTCTGTAGATGGCTCCAATGTGGGGCTATATGTGCATAAAAAGACAACCTTTGCTTATAGTGAAGTTCTACCTCTCACCTTCTCACCACCTCTCCCAGAGCAACTAAAGAGATTTGTCCCAAGCCATCATTCTTTGGGCTCATTCATTTCCCCTGCAAGTCATTTCACCCCCCAGCCTGTCTCCTCTTCCCCTGTGAAATAGGAGTTATAAGCATCTGGACCTTGTCAGATTATCACGTAATCAAACTTCTGTGATATTTTTTTCTTTATGCCCATTAAACAAATTTGGTACACCCTTTTCTCCTGTTAATCTGCAGATTAAAATGAGGGTACGAGTGATTAGGTTATGCTGTTTGTGTTTCTAAGGTAAAGTTCAGGTTGTAGTTGAGCCCATCATACAGGGATTGTGCTGTACACCCTTACATTGTGCCCATTAGGTGAGCGCTTACAGGTTCCCCTCCTCCAGACCATTGCCGTTTCCTCCTCCCCTCTCTGACCCACATGAATACACTTGTGTTTTTTTCTCGTGTGGTTTCATATTATTATTGACATTGAATACTTGCTTTTCCATTCTTGTGATACTTCACTAAGAAGAATGTACTTCAACTCCATCCAGGTAAATACAAAAAATGTAAAGTCTCCATCTTTTTTTTAATAGCTGAATAGTATCCCTTGGTATGCATATACCACAGTTTATTAATACATTTATAGGTTGATGGGCACTTGGGTCAGTTCCTGGTCTTAGCAATTGTGAATTGAGCTGCAATAAATTTATAGAGCAAGTGTCAATTCCTTTCCTGTGAACCTTCAGTGAATGTAGAGGAAGCTTTCTCTTTGTCCCTACATATTAGTA
Source organism: Nycticebus coucang (assembly GCF_027406575.1). Classification (NCBI taxonomy): domain Eukaryota; kingdom Metazoa; phylum Chordata; class Mammalia; order Primates; family Lorisidae; genus Nycticebus; species Nycticebus coucang. Next base: position 30,439,741 of record NC_069800.1, on the reverse strand, counting down.
GTGGTGAAAACAAATCTTATTTCTCACTGTTTTTTTTTCCTTTTTTTTTTATTAAATCATAGCTGTGTACATTAATATGATCATGGGGCACCATACACTTGGTTCATAGATCGTTTGACACATTTTCATCACACTAGTTAACATAACTTTCATAGCATTTTCTTAGTTATTTTGCTGAGACCTTTACATTCCACATTTACTAGGATTCACATATACCCTTGTAAGATGCACTGCAGGTATAATCCCATTAATCCCCCTCCCTCCGTGGATGTGGAGAAAAGGGAACACTTTTGCACTGCTGGTGGGAATGCAAATTAATACATTCCTTTTGGAAAGAGATATGGAGAACACTTAGAGATCTAAAAATAGATCTGCCATTCAATCCTGTAATCCCTCTACTGGGCATATACCCAGAAGACCAAAAATCACACCATAACAAAGATATTTGTACCAGAATGTTTATTGCAGCCCAATTCATAATTGCTAAGTCATGGAAAAAGCCCAAGTGCCCATTGATCCACGAATGGATTAATAAATTGTGGTACATGTACACCATGGATATTATGCAGCCTTAAAAAAAGATGGAGACTTTACCTCTTTCATGTTTACATGGATGGAGCTGGAACATATTCTTCTTAGTAAAGTGTCTCAAGAATGGAAGAAAAAGTACCCAATGCACTCACCCTTATTATTCTCACTCTGGTTAATGGTTTATTTTGTGATCTAGTAACACCTGCAGGGCATGGTTCCTGACCCAGGAGTAAGGTTCAACCTTTAGACGTATTTGCTCACCTCCTAGAATGTTTTAAAAGAACTGAGACTTGGTCAATTTCTCTAAACATACTTCATACTATGTATGCAGTACATAGTATGGCTTCATACTAAATCCTCACTTTCAGCTTTTCTTGATCCTGGGAAATTTGGCAATAACAGACCCACCTTCCTGATGTAGCAACTTGGGGAAGTGTTTGGGTAATGCCATGCTTTGTAGATAAAGCTTTTGATCTCTCCTTTATCATAGTCTCAGTCCTTTTAGACAAACGGTCTTACTCTGCTCAAATTTAGTTGTATTTTCTGGGAGACTCCTAATGACATTTGCTTTTGTCAACAGAAATTCACTCTATTGTGATATGTGATGTATCATAATTACAAGTGTACACTGTGGACACATTTGTACATCCATGGGTCCAACGAAACCTTTCAATGCAGAGTTATTTAAGGTTCTCTTAAGGCCTAAGTAAACTATTGCAGTACTGCCCAATAATCTGGATGGCCTACTTAGGCACAGTTGTCTGAACTGCTGTTGCTGGTTTTAATTTTTATTTCTTACTAATGCTTGCATTCTCTCAGTATACCTCTGAAGTCATCTGAGCAGAGAGTTCCATTTGAAATCAATGAATGATCCAAAGACAGATGAATTCATGTGAGAAGCAGGCCAGCTTATCCTGTGTAAACAGTATTACCAAATATTGTTTTCTATTCCCAAATAACTGTTGCCCAATTAAGTATCAAAGTGACAATAGCCATTTGGCTGTCATTTGCTCTGCAGAATCATCTGGCTCTGTGTCTATTCATTCTATCTGGGTGTTCCTGTCATCTCAACACCCAGGCCAGTCCTGAAGTTGCACAATGTAAGTTGATGAAGTAAAAGAACCACACCACTACTTAAATTGGTACATTGAGATTTCTCCTAAACCATTGCGGTTGTTATGACTTTCCATAGCCTGGGAACTTTTTGCTCTGACTTTACTATGGACGAGGGTTGTAAGAATGCCCTGCAAAATAAATTTAAGGATGCGTCAGTAGTCACTACCAAGAGATCTTAATCTTTCTTTGGTGCTATGGATCCACTTTGTCACATAAAGCCTAACCTATCTAAGAATAATGTTTTTAAATGCATTAAATAAAGTGCATAAAATTACAAAAGATGTAATTATAATGAAATATAGTCATCAAGATATTAATATGTTTAATATTATTTAAATTTAAATTTAATATAAATTTAAATTAAATTTAATTTAAATTTAATATAAATATATTTAAATTTAAATTAAATATATTTAATTTTATTTAAATTTAATATATTATATTATTTAATTTATTTATTATTTTAATAAATTTATTTTAAAAATTAATTTTAAAAAATGTATTAAAATAAATTTATTTTAAAATTTTTAATTTATTAAAAATTAATTAATAAATTTAATTTAAATTTAATATATTATATTATTTAATTTATTTATTAATTTAATAAATTTATTTTAAAAATTAATTTTAAAAAAATTATTAAAAAAATTTATTTAAAAAATTTTAAATTTATTAAAAATTAATTAATAAATTTAATTTAAATTTAATATATTATATTATTGCAATAATAATCATAATTTCAAAATCTAGAAGTGCATAATCTGAGATAAATGCAGCAAGCATACTATGATATAACAGGTATGACAGAATCAAGGGTCCTTTTGATATGTGTAGTTTTTCCTTCAATTTTGAATATAGTTATCAGTAAGACGGACTTTACCTAACAAATGCAATCAGTGTAACCTTTTTTCTTGTACCCTCAATGAATCCCCAATAATAAATTAAAAAATAATAATAAAATAGAGGTTTTTTTGTATTTTGGGGTTATTTTTTCTATTCAGGTTTATAGAACCCTTGAGTTCTATCCACAGACCCATTAGAGGACCATAGACTCTAGGTTAAGAGTATGCAAGTCTAGATTAATGCTATAAAAATTAAATAGCTCCGCTGCACCAGATCCCTTTGGTGGAAAAAGAGCAGTGTGGGATAATTTTGGAAAACAGTTCAATCCATTGAGCCATCTAGAGATTAAAACACATATCAATACATTTTTCTCAGGGTGGGGCACAGTGGCTCACACAAACCTAGCACTCTAGGAGGCGGAGGCTGGTGGATTACTTGAGCTCAGAAGTTTGAGTGGAGACCACCCTGAGCCAGAGTGAGACTCCATCTCTACTAAAAATAGAAAAAACTAGCTGGGTGTTGCCTGTAGTCCTATCTATTGGGGAGGTTGAAGCAAGAGGATCACTTGAGTCTAAGAGATTGAGGTTGCTGTGAGCTATGATGCCGGAGCACTCTATACAGGGTGACAGAATAAAACTGTCTCAAAAAAGATACAGTTTCTCAATGATAATGCCAGAAATTCCATCATCTATTTAGCAAAGACAAAGAACTACCACTTAATCTTATTATTTCCCCATTGATTGACTGATATTCTCAATGAACTGGCTGGTGTGTTGGTCTCAAGTACATAATTCGAAGACAGTTTTTGAAATAGGGCTTGCTTGATGGGTTTAAGGAGTAAGTGTAAAACTGAACACAGCCAGCACATAGTTCCAGCAGTCTAGCAAGCAGGCTCTATGTCAAAAATGGAAGCCTCCAGCCAGCTTCTGCTGTGTGGACATGCATCGTGGCATGGTTAATGTGTATTGGCCATGACTCTTCACCTGATGTGGGAGACAAGCAATTCTGATGAGGAATTTCAGTGAGCCATTCTCCCCGACTTTGCTTCCACTCCCAGCTCGCATGTCTAAGTTACCACCTGACTCTAATCAGGAAAGATTGGCTTTGAGAAGTAGGGTCACGGGGAGGCTTGGTAGAAGAGCCACTTTGATGTTTTACCTGTGCCCCATACTGAGAAATTGTACACGACTGGAGAGCCTAGGAAGGAGTTAAAAATTCACCCTCTATGGAAAATAAAAAATCCCCAATAGATGTGAATAAGATCCTCCCAGACAAAACATTTTTAGAACAGTTACTCACCCTATCACAGCATTCAATAAATGTTTATTATTATTTTTTCTCACTAATAACAACAACTTGTTAAAATGCTTTCCAACCAATCTGAAAGATGAGCCAAAGGGGAAGGGGATGCTTGTCATTGCCTTCTCTCCTTTCAAGCCACCACAAATACTATGCTCTTGCTATTTTGTTTAACTTGGGTTGAATTCCCTTCATAGAGTAACAGGGAGGGAGAGTTGGGTCCATTAAGAATAAACTTCAAAAATCCTCTAGCTTTGGGAGTTTCTTGTGTTATTCTGCCTCAAACACAGAGGATGCGAAAGATGGGAAGATTAGTGAGGGTTTTGCTCTGGCTGTTCTCTTACTGAATCGCTTCATAAATGCCAATTGAAATAATTATCAAGCCATTATGATGATTTGCATTAAAAATGGTAACTTTAGCAAGCAGCCCCTGTGTGTGGAGGAGGGCAGCACGTAATGTTATAAAGGGCCCATTGAAGCCATACCAGCTTCCTGGCTTCCTGAGGATTACCACACAGTAGTTCACAAAAAGGTTATTCTTCTAGTTCTATTTATACTCACAGTACTTACAGTACACGCTCCCAGCACACCCATTCCTGGTATTGATTTGTGCCCCTGCCCAAATTATTATCTGGCAAAGACAAGGCAGCAGCTTCTGAAGATGGTGATGCAATGCCTGGACCCTGGGAGAAAAAAGAAAAGGCCTCTTCTTACCAATGTTTCCCTTTGCTGCTTAAAAATAAAATAAATAAATAAAAATAAAATAAAAGAAACCCAAGTCCTCGAATACCACTGCCTGCATTTTCTTTTCTTTTTGTCTTAACTGTCTCATTAAAGTTAGTGACTTATATCAATGTACACAGCTATGATTTAATAAAAATAAATAAATAAATAAAAAATAAAGTTAGTGACTTATGCCTCATCCTTTTTGAGAGTCTACTTTATAAAAAAAGGAAGGATATGGGCATTGATGAAATTTTCAATTATTTTGCCAATTTTTCTCATTGAGGGAGGCAATTATCTTACAAATGGTATATATATATATAAAACTTGCAAACAATGATTTGTCAACATCTTAGACTCTACTTAGTGAAGAGTTTGGTGGAATAGAGAAACATGTAGTGTCTGACAACTGTTCCCTGGCAGTTCTGAAAGGTTTAGGGTAAGGGATACAGCCTAGATGAGCCACTGAGAGCCATTGGAAGCTGTCGCAAAGATCGTGCTTCAACCATTTGTTTAAGTTGATCAAAGTTATGCTCTGGAACAGCACAATAAAATGGGAACCACTGAATCCTCAAACTTTAAAATGCCTCAAATTTCCCAAGAAGGTGGTTAATAACAGTAGTTTTGTCTACAGACTCTTTCCCCAAGAATCTGATTCAACATATCTGTTGTAAACGTAGGAATGTGTACTTTTAATAGTAGCAAGGTAATCATGATGCAGGTGGAAAAATGAACACTGTTTTTAAGGGTACACTGAATACAGTACATTTTTTAACATATCATAACAGATATGTCCAAAGACAAAATTACCATAAATGTATTTTAAAAATCTAATCGGCTTGTATTTTCCATTTCAGAATCAGTCAGTACTTCATTCCATAAAATAGAAAGAGCATTCTGAAGAGCTGACCAGGAGTGGTTGACTTTGTAGCAGAAAGAAGGCTGGAAAGAAAAAAAAAAAAAGAAGAAGAAGACATAGAGAATTAACAGTAGACTGGTAACTTAAAGTTAGAGCAGTGGGGCACTCCCCTATTATAGTGACTCAGACTAACTAGGGTATCCTATGTTTGATTTTGAAAACCAGACCATTGCAAAGTTCTGCTTGATTATGTGCCACTTAGCCCCAACAACCCCATTTTGGTTTGGTCTGGTCTTCTGGGGTGTAGTGCAAGAGGCTATTGCAAAACCACAGCCTCCTATTAATCCTATTTAAGAAAACAAAATGTAAATGCACAGCTTACTAGTTTCTCATAAAGTACATATGTCTACTACCCAGCAAGTGCATTAAAAAGAGAATGGAGAATACTTTGAGGATCTTGGAAGCCCACCCTATACTCATTTCCAGTATCTGCTCTACCAAGGGGCTCTTGACTTCTAACACCATAAACATTTCTACCTGTCTCTAAACTTCATATAAATCACATCCAAAAACATTACACTTTTTATATCTCCTTTGTTCAACATAATATTTGACAGATTTACCCAAATATTGAACATGATTATAATACATTACATCTTTTCTTTAAGAAAGGAGGGGAAAAAAGGTATTTTCTCAGCATTCACTTTGAGATAAGTGTGTCTCCTAGGTGCAAGACCTTGAGAGCCTTTTAAACTATTATTCTCAGCTTTTTGATATTGTTAATTTTCTTTCAGTAGTGAGTCAGCTAGTTGATTCCAGGTGTCCAACCCAGAATCCTCTTGCGATGTGCCAAAAGTAATTTTTAGTCATAAAACATGCCACAAAAACAAAACAAAATGATGGACCGAGAGGACAAAGCATAATAGACTTAAGGAAGTAGGTGAATGTTAAGGAAATGTCTGTATCTTACTGTCTAAGTTCTCACCTGGGGCTGTTCCATGGGAAAGCATAGTTTTTTTGGAGGGGGGAGGAGTTGTTTTTTGAAGATTTGATTCCAAGTGGCTTTATATGGTAGTTCTCAAAAAACAGGGTACTGCTGGGTGACATCCTCAGCTCACCAGCTTGATTTCTTGGACACTGATGACCCAGGGATGAACTACTATTTAAACCCCAAGCTCACCAATCAGGATGGAAATTTTCTTCTTTATACCTTATTCCATGAAAGCAGGTGTATTTAACAACTATATCAATGCTCAAGGTGCCTGTTGTTCAGATCAGCATCTCCAGGTACCCATATGACTCTGGGCTCTCACACATGCAGTGGCATGTCCTAACTTCTGAGCACACTGTGCTTTAGATTTATTTTCCTATGAAATTGCTAAGAATGGGCTGGGGGTTTCCATTGATCAAGCGCTTGGTTCTTCTCATCACTATTCTTTATTTGAAGGTACATTGGAAAAAAGAGTCCCCTGTCCTACGTTTTATAATTAGTTTTGGTATTAAGACTTCAAAGAAGGGACCACACAATTTGGAAGAGAGGAAGATAGAAAAACGCTAAAATTCAACAATATAATTCCTAGACCACCCATATTAGAAACCACAGTAAACAATAGATCCTTTTATATCATTATTCGTCCATGAGATTCTATGTTCAAATAAAAATATTTTATGTGTCAGATTGACTGTTAGTTTCTAAATGTTCTGTCCACCATGTCTCTAGAAGATAATGCTTGATACTCACTCCTCAGTAATTATATCAAAACACTGAAGATAAACTGCTGTTCAGTGTGAACAAGTGAACAACAGTTTCAGTGTCATTTATAGATCCTCTTGTCAGAGTACCTTGACACCTTTCCTCAACTGGTTTGACTTTTGTGATTATCCTCTATCAACGATTGCATTCTCCCCAAAACAGACACTGAGTTGGGAATTGGGGTATAAGTTATTATTGGGTGCAAGTGATTTACTAGGGAAGAGCTCCCAGGAGAAACCAGTACTGGATTTAGGGGATCAGGACAGAGAAGAGGATGAAGCCAGAGTTCCTTGATATTTCAGACATAGCCTGAGACCCTGGGGAACTTTGTAGCATAAGGAACACCTTAGGTACTTTGAGTTCTTCGATCTGATGAGGTGGTTCCATTGCCCAAGGTAGTCAACTGAAGATCAAGAAACAGAATCTTAGAGATCTAAAAATAGATCTGGTATTCAATCCTATAATTCCTCTACTAGGCATATACCCAGAAGACCAAAAATCACATCATAGTACCAGAATGTTTATTGCAGCCTAATTCATAATTGCTAAGTCATGGAAAAAGCCCAAGTGCCCATCGATCCACAAATGTATTAATAAATTGTGGTATATGTACACCATGGAATGTTAGGCAGCCTTAAAGAAAGGTGGAGATTTCACCTCTTTCATGTTTACATGGATGGAGCTGGAACATATTCTTCTTAGTAAAGTATCTCAAGAATGGAAGAAAAAGTATCCAATGTACTCAGCCTTACTATGAAACTAATTTATGGCTTTCACATGAAAACTATAACCCAGTTATAACCTAAGAATAGGGGGAGGGGGGAAGGGGGGGTGGGAGGGTGATTGTTAGTATTACACCTGTGGTGCATTTTACAAGGGTATATGTGAAACTTAGTAAATGTAGAATGTAAATGTCTTAACACAATAACTAAGAAAATGCCAGGAAGGCTATGTTAACCAGTGTGATGAAAATGTGTCAAACGGTCTATAAAACCAGTGTATGGTGCCCCATGATCGCATTAATGTACACAGCTATGATTTAATAAAAAAAAAATACTAAAGAATCAAATCTATCACAATTTAAAAAGAAAAAAAAAAAAGAAAGAAACAGAATCTGGAAGGTAGCCAAAGGAATACAAGGGGATCTGAACAGGACATCACCATTTCAGCTACATGATTTAATTATTGTTAGTATTGCAATAGTAATAACAAACAGTGGTATCTCAATAATGTCACCAAGATACCAGACAGCAGAAATCCACTTTAGAATCAACATAAAATGTGAATGGTTCAACCATGGTACATGTAGTCAAATAACCTACAAGTAAAGCTCATCTGCAATGTATTATACAATGGCATGGCATGATGTTTCTTGGAATTAAATTACAATCAAAAGCTCTGAATACTAGAAAAAGGACAAGTCTATAAGAAAGAGGAAGCAAAGATTTTAGCCACGCAAGAAGATCATAATTCTGGTGGTGGCATTTCCTACTTACATTTTTTAGGTGAATCTTGAATTTTTTGAAGAACTCAATGGCATTTGAAGTTTAAAAGACTGAATACATTCTGACTCATTTTTCTCTGTCTACCACCATTCCTCTTCATAACACATCAGTTGGTCTCACCTGGAGACATAAAGCTTAAAATAGGGGAATTGAACAAGCTATTTTATTTTTCCTACATTTGATGTCTTCAATGATAGGAGATAATAGAACTTAATTCCTAGGATTTGTTTTATGAATAGATAAATGAGTAAAATATGTACCAAGGAATTTGGCCTATCACGGGTACTCAGTAAAATGTTAATTATTAATACTAGTAAAAGTGTCAAAAACTGAAATTTATGTGGACACTCTTCCAATTGCCATTGTGAGATAATAAAGCACAATAGCACTTAGTGATGTGGAACAGTCATTTTGTTTTGCTCTTGAATTCCGTGGGTCTGGAATTAAGACAACACAGCAGGGATGGCTTCTCTCTGCTCCAAAATACCAAAGGCCTCAGCTTGGAACATTAGATTGCTTGGCGTAGCTCAAGAATTGAGGATGAAACTCTGTGGAGGCAACTTCACTCACATTATCTGGCAGTAAACTTTGCCTGTCATCTTGATGTCAATTGGGGCCGTCAGCTGAAACAATTCACATATCTTTCCCATTTAATCTGGGCTTCCTCACAACATGGTGGGTCCTAGACTGTCAGACAAGCTAGGAGACAGCTCAGGGCTCCAAAGCAGAGTATCCCAGCTATGAAGGCCAAAGAGTATCACCCTTTCTGACTAAACTTGGAAGTCATACACAGTGACAGCTTGCTCCATTATTATTGAGTTGCAAATCAACTCAGTGGAAGGGAACATAAACTCCACTCATCAATAGAAGGCATTTCAAATTATGTGTAGCCATTATTTTTTAACCATCAGATCCATAATAAACTAAATGACAGGCATTGTTCTCTATAGTTACATACATGTGAAGAATGCTTATTGTATAATTTTAGGTTGTACCTCAACATTTTTTAACAATCCAAGGCAATCAAAAGAATTCAGTGGCTCACAGCCCCAGCATCCAGGCAAGCAATGATACTCTTACTGAATTCTCTGGACTTAACTGAGTTTACTCAGACAAAGGGCATTTTAGTCATTGACAGGATCTCACCTAACGTATAGAATTTCTGTCTTTACCACTACCTTACAACAAGAAAAAGTCAATGGCACACAGAAGTTGTAAGTGAAAGATGTGCTTTAATAATTTCATTTCTGGGTGGTGCCTGTGGCTCAGTCAGTAAGGCGCCAGCCCCATATGCCGAGGGTGGCGGGTTCAAACCTGGCCCTGGCCAAAGTGCAACCAAAAAATAGCCAGGCGTTGTGGCGGGCGCCTGTAGTCCCAGCTACTCGGGAGGCTGAGGCAAGAGAATCGCTTAAGCCCAGGAATTGGAGGTTGCTGTGAGCTGTGTGAGGCCATGGCACTCTACCGAGGGCCATAAAGTGAGACTCTGTCTCTACAAAAAAAAAAATAAATAAAAAATAATTTCATTTCCATGAACATTATTGAAATGAATATAAAACATAGATTTTTTATTTAGAAAGTAGTACTTTCCCTGCAGTAATCCATAAAAAAGAAAAAAATTTTTAATGATATGGCAATAGTTGACCATTTTTTTAAAGCATGCATATCAAATAGATTTTTTAAAACTATGAAGCTGATTAAAGCAAAGCTAATTTGGATTACGAGTTGCAGGACTTTTCAAAATTTTTAATTTGGTCATAAGTAATATGAAATTCCAAGTGGTAGACAAAATTTGCAGCTTATTCCAAATTTATTTAACAAGAGGCAGAGCTATCATTTGACAGAACAAGCTTTGTGAAATGCCAGATGAAATAATTTGTATGGATCATACAGGAGTTGACCAAAGCCACTTTCCAAATAAAGAAATCTGAATCTTCAGCAACCCACATATTTAATGAGTTCAAGACTAGTAATTATGAAACAGGTTACTGGTTGGTAAGGTTGACATAATTGGATGCTTGTTGTTGTATGTTTTGAAGTACAAGTATATGTGTGTGCTTCACCAGTTTTTCATAGCAAAAGCTGTAGGATTTATAGTACACAGAGAAAAATGTCCATTTTATGTAATTCAGTTCTTGAATTGACTTTTAGTCTATATTTAGTTCACTTTTTGTATTTGATTGTGTGGGGTGTGTGTGTGTGTGTATTTTAGTCAGGGTCTCACTTTGTCACCTTTGGTAGAATGTCATTGCATCATAGCTCACTGCAACCTCAAACTCTTGGGGTCAAGTAATCTTCTTGCCTCAGCCTCTCAAGTAGCTGGGACTACTGGCATCTGCCCCAACTCGTGGCTAGTTTTTAGAGACAGGATCTTGTTTTTGCTCAGGCTGGTCTCAAACTCCTGAGCTCAAGCAACACACCTGCCTCTGCCTCCCAGAATACTAAGATTACCAGCATGAGACACTGCATCTGGCCTTATTAAATTCATTTTTATGTTCCCTGAACATTTTCTTTCTGTTTCTTTTCTTTTCAATACATCAATTAAAATGAGCAATGAGGTCATTAGAATAGTAGAATGCTTAAGAACATTTGGAATTATAAATACCAAATGACTCAAAACATTATATAAATTATTAACAATGATATTGATTATTGAATGGCAACAACTATAAAAATAACTAACTTGCTAGAACTGGGGTTAGGAATTTTTTAATGTTGGAAGGCCACATTAATTGTGCTATAATCAAATAAGGCTACATTCAAGAAACTTATATACTTTAAAATGTAATTTATTTTATAAAACTCTAACTGCCATACACTTAATAATTTCAAAAAGTGAAAACCATTTGTTAATTCTAAAGTTAACAAATTTAATTAAAAGTTAGCCTTTTAATGACTTTGTTGTGTCTGTTTTTTATTGGAAAGCTGAACATTTGGTTGCAGCATGGAGGTCCACAGTTTCAGCTGATCCCCTAGATGGATATCAGTCATTTGCGACCTTAAGGGCATCCTGATTTGGGTTGGATAGGACAATTTAGCTTCACAGCAATAAGTGGTTGAAAAGCAAGAAAGCATTTTGGGGGAATGTTGCCAAAGTTGACTGTTCTACTGCGTTTTTCTGTATTTTGATTAGATCTGTCTTAGCATCAAAAAATGACTTTAAAATGTCATCCACTGACATCTCAATCAATTCCATCTGTAGGTCTTTAGGTGCCTGAGTGATATCAATTAGATGCAGCTGAAATGCTAATTTGAGAGTGATGTCATGATTCTCAAAGTCAGTGAACTTTTACTGTATTCTCTAATTACTATGTCTAGAATAGCTATGTATTCTTCAAAAGATTTTCATATATCAAGCTGCTCATCAGTGACCTCTGCTACCTGGGAAAATGTTCACCTGAAATTTCTTTTTAAAGAAGAAGTGTTTGAGATACATTTGTTTTTTTCCCCCAAAATACTTCTTCAAAAGGACATGTCATATTTTATATTTTTATTGTTTTTAAATGCTTGGATTTATTTTTGCCACATATATCATATATAGACTTAGTTTAACCTTTCACAGAAAGATTCAACTTGTTTTACTATCACACAGAAACTTTGCATTTCTATAGAAATCTTTTAACAAGCCACATTGATGATCGTGTTCTTCATAAAATTTTACTGACTGTTCTCACAGAGATAAAATTTTGGTTGTTAAAACCTGTCCCTATGATAGCTAACACACTTTAGGATAAATCCATATTGAATACCTCATCCTTAAACTTCATCATATTACAAAACTGAGGATACCAGGGCTGCATTTACACAAATATAGTGAACAATACTTATAAATTGTTGCAAAGTGACCCTTAAAATAGTAGTTTTAGCACAGAGATTTTGCAGATGCAAGATGCAATGAAAGGAAAAAAAGCATCTGCCATCTTTTAATTGTTTTAATCTGTGAATAAACCCTTCATAGTTTCCTGTAATGGAAGGTGCACCATCTGTATATACCCTCACTAAATTTACCTAATTCAGTCCAACTTCACAACATATATTTTGACAATTGTTGAAGATATCTATTTTCCACGTTTTCTTCATAAGAATGCCCACGTTTTCTTCATAAGAATGCCCAAACACTTTGTAGCAAAGAAAAGCTTCTGTTATGACCTGAATGAAGTATCTGCATGGAGTCAGTAGTATCAGTTGACTAATCCAAAGCAATTGAATAAAACATATTTTCCTTTTGAAGTATTTCATGACATTGTTTTGTTAAGTTGAAGGCTAATTAATGCTGCAGATCAGTTATGGTTCTCCTTTAAAGAAGTAGTTGCTGGTACTTGAGACATTATCAAAGACTAAGCATCCTCCATCTTTGACACTGTGTTCATTCACTGTTTCTACATCTCTTTCTTTCCTGAGTATATAAGCTACTTCATAAGTTGCTTCAGTGTCTTTATTTCCAGGTTTGATTGCTACATGAAGAATTGTGTTTGCTTTTCAACTTTTAATTTCTGCAATATATCCCTTTGTGCTTCTCCCTTTAATTTTAAATATTAGTAGTCTATATGAGTTTTATAATGCTGGTTAAATATTGAATTTCTTTAATGTTGATATTGCAATATCACAAAGCAAGCAAATCATCTTACCTTTCGGTAATATTGCAATTCCTGATCCTCATTGAAAATGTGTTATCATCTGTCACCATTCTCTTGGTCCTTTCTGATGCTATGAGCTGTTAAATAGACAGAACTAAAAAGTACTGTTGAGCTGTGCCAACATTCCCAAATTCTACTTCAAACAAAAACACAGTGTACCACTGTCAAAAGTTGATAATAAACTGGTGTACTCCATAAACTCTCACAAACCAGCCTGGTAAGGGAGTGGTGTCAGTCAGATGGAGGAAGTTAGAACTGAATCTTGAGCATAGCAGCCATCAATTTATCCTTTATGGCTTACTTATGTTCTAATTGTGCTAGTCAATCCAGGAGGAGTATTTTGTTGATAATATTCGATATTTTAAATATTCTCATTTAAAAAATAAAATAATATAATATAAAAGATGTACAAATGTAGTAATAAAAATAAAAGGATTTGTTCTGTAAAATTTGGATTCAGTCAAAATGTCAATTAAGGATCTAAAAGGCCACATGTAGCCTTAAGTCTGCAGATTCCCCACTCATGGGCTAGTAAAGTGATACCTTCATGCTTCTAATTTGATAAAAATCCCTACAACTAAAAAAAAAAAAAAAAAAAAATCCTGTACAACTAAGCGACAAAAACACAGGTTTAAGAACAGTCAAAACATTGAGAGCTGTTTTGTATTTTTCATTTCCATTTTACATAGCTGCATATTTGTTCAATTTCTTGGGAAGTTTATGAATGAGCGTGTGTGTCACACATACAAATTAAAAGTAGAAATCAATGTTATTCAATTAAATATTAATCTAATCATAATACCTCGATACTTGAAGGAATCCGTGGTAGGCTGCACAGGCGCCTGTGGCTCAGTGAGTAGGGCGCCAGCCCCATATGCCGAGGGTGGTGGGTTCAAACCCAGCCCCGGCCAAACTGCAACCAAAAAATAGGCCAGCGTTGTGGCGGGCGCTTGTAGTCCCAGCTGCTTGGGAGGCTGAGGCAAGAGAATCGCGTAAGCCCAAGAGTTAGAGGTTGCTGTGAGCGGTGTGACGTTATGGCACTCTACCCAAGGGTGGCACAATGAGACTCTGTCTTTACAAAAAAAAAAAAAAAGATAAACAAAAATGTGGTAATAAAAATAAAAGGATTTTTTTAAAATCATTTTTTGTGTGTATATAAAAATAAAAGCACTCACCAGAGGCCGGGAAGGGTAGCACAGAGTAGGGAATAAAGTGGGAATGATTAATGGGTACAAAAATATAGTCAGATAATTAGATAGAATGGACAATATTTGAACCCACAACAAAGTGTCTATAATCAACAATAAGTTTGGGTATACTTTAAAGTAACTATAAGAGTACAATTGGAATGTTCCTAAAACAAATAAATGTTAAGCCTGAGGTGATGGATACCCCAATTATCATGATTTGCTTAATTCACATTGTATGCCTGTATCAAAACAGCACACACACTCTATAAAGACATACATTATGATGTAGCCATAATAATTAAAAATATATATTTTTAAAAAATTCAGTTTAGAGATCTAAAAATAGACCTGCCATTCAATCCTATAATTCCTCTACTAGGTATATACCCAGAAGACCAAAAATCACATTATAACAAAGATATCTGTACCAAAATGTTTATTGCAGCCCAGTTCATAATTGCTAAGCCATGGAAAAAGCCCAGGTGCCCATCGATCCACAAATGTATTAATAAACTGTGGTATATGTACACCATGGAATACTATGCAACCTTAAAGAAAGATGGAGACTTTACCTCTTTCATGTTTACATGGATGGAGCTGGAACATATTCTTCTTAGAGTATCTGGAGAATGGAAGAAAAAGTATCCAATGTACTCAGCCCTACTATGAAATTGATTTATGGCTTTCATATGAAAGCTATAACCCAGTTATAACCTAAGAATACGGGGAAGAGGGGGAGAGAAGGGAAGGAGGTGGGAGGATGGGCGGAGGGAGGGTGATTGGTGGGATTACACCTGCGGTGCATCTTACAAGGATACATGTGAAACTCAGTAAATGTAGAATATAATTGTGTTAACACAATAACTAAGAAAATGCCAGGAAGGCTTTGTCAACCAGTGTGATGAAAATGTGTCAAACTGTGTATAAAACCAGTGTATGCACATTAACCCATGATCGCATTAATGTACACAGCTATTATTTAATAAAAATAAAATAAAATAAATAAAAATTCAGTTTAGAATGCTTTGGAGTGGGAATCATTAAGAGCAAGAAATCTATTGCTTGATACATTTTATGAGTCCGGCAAATGCATAAATAAATGAATGATTACGTGTCAAGCTTTTCACATCGGTAAGTGTTAGTACTTTAGGTTTAAGAGTGGGTAATATTAACATCTAGATAGGTGGAGTTTTGCCATTTAGAAAGGTAAAGGGAGAAAATACATAGCTGAGTCCCCTGGAAAATCATGTTTGTTGTAGAGAAATTTGGAAGTATGAGGAAGGAACAGCACACGCATAAATATCACCTGTTTACTGGAAAGGAGTACCCACAAAAGTGAAAGTTGGTTAGAATGCAGATTACAATAAACTGAACATTGCTGTAATCTAAATAAAAGATTTAAGTAAGTCATCCTTTTATAAGATAAAACAGTTACAACTTTAGCAGTAGAGTTAAAGTATCTAGCATGCACACTCAGTTATGTCCACTGGTATTTCACACCCGGTGATACCACAGTGGTGCAATTATGATGCTTTGTATATAAGTTTTCCTCAGTTATTCCCTCCCCCTCCTTAAAAGTCATCATTGTCAATTTTAGGTTTCCTTCCAGACCTTTTCCAAGGCTTTTAAAATTTGCCTCTACGATCATTTTCAATTCTTTCGTCTCATGAAATTTTCTACATAAATACGGTGACGTTTATAGTCTTCTGAAATGTGCCCTTTTATACATAAAATATGGCTTAGAGACTTTTCATATCAGAACTTATAAATCGACCTCACTCTCTTTGATGGCTGCCTGGTATTTTGTAGTAAGAACCTACTGTTCTTTCCCTTATGCATTCACTAAGGAATAATCTCTTACACATATGGTATGCTTGAGGCACAGTTCAAGTGATGATGGAGATACCAAATCAAAAGTCCTGTTTTTAAAAGTTTATTTTGGAGAGAGTGGGAAACAGAATAAAAAACAAATGTATAACTTAATTTCTAGTAATGATCATTGCCCCGAAGCTACAAAACCTAGGCCAAGGAATAGGGGAGTTTACAAAATCTATGGGGGGGTTATTCAGAAAAGGGGTCAGGGTGGCTCTATGAGGAGATGACAATTGAGATGCAACAATCTCTGGGCAAAACTTTCCTGGTCTTTGGAACAGCCCTTGCGAGCTGCCCCTACATTCCAAATACAGTGTAAGTGGTATGTGTTTATTCCTGCAATTCACACCATGGCTCTGCAGTAGGCATCACCTCTTGACTGAAGGTTCGCCTAGTAACTGAGCACAACAGGTGAGTGTGGGAAGTGACATTGAGCTCTGCACCCTGGCTCCTGCCTCTGTACTCTGAAGTGCCACTGTGCACTCCCTCCAGCCCTGAGTCAGTTCCAGGTTGTCTGCGTCACGGGCATTGACCACAGTTAGCAAGAGCAATCTCTCTAAGGAAGAAAATTATTTTTAATTTGCAAAAATCTCACAACATTTTTATTTCTATCCTCCACTTCATTCCCTTGCTACAGATTTACAATGATTCCATGCTGGCAGACAGGTAGCCTTCCTTGACAGAAATAAAAAGAAACTGGCTTTTTCAAAGAAACTGACCTTTCCTCAGCATCTCCAGGTTGCCTAAGGCTTTAATCCAATGCAGTAGGTAAGGCTGAAACCACCAGCTGGTGTCTCAGTGAATGAAATGCTTTCTTCATCATCATCAACTGGGTTTCTGAGCCCAGGAAAAGATCTCTTTATATGAATGGATTGATTTGTGACCAACTTTTAAATCTTGCCATTAAGAAGATGTTAGTGAAGCTTCAATGGTGATTGATCCAAAAGCATTGGCAGGGAATTTGCAGGTGGCTGATGCTGAAGCCACAAGCTTCCAGTTCTCCAAGTACTATGAAAAGGCGATTGGTCCCTCTCCCAAAAGACCAAACAGGGGACCCAATGATTTTTATTCTTTCTGCTTGTGAGACAAGTTGCACAATTCTGGGAGAGAGGGAAAAAAATACTATATTCTAGTTTGTACGTCATTCCCAAGGAGACAGCAGCACCCTAAGATCCCTCCTTGGATTATGATGTGCAAAATGGCCCCAGCTGGGCCTCTCTAGGGAACTGCTTTCATTCTGTCCAACATTCCCAATTTAATAAGTTTTTGAATTGAAGGAATGCTTTACCCTAAAAACATTATGATAAAAATTTTGAGGCTGGGCACAGTGGCTCACACCTGTAATCCTAGCCCTCTGGAGGCCAAGATGGGTGGATTGCTGGAGCTCAGGAGTTTAAGACCAGCCTGAGCCAGAGCAAGACCCCATCTCTACCAAAAATAGAAAAAATACCTGGGCATTGAGGTGGGCACCTGTAGTCGCAGCTACTTGGGAAGCTGAGGCAAGAGGATTGTTTGAGCCCAAGACTTTGAGGTTGCTGTGAGGCATTATATCACTGCCAATGGCACTCTACTCAGGGCAATATAGACTCTGCCTCAAAAAAAGAAAAATCTGCTAATAGTCAGTCTTTGCCTGAGAAAGTCCTTCTAGAAATATCCACCTTCACCATTTTCTAAACTATTACTTGTTTGATCTCTTAAATAATTTTACTTTCACTGCCTAATTAGGTCAAATGTATAACAAAAATATTTCATTTTAATGTTGTAATGCATAGTTTTTGGAAATTTTCTTATACATATAAAAATTTCTCTAGAAGCAAAATGTAAGGAACTAGAAATTTACATGCTGTTTTTAAATTTAATAATGCCAGTTCCTTTTGATAAAGACATTATTTATAGTCACACCACATATATCACTTATCTCCCCAGATAATTGCCAGTTAATATGCAAATAGGTATTAGTAAATACCAGTGTAGTTGTATAACTTTTTATATACTTTTTAGCCATGTCCATTTATCTTCCACCATAAATTGCTTCACTATATTTTGCCCATTTATGACTTAGCACTTAATAGAACCCTTCAGAAAAACCAATAAGGGATGATGCATTTATTAGGAAATCATAACTGCCTATATTTTAATTCCTTTTATGGTTATTACTGTATCAGTATTTTCTATGTCTTCTAACCACAGCTTTGCATTTTATGTTTTCTGAAAAAGTCATTGAACATTTATTTGGTGCTGATCAAGTAATTATAATCTTGTGTACTATCATCCTAAATCAATAAGCTTTGCTAAAATTATAACTATAAGAACAGGCTATTCTGTGTGTACAGGATTTGCTTAATTCCAATTGTTAAAAACTGTGACATTTGTCTTGTTCTTTCTGGGTCCCTAGGTTGTTTCCTCTTATAAAAGAAACACACAGAAATAACAAAACAAAGAACAATTTCCTGTTTCTAAACAAAGTGATTTTAAAAGACATCTTGGACATCAAATAGTTCTTACAAAACATTTTGATGAGCTAAGTGTAAATGATTCTGAAACATATGGATTAAATTTCCCTAGGAATCATGTGAGATTAAAAATTAAGGAAAAAAGAAACACTCACCAAAACTAGATTTTATGTTTGTCAACTCCAAGGCATTTGGTGAATAGTTGAAGACAAATGACAAATCCTAATTATGGCCAAAGTGGTCCTTCCGTGATAAAAGGATACATGCAAATCCCGTTAGAAGCTTTGCTCTGTCTTATCTCCTCCTGTGGTAGGTACAAAGATCCCAGACTTCTCTAACTCTGGAAATTTTTCATGGAATTGTCTGGCTCTGATGACATTATTAGTGACAATAAATGTTAATTAAATTTATCATAATTTTTAAAATTTCTCTTGAGAAGAGAGTGTCATGATCACATCTTTGATCAAGAAGTCTATCACCATATTTCTTGAATATAAATAATTAAATATCCCTGGCTGAAATTTTATTCATGCCACTGAAATGCACTATACCACCTGATGTCATGGGATAGTTCAAAGTTGGTATAAAAGTTTTCTTATTGTTTTTCCTACTTCTATCTAAATCTATGTCAGTGACTTGAACACCTGTTTTAGTTCTCCTAAGGCTAACACTTGGAGTAAACAGCATCTATTCTGTCTGCACAAACTATTTTAGGCCAAGATATTAGTGGAGCTTAAGACACAAAGTATATATATATGGCTTAACATGTTCAGGATATTTTTGGAAAGTAATACAGTGCAAGAGATGGAACTGTAAGGGCTACATGAGTGGAACACTCTTAACCTAATGTAAATGTCCACAGGATTAGTCTATGGAGATCTCCAGAAAAATAAACTAAAGGATTATTATTTGTATCAAAATTGTTTGAGACATGAATAGAACCTTCTCTAAAGATGACAGACGAATGGCTAACAAACACATGAAAAAGTGTTCATCATCTCTATATATTAGAGAAATGCAATTCAAAACAACCCTGAGATATCATCTAACCCCAGTGAGAATGGCCCACATCACAAAATCTCAAAACTGCAGACGCTGGCGTGGATGTGGAGAGAAGGGAACACTTTTACACTGCTGGTGGGACTGCAAACTAGTACAACCTTTCTGGAAGGAAGTATGAAGAAACCTCAAAGCACTCAAGCTAGACCTCCCATTTGATCCTGCAATCCCATTACTGGGCATCTACCCAGAAGGAAAAAAATCCTTTTCTCATAAGGACACTTGTACTAGACTGTTTATTGCAGCTCAATTTACAATCGCCAAAATGTGGAAACAGCCTAAATGCCCACCAACCCAGGAATGGATTAACAAGCTGTGGTATATGTATACCATGAAATACTATTCAGCCATTAAAAAAAGTGGAGATTTTACATCCTTCGTATTAACCTGGATGGAAGTGGAAGACATTATTCTTAGTAAAGCATCACAAGAATGGAGAAGCATGAATCCTATGTACTCAATTTTGATATGAGGACAATTAATGATAATTAAGGTTATGGGGGGGGAAGCAGAAAGAGGGATGGAGGGAGGGGGTGGGGCCTTGGTGTGTGTCACACTTTATGGGGGCAAGACATGATTGCAAGAGGGACTTTACCTAACAATTGCAATCAGTGTAACCTGGCTTATTGTACCCTCAATGAATCCCCAACAATAAAAAAAAAAAAAAAAGAGTCATCCAAGCAAAGCTTCAAAGGCCAAAAAACTCAGATAGGCATCAAGGATATAGAAACTGCCAGTGAGAACAGACATGATGTATTTTGGATTTGTTTTAATAACATGAAGGTAACTTGATACCACAAAGTTATAACGCTTCTACAAAGGGTAACAGTTAACGGTCAAAGTAAATAAATAGTTCAAAGAATTTCTAATCATTGTAAGTATGAAAAAAAAAGAAATAGAATCAATGCACATGAAATTTTCCTTCAAAATATATTTTGTAAATGATACATCTCATAAATTGTTTATAAATAACTGCTGGCCATTTTATTCCTTAAAGGCCTAGGCTTTAATCATTTTTTTTAAATTTAAATCTTCTCCCTTCTCTGGGCCATAGTACGTGACTACTATTATATCTTCCTAATTCATCCTGCGTGTATCTTAATACAGAGAAATATTTTTCTTACTCCCACTTCATAAGCATATGAAGTGATGAATACATTAAGTGCCTTGGTTTAATAATTTTATAATGTATAATATATCAAAACATCATGTTCATATGTTATATATGTGTATATAAAAATACATATAATGTATATTTGTCAAAATAAAATTTTAAAAACCTGTATAGACACATCTCTCTGAAGCATAATCTTAGAAGAAGAACATACCCCCTTATACATATTATTTGATTCCCTGGGGTTTCAAATCCTTCATCTTGATAATCTTGACCAAAGGTAGAAGATATATATTTTCATATGTACACACACACACTCACTCACAATTCTTTTTTTTTTTTGCAGTTTTTTTGGCCATTTACTGAAGGTGGCTGGGTTTGAACCTGCCACCTCCAGTAAATGGAGCCAGCGCCCTACACCTTTGAGCCCAGACACAGGGAAGAGCAGGCACAAAGTCCCTGTGAGAGGATGAGACGTTTGAGGGACAATAAGAATTGAATGTAGCTAGAGCACAGATTGAGGTAACTTTTGGCCTCAATATGAAACTTGAGGTTTATGTCAATGAAGATTCAGTTATAGGTAGGCTAGCTAGTTTAAAGAGAAGAGACTTATTACATGCACTTTAATTACTTGTCAGAAATTTTGGAAGTCTAGAAGCCAAGCTAGAATACTGCCCAATTAATAGAGACCCAGCAAGGAAAAGTTTCAGACAAAAATGTCACAATTTCTGCCACTGATTGCTTAATATCCACCCAGCCAGACGTTGAACTCCAGAACCTCTGCTGTCGTTGTCTCCAAAAAAGCAAACATATCCACCATTTTATTTAGCAGAAGAACTGCACGTCCTTACAACACTCCTGCACTCCTTCAAATACCATGAAAAAAAGATCTGGTTGGTGAGAACCAGCCACTTGACTGACACCAGCAGCCCAAAAGCAAGAGAAAAATGTTGGATTGGAGTTCCACCTGGGAAAGGCAAGCTTGACAAAACAAGGAATAGTTATCACGGGAAAGGGAGGAAGTATGCAAAGGTCGAGGGCATTGAAAAATGACAGATGTCACAGAAAGATGGAATCTGGCTGGAGATACCTATTTGTGAGTGATGGACATTATTGTAATTATAGCTGAGGGCACAGCTGAGAAAACGTATGAGATCATAACTGGGAGACAGTAGAATATTCTTTTGTGTAGATGTCTGACAGGTCCTACATTAAGTGCTGTTGGTAAATAATTCATAGTTGAATGTGAGAAACAGCTTCCAAACAGATAATTGCAACATAGAATAGAAAGCCACAATAAAGCTATGTATAGAATATTGTAGAAGAAAAAGGGACCATGTTGTATAGGCAGAGAACACTTACATAACAAAGGAAACCCGGGGAGAAATACAAATCTGTATTTCTCTTTTTATTCATTTATTTGACTGCTAACTAGAGATGAGCCCTAGAGTATTTCATTAGCCCTTCATTGTCAACATGCCCAGACTGACACTTGTTATTTACTCTTCTCCCTTCCTTTCACCAATTTCCTCCTCTTTCTGCATTTACCATCATGATCAACTAGCAGATTCATT
Source organism: Nycticebus coucang (assembly GCF_027406575.1). Classification (NCBI taxonomy): domain Eukaryota; kingdom Metazoa; phylum Chordata; class Mammalia; order Primates; family Lorisidae; genus Nycticebus; species Nycticebus coucang. The sequence continues at coordinate 30,417,216 of NC_069800.1, read as the reverse complement.
GTCCAAGTTGAAAATCTGGAAATCACGCTTAGGCTTCCCTTGTCACCCCCTCCCCCAAAATCCAGTCAGTCAACAGGAATTTAAATTTTGCCACAGAAATATCTCCTCAATCTGGCAACTGACCTCAATCTCTACACTGGAGCCCTGGGTCAACCCCTTACCCTCCCACATCCACAGCCATTGCAAGAGCCTTCCGGTAGGTATCATGGCAACCAAATCCCTCCTAACTCTATGGCAGGTGTCCACAAACTTTTTTTCTGTAAACAGCTGAATAGTAAGTAGTTTCAGCTTTGCAGGCCACAAGGTCTATGCCACGAGGACTCAATTCTGTTCTTGTAATGAGAGAGCAGGCTTAGAAAACTGGAAACACACAGGAGAGGCTGTGTGCCAATTAAATTTTTGGAGTTTTCCGACCCTTGCTGCTTAACCCCACAAAGAACATCAGAATCATCATCCTGAAAACAAATCAACTGATGTGCCTTTGCTGTTCTTTAGTTCCAGCAGAAGAAAACCCATAGATCTGTGCCCTTTGAAAAGATCCTTTATCATTTTCTCCCAAGATCTACTTCTGGTTTCGTCTTATACCTCCTCTGCATCGTGTCCAACTGTGTTGATGGCACCTGTGCACCTGCTGTTTCTGCCTTTATCCTGTTCTTCCTTCGAAAAATCCTACTCATCTTTCTCGACCATACTCAAATGGGAGTGCCCCTTGTCTTGGCAGAGCTCTTTATTTTCTTTACCAGAATTCTAGTCTAGGCTCTATTGTAGCTTGGTTATATTATTAATGCATTATGATTATCTGTTTGGAAGCTATTTCTCACACTCGATGAATGCCACACCACACAACACACAACCTGTCAAGTGTGTACTGAAAGAATAAATAAATGATAAAGACAAATGTTAAAATGAAAGAGTAAATGAATGAGAGAGTGTGGGGGGGAACAATGCAGATGTTCATTTGAAAATTTGGGTAAAGAAGAGGGAGAAGGAGAAATATTTTATTCTCATAATCATGATGCAAGACCAACTGTAATGGGCTTACTGTTTTTTTTTTAATACCATAACTAAGTTTCCAAGTTGAAGTAACAAGTTAAACACATAGAAAAAAATTGGAATTTTCCCTAATTTCAGGAACTGTGAGTAGTGCCCAAGTCCATAGAATCTGACAGTGTTTAGTTCCCTCTGCCCACTTTTGTGTTCAGTTTTAATTCTGCGCATGACATTTCTATTTTAAATTAATATTGTTGAGGCAACAAAGCCTTAACTCGTGGAAAGAAATCTGAAGCTGTGAAAATTTTAGCTCAGTGGACAAAACAGTTTATACAGAAAGATCTATCTCACACTTCCCTTAAAATCCTATCAAGCAGATAATTCTGAGGGGGCTACACTTGGTGCTGTCTTTATGAAGGATTAAGTGGGACTGTCATTTTATATGCTCCTTCCCAAGGGACAATGAAGGGGCACTGCCAGTGTAAGAAAACACACACTTTAAGGTAGAACGACTTAATGTTCAGGAGCAAAGATTTGTTGCTGTGATCTATCAGTGCCATCTCCTTAAGCCTGAGGGAAACTCCATGGAGGTCCCTTTGGTCTGACACAGGTTAGGCTATTTCCTCAGTGCTGATAACTAGAGAAATACTTGGAAAGAGGGGAAACTGAGGATTTATCACTTATTATATTATCCATTGGTAACATTTCTGTACAATTCCCAACCTAATGTCTCCGGGCTTGAGCAATGAGGGCAACGTTTCTTTTGATGAATCTCCTTTTTGACTTTTTCTCTTGTACAAAATACAGTAAGTCATAGGAATAGACAGTATGTCTGTTGTATCCAGATCCTCCTTAGAAGCCCTGCACCCTTCCTCCACCTGTTGTCAGTACTGGCTGCTAATCACTCCTTTGTTATGTAGAGAATTTCCCTTGGCTGAGCTGGGACCAAATGTGGTCCCACATTCCCAGGGGGAATAGCTGCATGTCTGTCCCGTTGTATTATCTCAAATTGGGACCTGGATTATGATTCCGTTGACCCTCCAATGCCCCCTGTGGGATCAAGCTAGAACCAGACCTCAATCAGACCACTTCTTTGCTCAGCATCTCTCCCTGGTCTGGACTGTTTCCCTTGCTCTCCCAGGCTCTTTCACTTCCAGAGCACCTGACCTTGGAACATTGTGGATAAAGTGAAGAATCCTATAAGAGAACCAGAAAAATCATAATTTATAAAGACAACCTAATCAACAGTGAAATTTATAAGAAAATAGAGGTGTTATATTAAGAAATAAAATTACATATGTCTTCAAACTCTGACTAATCAGTATTAAATGCTATTAAATACACAATAACTTTTGGACCTTTAAACTGAACATTGAATTTTCAAAAGTACATTCAAATAGTTACTTAAATACATATGCTAGTGTACACATGCTACATGCACACACACATACACACATCTATATACAGATAGGGATTCATGAAGTTTTAGAATATTTTAAAACTACAGTAGAATAACTTCAAGAAACTATAACAAACTGGCCAACATTCAGAGGGGGAATTGCTCTACTGTAAGGAATTAGGTCTACTGTACTGATAAACATATATATATATATAGTGCATGTATATATACAACATCTTTAAGTCAGATATACATATAATATAATATGTGTATATATATATATACATGCACTATATATACCATACTGTAAATATAGTATATATATACATATATATATGCACTATAAAGTTAACCTAATCTTCATAGCCCAGACATGTGCTCGCTCGTGCACGCTCTCTCTCTCTCTCTCTCTCTCTATATATATATATATACTATCTATATAGTGCACGTCTGGACTATGAAAATTAGGTCAACTTAAGGAGGTGGCCAACATAGAGAGGTGATCAACTATGGAGGTTTTTCTGTAATTCTTTTTTCCTCTTTCTCTTATTTAAAAAAAATTTCAATTACCAGAATGCTGGCTAACTCTATAAGGCTAGTTCTTGTACAAGCAAACCAAAAACCCTGAATCTTTTCAGCACAATTCTGCCCTTCAAAAAAATCTTAAAGTATGCAGTTATCTCATTACTTACAAAATCTTGTAGTTATGAAGAAATTTTTTTTGTCAAAATTTCATTTCCCTACATTGAAATAGTCCCTCCAAGTAAAGAGAGAAGCTGTTTCAGCCAAAACTTTGGGTCTACTTAGGACTAATGAAGTTTCTTTGTTTCTACAGAAAACCTTTTGCCCTCGGACCAGCTGCTAAAGTTGAATACCACAAATTATTCTTTCAAAGCGATCCTGAAAAACCATATGCTGGAATAGAAATTTCTTAAACTTTACGCACAAGATCAGAGCTCCGCATCTTAATAGCTATATAATTCTATAAAGAATTATCCCTGATTTCTCTGATAGATTATCACTGCAGAAGGGAAGAAAAAAGCCTTCATGAAAGCATTCCACCTGTATTGCTGGCAGATGACTTGTAAATGTCACACAGACACGGGCCTACTACTGGCTCATAGAAGCAGCATTAAATAAACAGCTAAGCATCTGCTGGTAAATACACAGCAAACAAAAAATGCAATCCAGAGCCAAACATGTGCATGGTGTGGGCCCCATCTCTGCTCATAAACCAAGCAATGTGTTCTGCTAATCATTAACAGAGTTATTGATTTTAGATGTGTATCACACAGCTATAATTTTGTCAGAGAGTAGACCACATAAGTTGTTCTTTTTCTGGTTGTTTCATTTTGTCTTATTCCAAGAGTCTGTAAATTGACGACCGGGACAAAAATTATAATTGACATCATCTGTGGGAAATATTTCATAAAACAACAGGCCCAGATGTAGGATTAAAGCCATGTGGTAGTAAAATACCCCACTGAAAAAGGGCCAGGTTCCATGATTTCTTACAAAAACAGATGTGCTCTTTCTCCCTCTGCTTGTTTTTCAATGTTTTTTTTCCTTTTTTACTCCAAATAATTCCTCCCCCCAATTTTTTTTTTCTGTCTCTCTTTTTCTTCATGATTACACTGGAGAGAGTTCATAAATAGATTACAGATGTAGGCTTGCACTTCAAAATCCTAACTGTCACAATCTCTGAAATAAAATAAATGAAACATTTGGAAAACTTATATTGAACTATGGTAAAGGTAACAAAGATTATGTAAACATATCTGCTTGGCATTTATCTAGAATCTTTGGGCATGACCATGTGATCTCTTGGGTAATGTAAGCTGGGGACCAGGGAGTAGGAAGTAATTCAGCATGTGTCCAAAATGCAGCAAGAGGAGTGACTCCTTCTGAAAGCCCTCTGTTCTGAAAGGGGAGCTTTGGAGTAAAGACAAATTGGTGAATAACTCTCCTGTAATTTCTATCTTCCTTGAGGGGAAATTTCTAGATAAAGATAGGGTACAGGAAAATAAAAGCCCAAGATATCTTGGCCTCCACTAGTTCAAGTTCCCCTTAGCTACATTACTTCTCTACAATTTCCTCTTTGGAAATGTTTGGGACTACAAAAACAGGATTCTAGGGGACAAACACAGGCTGTATTGTTTGACGACTAATCTGTAAGGGCAATGAAACACAACCATGTTTTTTGCCAAAGCCTTCGGTATTATATGGAATCCATTGTAGTATCACTGATTACCATTAATTAATTTAACATTTATACTGTATCTCAGCCTCAAACTCCAGTAATGTGCCAACATGGCTTAGTGTTGGAAGACTATAATAAAGTGTAACAGAAACTAGATTTCCATCACGTGTCACTGTTAAGATTTTGACAAGAGTATCTACACTTCCCAGTTCTCCCCTTTTTAGCCCATCAGATACTGAAACAAACAGTGCAAAAATTCATTGAGAACCAAGGGGAACCTGACTCCAGTTTCCATGTGTTGTGTCCTTAGTCTGTCTTCTTGAGGTCAAATGAGGACTAAAATCCAATGTACCAGCAGGACTCCAGGATGCCTGAGCTGAGTCATAACTCAAGATCATTTGAAAGTTCCCAGTTCAGCGTCCTCTCTTCTGCCAGTTCCTCAGATGCCTAGTATTGGGCTCAACACCTTTGTCTCCAGGGAAGTCCACCAAAGGAAGAATGCTTAGAATAGGGTGAGAGTAAGGAGCAAAGGGAAAAAGGAGGAACCATTATTCTTTCCCATCTTTCCCCCACACTAGACAAATCAGAACATTATTATGACTTTTTTCTTTTTATTATTACAGAAATGAAATCTGAAAAGTGAATGACTAATCCATCACAAAGTAAGTTTAGTGTATTGCCCAAAGAATGGCTAGAGGGGAGAGGATCAGTATAGAAACCAAACCAAGTGCATTATAAATACAATTTATTGACTTTTTCTCACATAATTGGCAACATGATGGATGTTTTTATATACAAGTGGTCCCCAGGTTACAGATGAGATATGTTCCTGGAAACATCTTCAGGTCAGATTTCCATGAACCTCACATATATAACAATAATAATAATAATATTATAATGGCTCATATACAGTAATAATAATACAATGTAATACTATAATAATAGTAATCATACCCCTGTACTATAATAATAAGTTATAGAAACTGTTGTGTTCTTTTTTTTTTATTAAGTCAAGTGCACATAGATCATGAATACATTCATGAATATATGGGGTACAATGTGCCGATTTTTTTATATAACCTGACATGGTTAGATCAAACAATCAACATAGCTTTCACCTCATTTACTTGACTGTTGTGCCAAAACATCTATGTTCTACACTTGACAGATTTGACTCATACCCTTGTCATATGCTCCATAGGTGTGGTCCCATCTTTTATCCTCCCTCTGTCAAATCTCCTCCTCTCCCCTCTCTTCCCACTCCATTTCTCTCTTTCATCCTGGGCTATAGTCATGTTCTATCTTTCATAAGAAAATGTGAGTAAATATAAGTAGGTTTCATAGAAGTACTGAGTACATTGGATACTTTTTCCTCCATCCTTGAGACATTTTACTCAGGAGAATATGTTCCAGATCCCTGCATGTAAACATAAAAGAGGTAAAGGCTTCATCTTTTTATAAGGTTGTATAGTATTCCCTGGTATACATATATCACAATTTATTAAATTCAAACAAACAACATAAAAACAAACTCATACATAAAGTTTAGATAGGAGATGGGAGAAATTTCAAAAGGAATATTAATGCTGTACTAATGCTAGGCTAATAGGAATGTTATGCTTATTGGGCTTTTCTAAGCAAATCAATCACAATCTTTCCATTTTATCAACTAATCCACTGAACTGCTAAGTGGTGATGCTTTCACTGCAGCACTGCCTTCCACAGGTTCCTTTATTCCCTCGTCATCCCTTCTGATTGTCTCAGTAGAAGAGTGACCAGAGTGTAAAATTTTCCCAGTGAATGATAGTGACTGGACTTTCTCTGAACACTTAGAAGACATAATTATCTCTACTTTCATTTCCTTTTTCTTTCACTTGGACTTTCGCAGGCTCACTTGGACTTTTGCTTTATAGCACAGTCATAAGGGTGAACCGAATGAAAAAGTTAAGACGAAAGTGATGCTGTCTGTGCATAAGCAACCATGCATGTATGAAGAGACTAGCCGTGAGCATAAAAATGTGGTGCCGGGGAACTACTTCACACTGTCAAGTACGCATTATTAGTTCAGTTACTTAACTATCAATTATCCTCACAGACAGCCTTGGGAGCCCATCGTGAGTGCAAAAAGCCGTTAAGTTGGGTTGTCTGTAACCCAGGGGCTTCCTGCTCCTTTAGAAAAGTTAATCCTCAAAATAACCATGTGAGGGAGATATTATTACAGACTTTACAAATGAGAAAAGGAATTTCTTGCCCAAAGTCACACAGTGAATGAAACAGTTCTGATGGACAGCCAAACCCTGTTCTGACCCGTGTGACTCTTACCTTTTACATTTACTGCTTCTCAGCTGTGGCTCCAGGTGCAAGTGTTAGCACAGGACTCAAAAACCTCAGACTACATCCTTTGCAGTCATGATTGTCTACAGAAGTGCCTGGGTCCCCACATTGGGTGAAATATTGCTGGATCACCTTGAGCCTGTGCTAAGAATGCATGTATCAATTTTTAAGTTTTATTGTGGTAGAACATTTATAAAGCAAAATACACCATTATAACTATTTTTAAGTGTACAATTCAGTGGCGGTTGATGTGCAACCATCACTACTATCTATTTCTATTTTTTTCCATCATCCTAACAGAAACTCTGCCACCTTTAAGCAATAACTACCTATTCCTAACTTTCTCCAGCCCCTGGTAATCTATAAATCCTTTCTGTCTCTACAAGTTAGCCTGTTGTAAATATGTTATATAAGTGGAATCTTACAATATATGATTCAATTCACTGAATATCTTTAAGGCTCAGCTATTTTGTGGCATGGTTCATAATTTCCTTCCTTCTTGTAGTTGAATAATATTCCATTGTATGTAAATGCCACATTTTGTTTATACATTTATCCATCAATGAATACTAGGTTGTTACCAACTCTTGAGTATTACAAATAATGTTGATGAGAACATTAGTATGCAAATATCTGTTTCAGTCTCAGTCTCTGTTTTCAGTTCTGGCTTTTACCTATGTGTGAAATGTTTAGGTCACATGATAATTCTGTATTTAACTTCTTTAGGAACTACCAAACGTCTTTCTATAGCAGCTGCACAATATCAGCTTCCCTTTATTGCCAGTACTCATTTTTCTTCCTTTCATCCTCCTCCTTCACCTCCTCCTCCTACTTCTAATTCTTACTACTGCTACTATTAGCATCATCATTATTATTATCACTACTATCTAGTAGGTACAAAGTAGTATCTCCTTGTGGTTTTGATTCGCATTTTCCTAAGGACTAGTGATATTAGGCATTGTTTCATCTACATGTTTGCCATTGCATCTCTGCTTTGGAAAAATGTCTATTTCAATACTTTGCCCATTTTTTTTTTTTATTGTTGGGGATTCATTGAGGGTACAATAAGCCAGGTTACACTGATTGTATTTGTTAGGTAAAGTCCCTCTTGCAATCATGTCTTGCCCCCAGAAGGTGTGGCACACACCAAGGCCCCACCCCCCTCCCTTCTTCCCTCTCTCTGCTTTTCTTTTCCCCCCACCATGACCTTAATTGTCATTAATTGTCCTCATATCAAAATTGAGTACATAGGATTCATGCTTCTCCGTTCTCGTGATGCTTTACTAAGAATAATGTCTTCCACTTCCATCCAGGTTAATATGAAGGATGTAAAGTTTCCATTTTTTTTTAATAGCTGAATAGAATTCCATGGTATACATATACCACAGCTTGTTAATCCATTCCTGGGTTGGTGGGCATTTAGGCTGTTTCCACATTTTGGCGATTGTAAATTGAGCTGCAATAAACAGTCTAGTACATGTGTGTGGAAGGCCCTTATACAATGTGTCGATCAGGCACAAAAACAGGATGGCGGAGGCGTACTTTAGGAAACCTGCTGGGCAGGCTGCGCCCTGGCAACAACCTTGCCGCCCCGTGCCCTTTGCGCTCATTGGAGAGATATCTAGGTCAAGAAACCGCAATAACAGGATGTGTCCTGGAGTATATACAGAGTGCTGTAAACAAGGTGAGGGCTTTTCCATCCTGCTCTCCCCGGACAAGCTGCTTGTACCTGATAATAAACCTGCTGAAAGCTGACTGCGTTGGTGTGTTCGTCCCTGCTGGCCAGCGGCCGAGCGACACCGACACAAGTGTTCTTATGATAAAAGGATTTTTTTCCTTCTGGGTAGATGCCCAGTAATGGGATTGCCGGATCAAATGGGAGGTCTAGCTTGAGTGCTTCTAGGTTTCTCCATACTTCCTTACAGAAAGGTTGTACTAGCTTGCAGTCCCACCAGCAGTGTAAAAGTGTTCCCTTCTCTCCACATCCACACCAGCATCTGCAGTTTTGAGATTTTGTGATGTGGGCCATTCTCACTGGGGTTAGATGGTATCTTAGGGTGGTTTTGATTTGCATTTCTCTAACAGATAGGGATGATGAACATTTTTTCATATATTTGTTAGCCATTCGTCTGTCTGCTTCAGAGAAGGTTCTATTCATGTCTCTTGCCCATTGATATATGGGATTGTTGGCTTTTTTCATGTGGATAAATTTGGGTTCTCTATAGATCCTAGTTATCAAGCTTTTGTCTGATTCAAAATATGCAAATATCCTTTCCCATTGTGTAGGTTGTCTCTTTGCTTTGGTTATTGTCTCCTTAGCTGAACAGAATCTTTTCAGTTTAATGAAGTCCCATTTGTTTATTTTTGTTGTTGTTGCAATTGCCATGGCAGTCTTCTTCATGAAGTCTTTCCCCAGGCCAATATCTTCCAGTGTTTTTCCTATGCTTTCTTTGAGGATTTTTATTGTTTCATGCCTTAAATTTAAGTCCTTTATCCATCTTGAATCAATTTTTGTGAGTGGGGAAGGTGTGGGTCCAGTTTCAGTCTTTTACATGTGGATATCCAGTTCTCCCAACACCATTTATTGAATAGGGAGTCTTTCCCCCAAAGTATGTTCTTGTTTGGTTTATCAAAGATTAGGTGGTTATAAGATGTTAGTTTCGGGCAGTGCCTGTGGCTTAAGGAGTAGGGCACCAGTCCCATATGCTGGAGGTGGCGGGTTCAAACCCAGCCCCGGCCAAAAACCAAAAAAAATAAAAGATGTTAGTTTCATTTCTTGGTTTTCTATTCGATTCCAAGTGTCTCTGTCTCTATTTTTGTGCCAGTACCATGCTGTCTTGACCACTATGGCTTTGTAGTACAGACTAAAATCTGGTATGCTGATGCTCCCAGATTTATTTTTATTACTAACTGCCTTAGCTATACCGGCTTTTTTCCGGTTCCATACAAAACACAGAGTCATTTTTTCCAAATCTTGAAAGTACGATGTTGGTATTTTGATAGGAACGGCATTGAATAGGTAGATTGCTTTGGGAAGTATAGACATTTTAACAATGTTGATTCTGCCCATCCATGAGCATGGTGTGTTCTTCCATTTGTTAAAATCCTCTGTTATTTCCTTTTTGAGGATTTCATAATTTTCTTTATAGAGGTCCTTCACCTCCTTTGTTAGGTACATTCCTAGGTATTTCATTTTCTTTGAAACTATGGTGAAGGGAGTTGTGTCCTTAATTAGCTTCTCATAGAAAAGTAAAATCTCTAGTAGCCTCAATCAGAAATGATAAAGGGGAAATAACAACTTTGCCCAGTTTTTAATTGGGTTGTTTGTCTTTTTGTTGTTGAGTTGTTTCAGTTGTCTACATATTCTGGCTTTTAAACCTTTTTCAGCTATATGATTTACAAAATATTTTCTCCTTTTTGTTAGGTCATCTTTTTACTTTCCATGTGATATTTTTTGATGCAGAGAAATTTTTAATTTTGATGACAGCCAATTTGTCAATTATCATTTCCTTTTGTTGCTCATGCTTTGGGGATTATATATGAGAGTCAGTGGCCAAATTCACAGTTAGAAAGACGTCCTCCTCTTAGGAAATTTGACATTATATCGTCCAATATGTTTTTCCTAAGGGTTTTATAATTTTAGCTCCTATATGTAAGTTGTTGATCCATGTTGAGTTAATTTATCTATAAATTGTGAACAAAGACTCCAAGTTCATTCTTTTACATATGAACATCTAGTTGTGCCAGCACCATTTGCTAATGAAAGTACATTTTGATTCAGATCCCAAAGCAAGGTATGAGGAGCAAATTTACAGGACTGACTGAGGATTAAACTTATCTCTCTACAGAGTTTGTTATCCACCAAGTGGGCAGTACTGACAGACTCACATATGATATAATAACTATTTAACTAAAAAAAGTGCTCCTCAAACACCAAGTTTTATTGATTTTCTTTACTAAAGTGCACTGAAGAACTTTTAAACAAAGAGTGTAGTCACAAATGCTTGATTATTGTGGAGTTAAAATTGAGGGAGAAAAACACATACTACAAAGAGGAGAGAAAATAGCCTGTATTGATCATATAGGGGTATGGTGACCTCTGTGAGATCACTGGCTAAGACCTCAATAGCAGAGTAGGAGAAACAGGGGGACAGTTCTATGGCAGTGGAGAGAGGGAACTCTAATAGGAAAAGTCCTCCCAGCTGTCAGTGGGCTCCAGTTATGAGCTTATAAGAAAAGTATGCAAAACTGGGCTTAACTACCATAGACAAAGATGAGTCTGTAGCTCTAGTATGTATTTCTCCAATCCACTATCTCTGAACCAAGACAGCAACTGCTCAAGAAAAAAAAAAAAAAGATATTTAAAATACAAGGAGGAGTTGATACAATTGTCAAAAAGAGAAAGACTTTCAGGACAAAAGTGGCTAGTCTTTGGATTTTCCATTCATGGTATTTACTTGTATTGGACCCTCATTGAAGTTTTTCTCATCAGCTTTAGCTTTAGTTTTTCAACCAAGTCCTTGAAATGCTTGTGGGGCTGCACCCAGCCAGGCAATCTAATGAAATACATAGATGCTTCCTCTGACAGCCACTGGAACAAATTGTGTTAAATACCCTTTGTGCAGTAGCGGGGCTTCATTCATTCAAGTAACAAATGGCAAAGAAAGATTTAATAAACAAAATGCCTAAGAAAATAAACATGTGAAATCATCAGTGCTTCTTTGGTGTTCTCCATTTCAAAATGTGATGGGAAGTGACTTCAAAGGAAATATTTTTCTTTTCTTTTCACCAATGGCTAAAACAATAAATATGGCTGAGAGAATTGTGAATCCCTGAATAATTGCTTCTTTGCACCAGGATCCCTTGTTCATAGACCCTTTAAAGTAAGGCAAGACTTATTTTCTTGGAATGCTATTTTCATCGCATTCTATCCCAATTCAAAACTCTTAATTACCTCTTTATGGGTCACCAGGAAATGACATTGACTAATATGGTTTTCCTCTTGTAAGAAATCTTAACATATATCTAATCCAATTTCCCTTCCATTTGACACAAAGGTGAAACTAATGTCTAGAGAAACTATGAAAATTTCTGCAGGTCATGAAGTCAGTGAGGGATCCAAGCTAAGAACTGCTTTTGTCTTCCAATCTCATGTTTTTTATGGAGTTGGATCACACCACAGGCTATGCAGAACCCCATGGAATCTTTCTGCATCCCTTCTTAGCTTAATCAATGCTATGTACTCTGAGTTGTCCTGGCAATTCTCCAAACACCCCATGGGGCTGAAATATTCTGCTTCATTTTCTTTCTCCATTCAGACTTCTTCCCATGTAGAGACAAGCCTACACTTTTAGGAATTCCCCCTGAACAACTCCAATTCTAGGAACAATTTACATTCAATTGTCATGTTTTACTATCTACTTATAATCTATATTTAAAAACTTAGGATAAACATAAGATCTGTAAGCTTTCAGAAGTAATAACTTTTCCCTTAGACAACTTTATGTTTACTAATCACTCTGTTGCATTATTTATTTAAAAATTTAGAGTGTACATATGCTTGCCGAATGACACATAGTAATAAATAATACTGTCATACAGATTCAGATTATATACACATAAGAAATCTCAAAATTCCATAAAATGTAAAGTTTTAATGTAAATATATCACTCTATGTTTTAAGAGAATGCTAAGATGATTATAGATTAGCTGTTAAATGTTTTCTTTATAAATATTGATATGGATATGAATGATATGGTTTTAGTCTTTAAAAGAGAAGCTTCGAGACTGAACAGTGAAGAGACTCAGCCCATTTGATGTGCTGCATAACTGAAGTAGAAAACTGGAGGTTTTTGGGTCTTTCTGCTGTCTTCCCCAACATTTCAAACTTACTTTTCTTTAAGTTCTTCCTTTACAGAATTAGGATCATAATATATTTTTTATTTTTTTTATTGTTGGGGATTCATTGAGGGTACAATAAGCCAGGTTACACTGATTGCATTTGTTAGGTAAAGTCCCTCTTGCAATCATGTCTTGCCCCCAGAAGGTGTGGCACACACCAAGGCCCCACCCCTCTCCCTCCTTCCCTCTCTCTGCCTTTCCTTTCATGAAGAAGACTGCCATGGCAATTGCAACAACAACAAAATAAAAACAAATGGGACTTCACTAAACTGAAAAGCTTCTGTTCAGCTAAGGAGACAACAACCAAAGCAAAGAGACAACCTACACAATGCGAAAGGATATTTGCATATTTTGAATCAGACAAAAGCTTGATAACTAGGATCTATAGAGAACCCAAATTTATCCACATGAAAAAAGCCAACAATCTCATTTATCAATGGGCAAGAGACATGAATAGAACCTTCTCTAAAGAAGACAGATGAATGGCTAACAAATATATGAAAAAATGTTCATCATCCCTATCTATTAGAGAACTGAAAATCAAAACCACCCTGAGATACCATCTAACCCTAGTGAGAATGGCCCACATCACAAAATCTCAAAACTGCAGATGCTGGCATGGATGTGGAGAGAAAGGATCACAATATCTTCTTAAAAGTCAGTGGATATGTGGCAACCAGATCACCTTCGTTATATGTTCTTCTAATGTTCCACCAGTGTCCTCTATTTGAACTGAGATTGTACACACAGACAGATTCCAAATAAATGGGGATTTTACCAGTTTTACTGATTTGGCCAAAGTTCCTAGCAACAGACTTGCACTTTAGTATGGCACAATTACTCAGTTCCCATAGTAACAAAAGATGAAAATCCCATCATTCCCTAAGAAGAAAATCAGCTGTACACATAGTCCATGTTTTCAGCAGACCATTTATGTGAACTAGAGCCAACATACACATTAAAATCTCCTTAAAAGTCTCCCATCACCTTATTCCGTAAAGTGGCTTGATCTCTGCAGGGAAAAAAGAGAATCGATTTTGCAGAAGAATAGGAAATACTGATGACCAAATGTATTCTACAGAAGGGAGAACTAGGAAAGTGACAGGTCTATAAAATGATTTTTAAAATGAGTATTATCAAAGGAAGAAACAAGAGAACATTTTTTCTTAATCAGGAAATGGAATAAGGTATAAGGGAATATATTAGACTATTTAGAGAGGTTAAAAGAAAGGCAAAATATCCAGTTCTTTAATGGATAATGAATATATTTTTATCTATATCATCTGTATCTATATCTACATTGACAACTACATATATTCATCTGCCAGGCTACTAAAATTACTGCTACCTCAACAAGGCTAATTTGAGTAAGGTTTCCCAACCCGTAACTGAGAGAATGCCAGGAAGGCTATGTTTTTTTGTTTGTTTGTTTGTTTTTTGTTTATTTTATTTTATTTTATTTTATTTTTTTATTGTTGGGGATTCATTGAGGGTACAATAAGCCAGTTACACTGATTACAATTGTTAGGTAAAGTCCCTCTTGCAATCATGTCTTGCCCCCATAAAGTGTGACACACACTAAGGCCCCACCCCCCTCCCTCCATCCCTCTTTCTGTTCCCCCCCCATAACCTTAATTGTCATTAATTCTCCTCATCATGATTGAGTACATAGGATTCATGCTTCTCCATTCTTGTGATGCTTTACTAAGAATAATGTCTTCAACTTCCATCCAGGTTAATACGAAGGATGTAAAGTCTCCATTTTTTTTAATGGCTGAATACTATTCCATGGTATACATATACCACAGCTTGTTAATCCATTCCTGGGTTGGTGGGCATTTAGGCTCTTTCCACGTTTTGGCGATTGTAAATTGAGCTGCAATAAACAGTCTAGAACAAGTATCCTTATGATAAAAGGATTTTTTTCCTTCTGGGTAGATGCCCAGTAATGGGATTGCAGGATCGAATGGGAGGTCTAGCTTGAGTGCTTTGAGGTTTCTCCATACTTCCTTCCAGAAGGGTTGTACTAGTTTGCAGTCCCACCAGCAGTGTAAAAGTGTTCCCTTCTCTTCACATCCACGCCAGCATCTGCAGTTTTGAGATTTTGTGATGTGGGCCATTCTCACTGGGGTTAGATGATATCTCAGGGATGTTTTGATTTGCATTTCTCTAATATATAGAGATGATGAACATTTTTTCATGTGTTTGTTAGCCATTCGTCTGTCGTCTTTAGAGAAAGTTCTATTCATGTCTCTTGCCCATTGATATAAGGGATTGTTGGCTTTTTTCATGTGGATTAATTTGAGTTCTCTATAGATCCTGGTTATCAAGCTTTTGTCTGATTGAAAATATGCAAATATCCTTTCCCATTGTGTGGGTTGTCTCTTTGCTTTGGTTATTGTCTCCTTAGCTGTACAGAAGCTTTTCAGTTTAATGAAGTCCCATTTGTTTATTTTTGTTGTTGTTGCAATTGCCATGGCAGTCTTCTTCATGAAGTCTTCCCCCAGGCCAATATCTTCCAGTGTTTTTCCTATGCTTTCTTTGAGGATTTTTATTGTTTTATGCCTTAAATTTAAGTCCTTTATCCATCTTGAGTCAATTTTTGTGAGTGGGGAAAGGTGTGGGTCCAGTTTCAGTCTTTTACATGTAGACATCCAGTTCTCCCAACACCATTTATTGAATACGGAGTCTTTCCCCAAGATAAGTTCTTGTTTGGTTTTCAAAGATTAGGTGGTTGTAAGATGTTAGTTTCATTTCTTGGTGTTCAATTCGATTCCAAGTGTCTATGTCTCTGTTTTTGTGCCAGTACCATGCTGTCTTGAGCACTATGGCTTTGTAGTACAGACTAAAATCTGGTATGCTGATGCCCCCAGCTTTATTTTTGTTACTAAGAACTGCCTTAGCTATGCGGGGTTTTTTCCGGTTCCATACGAAACACAGAATGATTTTTTCCAAATCTTGAAAGTACGATGTAGGTACTTTGATAGGAATGGCATTGAATAGGTAGATTGCTTTGGGAAGTATAGACATTTTAACAATGTTGATTCTTCCCATCCATGAGCATGGTATGTTCTTCCATTTGTTAATATCCTCTGCTATTTCCTTTCTGAGGAGTTCATAGTTTTCTTTAGAGCGGTCCTTCACCTCCTTCGTAAGGTATATTCCTAGGTATTTCATTTTCTTTGAAACTATGGTGAAGGGAGTTGTGTCCTTAATTAGTTTCTCATCTTGACTGTTATTGGTGTATACAAAGGCTACTGACTTGTGGACATTGATTTTATATCCTGAAACATTACTGTATTTTTTGATGACTTCTAGGAGTCTTGTGGTTGAGTCTTTGGGGTTCTCTAAGTATAAGATCATGTCGTCAGCAAAGAGGGAGAGTTTGACCTCCTCTGCTCCCATTTGGATTCCCTTTATTTCCTTGTCTTGCCTAATTGTATTGGCTAGAACTTCCAGCACTATGTTGAATAGTAAAGGTGACAGAGGACAACCTTGTCTGGTTCCAGTTCTAAGAGGAAAAGCTTTCAGTTTTACTCCATTCAGTAAAATATTGGCTGTGGGTTTGTCATAGATAGCTTCAATCAGTTTTAGAAATGTGCCACCTATGCCTATACTCTTCAGTGTTCTAATTAGAAAAGGATGCTGGATTTTATCAATTGCTTTTTCTGCATCTATTGAGAGGATCATGTGATCTTTATTTTTGCCTCTGATAATATGGTGGATAACGTTTATGGACTTGCGTATGTTAAACCAGCCTTGCATCCCTGGGATGAAGCCTACTTGATCATGATGAATGACTATTTTGATGATAAGCTGTAATCTATTGGCTAGGATTTTGTTGAGAATTTTTCCATCTATATTCATGAGTGAGATTGGTGTGAAATTCTCCTTTTTGTTTGGGTCTTTTCCTGGTTTTGGTATCAGGGTGATGTTTGCTTCATAGAATGTGTTGGGGAAGATTCCTTCTTCCTCAATTTTTTGGAATAATTTCTGCAGTACAGGAATAAGCTCTTCCTTGAAGGTTTGATAGAATTGTGGAGTGAAGCCATCTGGACCAGGGCATTTTTTAGTTGGAAGCTTTTTTATTGTTTCTTTGATCTCAGTGCTTGAAATTGGTCTGTTCAGGAGCTCTATTTCTTCCTGACTAAGTCTAGGGAGAGGGTGTGATTCCAAATATTTATCCATTTCCTTCACATTGTCAAATTTCTGGGCATAGAGTTTCTGGTAGTATTCAGAGATGATCTCTTGTATCTCTGTGGGATCAGTTGTTATTTCCCCTTTATCGTTTCTAATTGAGGTTACTAGAGATTTTACTTTTCTATTTCTAGTTAGTCTGGCCAATGGTTTATCTATTTTATTTATTTTTTCAAAAAACCAACTCCTTGTTTAATGAATTTTCTGAATGATTCTTTTGTTTTCAATTTCATTGATCTCTGATTTGATTTTGGATATTTCTTTTCTTCTACTGACTTTAGGCTTACATTGTTCTTCTTTTTCCAATTCCATAAGATGTCTTGTGAGATTGTTGATGTGTTGTCTTTCTGTTTTTTGAATGTAGGCATCTAAAGCGATGAATTTTCCTCTCAAAACTGCTTTTGCAGTATCCCACAGGTTTTGGTAGCTTGTGTCTGCATTGTTGTTATGCTCAAGGAAGTTAATGATTTCCTGTTTTATTTCTTCCTGCACCCATCTGTTATTCAACAGAAGATTGTTAAATTTCCATGCCTTTGGGTGGGGTCGAGCATTTTTGTTAGAGTTGAGTTCCACCTTTAGTGCCTTCTGGTCTGAAAAGATACAAGGTAAAATTTCAATTCTTTTGATTCTGTTGATATTTGTTTTGTGTCCCAGGATATGATCAATTTTGGAGAATGTTCCATGGGGTGATGAGAAGAATGTATATTCTTTGTCTTTGGGGTGGAGTGTTCTATATGCCTCTATCAAGGATAGTTGTTCTAGGGTCTCATTTAAATCTCTTATATCTTTGTTTAATTTCTGTTTAGAGGATCTGTCCAGCTCTGTAAGAGGTGTGTTAAAGTCCCCTGTTATGATGGTATTATCAGATATCATATTGTTCAGACTGAGTAAGGTCTGCTTCAAGAATCTGGGAGCATTTAAATTGGGTGCATAAATATTTAGAATTGAAATGTCTTCTTGTTGTAGTTTTCCCTTGACCAATATAAAGTGACCATCTTTGTCTTTTTTGACTTTAGTTGCTTTAAATCCACATGTATCTGAAAATAAGATTGCAACTCCTCTTTTCTTCTGAATTCCATTTGCCTGAAAAATTGTCTTCCAACCCTTGACTCGGAGCTTTAATTTGTCTTTTGAAGCCAGGTGTGTTTCTTGCAGACAGCAAATGGATGGCTTGTGTTTTTTAATCCAGTCAGCCAATCTATGTCTCTTCAGTGGGGAATTCAAGCCATTAACATTTATGGAGATAATTGATAAGTGTGGTAGTATTCTATTCGTCTTATTTAGTGAGAGTCCATTGCTTAGTTTTATCTTTTGCATCAGTGTGGAGGTTAGGTTCTGTCCTTTGATTTCTGAGTTCTTACTTTGCTGCTGATCCATTGTGGTGGTCAGTGTGCAGAACAGGTTGAAGTATTTCCTGTAGAGCTGGTCGTGTTGTGGCGAATTTCCTCAATGTTTGTATATCCGTAAATGATTTGATTTCTCCGTCAATTTTGAAGCTTAGCTTAGCAGGGTACAGAATTCTGGGCTGAAAATTGTTCTGTTTAAGTAGATTAAAGGTAGATGCCCATTGTCTCCTTGCTTGGAAAGTTTCATTAGAGAAGTCTGCAGTCACTCTGATGGATTTGCCCCTGTAGGTCAACTGGCGCTTACTCCTGGCAGCTTGCAGAATCTTTTCTTTTGTCTTGACTTTGGACAGGTTCATCACAATGTGTCTTGGAGAAGCTCGGTTAGAGTTGAGGCGACCTGGGGTCCGATATCCCTCTGAAAGCAGTGTGTCAGAATCTTTGGTGATGTTTGGGAAATTTTCTTTTATAATATTCTCTAGGATGGCTTCCATTCCTCTGGGGCATTCTTCTTCCCCTTCTGGAATTCCTATAACTCATATGTTGGAACGCTTCATAAAGTCCCATAATTCTGACAGGGAACGTTCTTCTTTCTCTCTCTTCTTTTCTGCCTCTTTTACTATCTGTGTTATCTCAAAAACTTTGTCTTCTACCTCTGAAATTCTTTCTTCTGCATGGTCTAACCTGTTGGTGATACTTTCCATTGCATCTTTAAGTTTCCTGATTGACTGTTTCATTTCCTTCAGCTCTGCTATATCCTTTTTATATTCTTCATATCGTTCATCTCTGATTTGATTCTGTTTTTGGATTTCCTTTTGGTTATTTTCCACTTTATTAGCAGTTTCCTTCATTGTTTCCATCATTTCTTTCATTGTTTTCAACATGTGTATTCTAAATTCCCTTTCTGTCATTCCTAACATTTCTGTATAGGTGGAATCCTCTGCAGTAGCTACCTCATGGTCCCTTGGCGGGGTTGTTCTGGACTGGTTCTTCATGTTGCCTGGAGTTTTCTGCCGATTCTTCCTCATGAGTGATTTCTTTTATCTGTTTCCTTGCCCTGATTTTCCTTTCACTTCCTCTTGCTCTTTAAGTTCTTGTGCCTGTGGACTAAGGGTTACAGGACCAGAAGGGTGTGAAGGTTGAGGAGCAAAAAAGGGATGAAAGAAAGGAGGACCGAGTGATAAGAAAAAAAAGAAAGATAGAGAAAGGAGAGGGGGTGGGCATAAGGAATATTGACAAAAAGAAGAGAGGTACAGAAAGAGGGAGACAGGGCCATATAGGTGTACAGTAGGGTACTTTGAAAAAACCCCACCTTCTGGGGGTGCCCAGTTGGGTGGTTCCTTTGAGGTCAGCAGCTCTTTGCTAACCTGATCAGACACAGTACCCCACCTCCACCAAGTAGAGAGGAAAGACAAAAATGCTATAAATCAAACCAAAACAAGCAAACAGAAAACTTTATGGGGATACAATTGGGTGAAAAAACAAATGATAGGGGTAGAAACACTAGCAAAAATGAAGTTGTAGTTATTAAAAAAGGCAGCAATGGGAAATTATAATTGAACTAGAAAAATTGAAAAAGAAAAAGGGATCTGTATGGAAAAGATTGAAATTAAAAAACAAAAGAACATCAACAACGTCAAAATAAACAAACAAAAAAAAAAACCAAACAAACAAAAAAAGAGAAAAAAATACACAACCAAAAACAAAGCAGTTTGTATATGTTATTGAATATTGTCTGGGCAACACGTGGTCTTCTGGGGTATGAGATGTTAGTCACAGTTCTGATATGACTGGAGGCTGCTGATTTCTCAAACCCCAGCTGGTAGACTCCCTAAATCTCTCTTCAGCCCACTTAAAAGGCACTTTGAACTTGTAAACTTGCTGAGCAGAAGCTTTCCCAGCTTTCTCGCTGGAATCAATGCTGAAGTGGCTATCCACTTACCCAGTGTGCCAAAACCGGTCTCACTCTGCCCCTGAGGGTTAGGGCTGCAAGGCAGCTCAGACCCCACCCTCAGGCTACTTGGTTGCTGGGTTACAAGCTCCCACCCGTTTCTAACTCTGCTACCCTGAGGGCGGAGCTTGCCAGGGCAGATCACTGGCAATGGTTCCGTGTGACCCACCGCCAAACACTATTAGCTCCGTCTGGCTCAGCGGCTCAGACTGGGGCCCTAGACAACGGCCAAAGTTCTCCGCACTCCTGCTCAGGCCTTCCCCAGGGCAGTTCAACTCAGTGCCAAGTCCAAGGACATCAAAACAGTTCACAGGTAAGGCCTTTCTGGTTTGCAGTCTCGCTGCTACTGAACTTACAGTTGTGGGCGGGTTTAGACGGATTGAACACTCGCGACCACTTGCCGGTTTTCCACTGTTTTAGTCCTCCTCTTGGGGTCCAGAAGTCTCTCGCTGACTCCCTGTATCCTCATAGGAGTGACGCTAGGCAGTTCCCACCAGCCAGAGATGCCTGGAGTCCTATCTCCCCAGATTCACGGTGCCCAGATGCAAGGAAGCTGTTACTCGGCTGCCATCTTGCTCCGCCTCTCCAGGAAGGCTATGTTAACCAGTATGATGAAAGTGTGTCAAACGGTCTGTGAAGCTAGTGAATGATGCCCCATGATCATATCAATGTACACAGCTATGATTTAATAAAAAAAAGAAAGAAAAATGCAAAATTGAACACTTATAATTCATTATGAGGATTATTCATCATAATAAATTATAAGTGTCAAAACTATTACTTAGTGTTCTTGTGACTTGTAAGAGATAATAGGCAAAATTATTAAGATCTATTCACAGCACTATTCTTTTTCAGGAGAGGCTTCCCTTTTAAAATGTTGCTCATATGGTGATATCATTTGAGTTTATTACTACTGTAGCATGAAACAAACATAACCTTTTTTGAAGCACATTTAAATGACGTCAAAATGTAATAAAATTAATGACCCAGTTCTGTGCAATTGCTCTAATATATTTTCTTTCTTACACTAAAAAATAAAAATAAAATATTAACAAAAAATGGGAATGGTTTAACAATGTATCTCCTGTCCATGTGATCTTCACATGATTAACTTGTCAACCATCATGTGGGGATTAGCTGGACCTTGAAGAAAAAGGCCTGAGTATGTTATGTGTGATAGGTTTATTGGGGATATTAACTAATACGCGCTTCTTCTCTTTCTGTCAGTATGTGGCTCACATCAATTTGAGCTTCTGAATGACTGAGTTGCCCTTAATTGTCCCCCCACAAAAAAAAAAAGCAAAGAGAAAAGAATCAGAGATTTTTTAGTAATTCAGATTCCCAGTAGGAAACAAATAATTGAAGAGTTTTACTAAGGAACTAATTACAGACGTCTGGGTATGGTGAAGGAAACTGATGAGAGACGTGGAAGTGCAAGGATCTTAGAACTATGAAGAAGTCGTATGAGCCCTGAGCTTGTTACTCCCCAAAGCAAGAGTAGTGAGCAGGGTTACTGACACCTAGAAAGTAATGTGGCCACAGGCAGAGGAGGGGAGTCACTTCTACAACCAAGGCATGGCAGGGAAGGGGCAAGATAGATAATTACCCTACCATTTTTCATCTATGAACCTCCAGTCCCTTACAGATATGCTCTGTGTCTGAACATAATGATAAACCAGAAGGCATGGAAACTCAGGTGTTGCTATTTGTACAGAGCAATTTTCTGGGGCAAAGGTTAGCACAGATTATTTTTCAGGAGGGACAAGTGGAGAATAAACAACAAGCCTGATTTTAAGATCTGCATCCTCTTCTAACAATGTAATTTAGGCTTCACTTCCTTGGAAAAGGGAATAGACATACCTGTCCCTATTCCAAAGCTCAATTTTGAAAGCTTGAAAGTGATAGGACAGATATAGATTGACAGAAAGATGATCAATCTATATACACAATAAAACTCTAAAAGATGGAGAGAAAAAGTAAACTATCTAGGGAACTCAGGACAAAAGAAATGACATGAGGGTGAGTTCCCCAGGTCTGCTTTGTTTTGTTTTGCTTCCTAACAAATTTGAAGATGAAAAAGCTGGTAACCCAATCTGTGCATAAAGGGCTGCAATATAGAAGTAAAAACTTAGAATCATCTACTACAGCTAAACACCATGGGGGTGGGAGGAGTGGGGAACAAACATAAACAAATGAACAAGCAAAAAAGCAACTATGGTCCCACCTGCCAGTAAAGGCTGAATGGCGACTTGAGATATCCGACCTCACCTGTGGCGGCTGTAACAGTGTACCACAGAAATCCTGGAGGGTGGTCAGAATAGAGAGTAGGAAGCCTAAACAGTCATTCCTGCTGAGTGAGTACAAGCTTCCTCTTCTTCCTCAGTGTCAGTGAAGATCCGATAAAGGAATCCAGGGTTTCATGCCTACCTGGAAGTGAAAGAGCCATTCTGTCTCCCTGGTAGGAGAGAAGGCCCAGTGAATAGTGAGGACTTTCCCCTCTGCCCGTCACTAAGAAGGCCATCTTTTCACCATGGTGTTATTGGAGGCCAGGCAGAGAGTAGTCGTACTGCAATACTACACTCCCATGCTAGGGACTAACTATTAGTGAAGGCCTAACAGGAATCTGAAATTCTCATCCTCACTCAGCAATAATTATGGGGTCCCCCACTCAGTTATCTATTACTGGAAACAATCAAAATCCTAGTCTTCTACCTGCACCTGGCACTAATAAAGTGGTTTTCCACCTTTCCCTACAAACATGGTATCAGAGCAAGCCAGTTAAAACAAAAGGTTTAATCTTATAACATTGTCTTGATTCTTCTTCCATTCTTAAAGGATATTTTCACTTGGAATCCGATTATGGGTTGGCAGTTGTTTTCTTTCGGTACTTGAAAAAAAAGTGTGCTCCTCCTGGGCTCTGTGTTTTTGCTAAGGGGAGCTGATTATAATCCCAAAAGACACAATCCAGAATGCTGTGATTCTGAATGTTAAAATCCTTAAAGATAAAGATCTCAAAAATAAAATTCTGGAAAACAATTTTTAAATGTTTTAAATTTTTTTATTCTTTTTTTACATTTTAGAAAGGGTATTTATTTGAGAAATACGTAAAAATCCAACAGAACACTGTTTAGGCCACTTTACACAATGAATTAGGTAATAATAACCTACATATTTTTGCAAGCATAAATGCTCAGGTATACTAATGATAGTTACAAGAAGTAGCAGATAAACTGCCTTTATAAAATAATAGCTTATATAGTTGCAGTATTCTGAAATACCATGATACCTAAGTTTTTTGAGAAAATCAATCCAAACAACCACATGTGCATTTGCCCAAAGAGCCAAGATCTGGAGAAATTTCATCCTTCATAAAATGCAGATGTTAAAAAGGACATCTCTTCATTTACTAGGGAATTTTCAACATGTTTACACATATGCACAATGCTTACACACAGAGTCAGCATTCTAATAAAACACTTTTATGGGGTCAACTTGCAAAAAGTGCATAAAATGAATCATAACTCTCTATAAGTCTTCACACAATTCTACCTCCAGTATTGAAAATGATGAGAAGATAAAATACCTAGCATGTCAAATTGTAAAAAATATATGTATATGTGTATGTGTGCATATATATGTGCAATGATTTTAAATATATATGTATATATACTGGCATGATTTAAAATTGTATATATATATATATGCTGACAATTTAAAATAATGGGGAAAAATTAAAAAGAAAATTTGACAGGCAGATTATAAGCAATTGCACAGAGGTAGTCCATAAGGACTGATCAGTTTTCACAATCATCAAATACATTTTGAATTCTTGCATTGCAGTAGATATGTGCCCTTTTCCTTTTGGGGCATGGCTTTCTTTGGAGAATATATTCACATTCTCTTTCTATGTGGTGCTGCTGTTTCTGAAATAAATGATTCCATATATGGACATGATCATTCTCTCTTAAACTTTTCTATCTTCTTCTTGTGTTGTTTTTAGAACAAGGAAATTCATTATGCACACACTGTACATAGACCACAGATTTGGTTGAAACCTACCATGTGAAAGAACAGGAACAACATTGCATGAGTGTCTTGTGATCTTCCCATGCACATAATAGTTTTTGAACCACTTAGTGACTTCACTGGTTTAGAGCAAATGTAGCTTTAATTTATTAGAAGTTCCCGGAATGCCATCACATTGAAGCTAGGCTGATGTAGGCAAAAGACACATGTTTAAACTGAAGTTTTTGCCATTGCTATATGGTATACCCAATCCACTGATCTGAATTTTCTGCCAAATACACTGGGCTAAATGGAAAAAGCAATCTTCATTGGTAACACCTTGAAACTTAATTTTAGAAGCCTTGATCACACCTAATTCCAAATCTGTCATTTTACCTTGGAGAGTCAATGGAAATACATTTTCTTCTGCAGAGTCCACCAAATATTCAAATAAACATTTAAAAGGTACTTCACTTTTTTTACAGTCCTTAACACATAAGCGAGTGTATAAGTTCTAGAATTTTCAGACCCAACAGGTACATGAATTGTATAAGATTGATAAAAACCAGAAGGACAGTTTGCTAGTCATCAGCCAAAGGGTAGCTTGTGTCAGGTTTTGTTTAGTGGTAAATGTAAGAAGTCTATTTTCTTAAACAGTCAAATCCCTGATCAAGTACAGATTACCACTTGATGTGTTTAGATGCTCTGGAGGAACCACACCATCAGCAGGTGTCTTTGGTTCTGAAGGTCTCTGAGCTTGTTGAATTCTTTTTATTTTCTAATGAATGGTAGTCTTTGAAGGGAAGCATGGTGCTATGTATGAAGGGGCAGAAGCCATACCCTGTTGAATACTTTGGCAGAGGAGATTTCTTGTATTTTTCTTCTGCATTTTCACTTTACCTTTGAAATGCTCAACTGTGCTCATATGTGAAGAGTGGTTGTGGTTTACAAATTTCATGAGGATAAGCTGTCCAATTGAAAGTTTGGATATTGCTCAGCTGTTGCAATTAAGTCATTTTCTGCTTTTGCAGTATAGTAATGAGCTTATTACCTTTTATTTTTTCACCATTAAGTGGACTTACATATTTACCTTATCACAGACGTTTCAAGGGAACAATTTCACAGATCTCTTCCCTGTGTTAATGAGGACTATAGTAAGAAGGAATGATATTCAGCTTTCTCAGTACCAAATCAATATTAGTCAGGGTTCTCTGGAAACACAGAGCAATAGGATATGCATACAGATACATTAGGGGAATTGGCTGGCAGGATTAGGATAGATGAGCAATCCCATGACAGGCCATCTGGATACTGGAGACCCTGCTGGGACTGTGGCTTGCTACAAGCTTAAGGCCCTCAGAACCAGGTAAGCTGATGGTGTAACTCAGTCTGGGGCCAAATGCCTTCAAACCAGGGGGAGTGTTGATATAAGTTAAAGTCCAGAGGTCGACAAGCCTGGAGTTATGATGTTTCAGGCAGCAGAAGAAAAGTCTGTCCCAGATCTCAGAGAGAGACCAATTATTCTTTTCCATTTATTATTTCCAAGCCCCTGGCCAATTGGATGGTGCCCACCAGCACTGAGGGCAGATCATCCCCACCTGATCGACTTAGATTTACACACTAATCTCCACCGGAAACATCCTCACGGACACACCAAAATAACGCTTTACCAAATTTCTAGATATTTTTATTTATTTATGTATTTTTTTTTGGTAGAGACAGAGTCTCACTTTATGGCCCTCAGTAGAGTGCTGTGGCCTCACACAGCTCACAGCAACCTCCAACTCCTGGGCTTAAGTGATTCTCTTGCCTCAGCCTCCCGAGTAGCTGGGACTACAGGCACCCACCACAACGCCTGGCTAATTTCTAGATATTTTTTAATCCAGTCAAGCTGACAGCTAAAATAAAATCCACCCATAAGCATCAACATGGCACCCATAAGCATCTCCTTATACCATGCTTGGTTTCCACACATGAACGCAATAACATGGTCACACTTCTCCTCAACATGAGGCACCAATCCTGTGACTGTGATTTTTTTGGATTTTAGGTGTCAGAATTTTAGACGTTAGGGATTTTGATCTTTGGGGATTTTGCTATTCAGAATTCCAAACCATAGTGTTTGGAATTGTACCTTTCAGCAGCATCATCCAAACCCTTTGCTGAGAAATCTACTCTCATTTGAATTGTTGTTACCCCATAAGTAAAGACATCATTTCTTAATGTTGTCAAAAGTTTTCTGGTTTTGTCATTGTTGGTGGTGCTGGTTTGGGTTTTTCTCTCCAGCTTTCAGAAGTTTGACTATGACATGATTTGGTAAGAATTTCTTCGTGTTTATCCTTTTTGGGGTATACTCAGCATCTTTATCAGTACATTTATGTCATTTGCCAAATTTGAGCAGTTTCTACCCATTATTTCTTTTAGTACTTTTTCAATCATGCCCTCCTTTTCCTCTCATTGTGAGACTCCAATGAGGTGCCTGAATATCTGTTCTTCTCTCCTTTTCTTCCTTGCCTATTTTTTTCTGTTCAGATTTCTTAATTCTTCTAGTTTATATTCCACTTCAATGACTCTTTTCTCTCTTCCCTCCATTCTGCCATTAAGCCCATTAATTGAGTGTGTTATTTCAGGTTTTTCTTTTTTATTCAGCTTCAAAATTTCCATTTGACACTTCTTTAGAGTACTGTATCTTTGCTGAATCTTGCTCTTTTTTTTTTTTTTGTAGAGAGAGAGTCTCACTGTACCGCCCTCGGGTAGAGTGCCGTGGCGTCACACGGCTCACAGCAACCTCTTAACTCTTGGGCTTACGCGATTCTCTTGCCTCAGCCTCCCGAGTAGCTGGGACTACAGGCGCCCGCCACAACGCCCGGCTATTTTTTGGTTGCAGTTTGGCCGGGGCTGGGTTTGAACCCGCCACCCTCGGCATATGGGGCTGGCGCCCTACTCACTGAGCCACAGGCGCCGCCCTGAATCTTGCTCTTTAAAAATTATTTTCCAAGTGTGTTTGCAATTGTTCCTTGAAACATGTTTATCATGTCCACTTTAAAGTCTGTCAGATAATTGTAACATCCTTGTCATCTGGATGTTGATTGTTTCCATTCAGTTTTAGGTCTTGTTTCTTGGTATGATGAGTAATAGAAAAACAAAAGAACTAGACCAATTAATAAAACATTTTAAAAAGAAGAAAAAAAATGAGAGCAATCATTCTACCCAATTTCAAGAGTTATCATATAGGTACATGAACAGAATGCAGAAACTGAAACAGACTCATGCAAATACATCCCATTGATGCAAAAGTGAACCAGTGGAGAAGATAGACTTTTCAAAAAATGATGTGGAAAGACTGAAATTGTATAGGCAAAAATATGAGTCTTAACCTAAATCTCACATCTCAACAAACATCAGTGTGAAGAGTTGACCATCTTTGAGAACCAGTCATTTCTTAAGGGTCAGGTACATCCTTCTTATGCTTAGAAGTCATCCAGGATCATCTATTAAGGTGCTTAAGAGAAAAAGAAATGTTGAAATAATGAGAATACACAGTAGGAATTAAGAAAATGTAAATTAAGTTTTATGTCATCAAGCAGAAAAGCACATCAAGGCAAAACCATAGTTAATTATATCAATATAAAGTTAGTAGATATTGAAGCTTAGCTATCATTATCCTCTAGAATAAAAGGAGAGAGAGAAAAGGAAAGAGAGAGAACACAAGTATATATTGAGGGTTTACTTTATATAAAATATTGCCTCTAGTCTGATGCATTCAATTCTCATATCAACTCCTTGTTATTCAAATTTTATAAATGAAAAAACTGAGGTTTAAACACTTTAATAATTTTTCTGAAATCGTAGAGGTGCAGTAGGGATTCAAACACAGGTCATATATCTTTGAATTATATGCTCCTTCACACTAAACTGCAATATAAAAAAATCCCAGGTGCACAGAAAGGGTGAATGTTGAAGCCACAAAACTCACATATATTTTAGACACTGGATCAGTTGTGAGAAGGAGAAAAAGCTTAGGAATGAAAAGTAGTATCTTCTTCTACAAAGATGGAGGAGTTTCAGGATTTTTATAAGAAGCCAAACTACTAAGACAGGAAAAAGATTTGTAGTACAATTAGAACCCAGATTATAGGAAAAACATCTGTTTATAATTCTAGTCCTTCATGGGACCATGTAGTCCAAAGAGCAAGGCTTCCATTTATCCCTGCAAAGGGATGCAAAGGAGAAGCTGTCACCTGAACCACACTAAACCAATGATTTAGCTCATTGGAGAGTCGTGGTCTCCTGGATGTTCGGGACAAAGTGAAGGCTATCAGAATATGACAACAAAAATATACCCAGCCCAGCCACACAAGCTAGATAGACCCTGTGACCACTCCAAACAGTCTGCTTACCCCGAGATAAACCTTGACCATGTAACTTTCATAGTTTCCATAGTTGGTAGTGAGAGGACTTCTCACAGTTGTCTCTGCCTCACTGGATTTCCCAGTGAGAGGATGCATCCTACCTCCCTGCATCATGGATCTCCATGCTCCAAACCTTTGCTTCAGAAGCCATGGCCAAAGAAGATATCAGGTGGCTTCCTCGTTTCCATCAGCTATCCCTTCTAGATCAATCAGCCCTGTTTTGAACAAATTTCACTCACCTCTAAGTGACACAAGAAACCAATGAAAGTTTTCCCACTGCTCTACCCCATGGGGAAAGATATCATGTTTCTGTCAAGATTTCCCCTGCCATGATCTTTGCTCTGCTCTGGCTATGCCTTGTAAGAAAGGGCTTTTCTGGGAAGCCCTGAGTGTGATGGGAAAGGATTTTTTCAAAAGGCATAGTTAACGATAAACATCTGGAGTTAATGTTTTCTTTTAAAGGTATTATCTCTGCAATCACGTCACGTCTTTATCTTTAGTATTTCTTTCCTTTTGCACTTTTGCTATTTTCATCTTGATCTTCTCCAATAAAATGAATTAATATAATGCAAGTTTATATTTTAAGATACTATTCTACTACTTATAAAATTATATGTTCTTGTAAGTCCCTCACAAAGGCAGAATTTTGGCAGAATTTGTATATTGCCTTTAAAACCTGTCACAGCCAATTACCTCTTCAATTACCTTGAAGAGATTAAAAATCTCTCTTTAATTTGATTACTGAACTAATTTTAATTACAGTGGAACCTCTGTAAGTTTACCACCTGATGGACTATAACAAAATGGTCAACATAAGGTACTGGGCTTACAGTACTGATAATATATCACATGGTGCATGTCTGGTTCATGAAAATTAGGTCAACTTAGTTGACCTAATCCCACAAGCCATTAACAAGAGTGGTCAAGGTAGGCAGGTGGTCAACTATGGAGGTTCTACTACATTCTAAGTTAAAAGAAGAAAGTTGTTGAAAATGTTTGAAATGAAACATGAATCAGTAAGTGAAATAGATATGTTTATTAATAAATGGTTAAAGAAATATAGACAATGTTCAGCTCTTTTCATTAAGTATATGTAATTGAAAAGAAACAAGTTAATGTTGTCAGGGAAAATATTATTATATTCCAAATATTGATGTAATTAAAAGATTCTCAGGCCTGTGCTAATGTCCAAATTTCTAATCAGCCATGTATATACTATAATTCCAGGGATACATGGTCTAAGCTTTTCATGGACACCAGTTTCCTCAGACAGCAGTTCTTCCAGTAACAAGGTCATCCCAATGGGTTAAGAAAATTTCAAATTTTCTTATCCAAGTTCTTTGACAATAGTCTTTATCAGCAACCCATGAGAAAGAGCAACTTCACAGGAAGACTCACATAACCAGTTCATTGGTAAGTTTGAATTTATTGGGGCATACACAAATAGTGATTTTTTTTTTCCTCCAAAGTTCTGCATGGTAAAAATGCAATATCTTTAACATATGCCATGCCTTTTTGGTTTAGATAAATCATCAATAATCCAGTCTAATCTGGTATAAAATTTGTCACATATCCTATTTTCATGCTTTTCTACCCTTCCAGGTTAGTGGAGTTTGTGGAAATAGAGTAGATATATGCTGTTGTATATGTGCTCTCTGTCTAGCACTTTGGAAGAAAGGAAGGAAAAGTTTAACTTTTCACTCTTTCCTCCTGTCCTATTTGTAATGCATTCTATCAGAGTTGAGCAGAAGGAAGTGACAATAGATAAAAACACATATCTAGAGAGAGGTAGCTTTGTCTACCTCTAGCCTGCACAGGTGACCGAAGCCATTATGCAGCTCCACAGATAAAACTGGGCCTCCTCTCGCCTGGTTGGTACGCTTCTTATAGTCTAATGAATCCTGTTTTTCACCTCACCATCTATGTTTCACATAGAGCCATAAGAACTGTAGCTGTAGAAACCCTATTCCATACCATCTGGGGGCTAAAGGGCTCTTCAGTGCACACTGAGTGGAGGGGAAGGGTTTCTCTTCTTCTCAGGTTCAACACACATGGTCATTGCCAGTCCTTCTGCTTCTAGCTAATCACATAAGCTTTCAGTCTTTACAAATGTAAAAATGATACCACTTATTTGCAATTGTGAATTGCGTTACAATAAACATTTGAGTGCTGCTGTCTTTTTGAGAAAAAATCTTATTTTCCTTTGGGTAGATATCTAATAGTGAGATCCCTGGATCGGGATAGTACTCCACAAGGGTTAGGCTAATTTGCAGTCCCATCAATAGTGTAGAAGTGTTCCTTTCTCTTTGCATCCATTCCATCATCTATTGTTTTTGAACTTTTGAATAAAAGCCATTCTAACTGGAGTAAGGTGATACCTTTTTGTGGTTTTAATTTGTATTTCCCTGATGATTAGTGATGTTGAGCATTTTTTTCATAGGTTTATTGGCCATTTGTCTTTCTTCTTTCAAGAAGCTTCTATTCTTTTTGCCCACTTTTTAATTTAATTTTTCATTTTCTTTTGTCCAATTTTTAATAGGGTTGATCAACCCAAGTGCCCATAAATTCATGAGTGGCTTAATAAAAAATTGGTATGTGTATAGCATGGAATACTACTGGGCCATAAAAAACATGAATTAAAAATAGCTGGGCATTGTGGCGAGCGCCTGTAGTCCCAGCTACTTAGGAGCTTGAAGCAAGAGAATCATCTAAGCCCAGGAACTGGAACTGGAGGTTGCTGTGAGCTGTGTGATGCCACAGCACTGTACCAAGGGCGAGAAAGTGAGATTCTGTCTCTACAAAAACAAAACAAAACATTAATTAATATCTTCTACAATATTTTGAATTTGTTTTTAAAAAGGAGTCATCATGGATATTATTGCATCTCTGTATGTCAAGTGTGTTTACAAAAATGATCTTGGTTTATACAAATATTTTCAACTAGTTCCCATTACTAATTTGATTATGTTGTAAATAAATGATATGAGCTAGATAAAAAAATAAAATAAATGCAGTTTGATCTCTTGATAGATGTAAAAAAGAAAAGTAAAAATGAGACACAGGCACACATTTTTATATTCATGTACTTCTAAAAATTGCCAGGACATATATGCCAAGCTCTCCCTAGAATTGTCTCATCACAACTCAATCTAATCACAGTACTAGAAGTAAAACTGGGGAAAGAGGTCTATTTTATGCATATATGCACAAAAGGATACCTTTTAAAAAAGAATCAGCCCCTTTAAAGTTTTCTCTTATTTGCTTTGGTGGAATGCAGCAAGAAAATGTTATTTCTGTGCAAACAATGAACTCTTCGTGACTCTTTGTAACTCTTCCTCTTCCTTTCTTGTCTCCAGTAAATAGTAGAAGAAGAGGATTGGAGAAAAAGGATTGAAGACAATATAAGAAGGCAATAGGAAGGCAGATCCAGCTGCTTTTCACAAAGACATGGGGTACATTTTAATATAAATTATAAGTGGGTCTCTTTAAAACAGTGGTTCTCAACCTGTGGGTCGTGACTCCGTTGTAACAATGAAAATACATTGCGGCATTAAAAAGGTTGAGAACCACTGCTTTAGAATATGAAATATTTAATGTCTCTGTCATTTCAGCCTTAGGACCTGGGCACCACAATGATAAGAAATGTCCCATTTAACCTCTTTTCACGGTAGGTAGATTGATATTTTAAAAGCAGGAAAAAAATGATTTTCTTAGAAGCCAAATATCTGAGACCCTTGTGAATGATGTCAGATGAACAATCAAATAAAATTTAAATAAAAATATACCCCTTTGGGTGAGTAGAAATCATTTCAGTCTTAAATAAAAGTCTTTTCAAAGAAAGAAAAAAGACTGTCATTTCTCACATATTTCTTGAATCACATTTTCTCTCTTTTCTCTTCCTGGGCCATTAATTATATAATGTGCACCCCACATATGAAGTTTTGCTTTTCATTTACCCAAAATCAATGGTTCAAAAGTATTAAATAGAGAATTCCAGAAGTAGAAATTCATAGGTTTAAAATTATGGCCTCTTTTGAGCAGTGTAATGGAATCTTTTGCCATTCCGCTCCATCCTGCTCAAGACACGAACCAACCCTTCCTGCAGTGTGTGTGTGTGTGTGTGTGCTATACATGCTACTCCCTCATTTGTACACACAGGGTGAGTATCCTTATCTGAAATACTTGTCACCAGAGAACTTCCACGTTTCTTTTTTTTTTAATTTTAGAATATTAAATACTAATTAATATTTTCCCTAATCTAAAAACCTAAGACCTAAGATGCCCCAGTGAGCATTACCTTTAAATATCATGTCTGTGCTCAAAAATAAATTGTATTCAGAATATTTTGGATTTTCAGATTAGACATAATCAGCCTGTAGAGGGTTTGGTATTCTCTATGGTTTCATGCATCCATAAAGAATCTTGGAAACTATTCCCCTGAATTAGAGAGGGGACTACTGTAGTCATAACAGCAGAAGAAAAAACTTTACTATTTATTACAAGTCTTACATGCTTTTATTTGGTATTCTCAACTTTATGCTTTCTTAAACTAATTAATCTCAGTTATTTTAAAAATCTTTCCCAGATAATGTTATTTCTGTATCATCTCTGCATTTGTTTCTATTATTTCTTTTTTCTTTGGTTTCTGGACATAAATTGGGACATGAAGAACAGGTGAATAATATAGGGGCTCAGATAGAATGTTTTAGAACAGTACTATATTATATAAAAACCAAGCTAAAATTATAAAACTTATTTATACCCACACATAATCTCTGAATATAAAAAAATCAAAATGAGTATAACATTAGATCAAAATAGCTAACAACTCAAAAAATCTCTAATCGCTGCTTAGAAATTAATACACTTTTAAATAATTTGCAAAACAAAGAAAACCAAAAATTAAAGTATTCATAATAAAAGAAAATAAAGATATCAAATTTAAGGCTATAACAAGATTGAAATGCATACACAATAGAACCTTCATAGTTGATGACTGCCCTACATTGACCAGCTCTTACATTGACTTAATTGCAATAGACCAGACATGTACCATATGTACTCAAGGTACAGTGGGCCTAGTTCCTTATTCACCACCTCCATATACTGGCCAGTTTGTTACTGTTCTTTGGGTGGTCAGTTTACAGAGGTTCTATTGTATTAGAGAGAAATTTCAGTTTTAAGAAGCTTGGACATGAAAACAAATAAATAAATAATCCCCAAAATAAAATTCATATTAAATAGAAGGGAATGATTAAAGAAAGAGTGGAAATCCAAAAAATAGGTATAAATGAAAGCAAATATCCATTACACAAAATCAACAAATCAAAAAATTGCTTCTCTGGAAAAGCTAATAAAATTAATAATCCCTAATAAGACTAATCAGGAGAGAGGTCAGGAATAAAAATTACTGAAGTTAGAACTGAAAAGAAGGACAACACTACAGATCTTACAGTATTGCCAAAAATAATCATGGGTATTAGAAAAAAAATTTATGCCAATAGATTTGACAATTAAGATGAAATATGCAAATCCCTTAAAGAAGACCAATTACTAAAGTTGACACAATAATATATGTTCCACTTTGTATTATGCAGACTAGCCAAAGAAATATGGCACTTAATAGAGGGACAGATAGATTTATGAAAGAAATCATTATATGCATACACAATAAGAATCTCATATAAGCTTTTATATTAATAATATGCAAGGTCTGCATACAAGGCCATTATAAAAATTGCTTTTATAACAGCAACAGCAAACGGAAAATGAATTTTATTTTTTTTTTAATTTTTTTATTAAATCATAACTGTATACAATGATATGATTATGGGGCATCATACACTCACTTCATAAACCGTTTGACACATTTTTATCACAGTGGTTAACATAGCCTTTCCGGCGTTATCTCAGTTACTGTGCCAAAACATTTACATTCTACATTTACCTGAGTTTCATCTATGATGGAGAAATTAAATACTTCAATGACATTCATATGTTGAAAATGAATTTTAAAAAGACTTTCTACAATAACACCAAAAATACTAAATTTCTGGGAATAAGTCCAATGAAATGTGAACATGACATCTACACTAAAAGCTGTGAAACATTATTAAGAAAAATTTAAAAACATCTACATAGTGAAGTAAAGTAGTCATAAATTGTGTGAATAAGTATCATAAATATGTCAGTTCGCTCCAAATTTATCTTCAAATTCAATCTAATTCAAATACAAAGCTTGTTTTTTTTTTATATTAAGGAAGAACAAAGCTGAAGGATTTACACAAATATCTATACTTATTACAAAGCTATGGTAATTAAGACAGTGTGTTAAATCCAACAAAGAAAAGAAGAATAGCAAGGTAAATAATGAGAATTTAGAAATAGTCACTCAATTATGTCAAAGAAGGCACTGTTGTGCAGCTGGAGAAAGACTTTTCAGTAAATGATATTGGCCCAATAGTCTATTCAATACAGGAAACAAGACTTGACTCCTACCTCACATCATCAAAACAGACTGATTATAGAAGTAAATATAAAAATTAAAACAATATTTTATTTATTTTTAAATTTTTTATTTTTTTATTTTTATTAAATCATAGCAGTGTACATTAATGTGATCATGGGGCACCATACCCTGGTTTCATAGACCATTTATTTTTGAGGCAGAGCCTCAAGTTCTCGCCCTACGTAGAGTGCTGTGACATCACAGCTCACAGCAACTTCCAATCCTGGGCTTAAGCAATTCTCTTGCCTCAGACTCCTGAGTAGCTGGGACTTCAGGAGCCTGCCACGATGCCTGGCTATTTTTTGGTTGTAGTTGTCATTGTTTGGTAGGCCTGGGCTGGATTCGAACCCACGAGCTCTGGTGTATGTGACTGACGCCTCAGCCACTTGAGCTACAGGCGCCACCCATAAAACAACATTTTAAAGGAAAACATTGAACTAATCTGGAATTTTGGTATAAGCAAAAATATTTTTAAATAGGATAATAAAGCGCTCTCCAAAAAGGAAATTATTGATAATTTGGAGTCTATTCAAAGAAAGATCTTCTGTTCATCAAAACATAACTGAAAGACTAAAAAAATGAAGCCTACATATAAGAAGATAGCTCAGTGCACATACTTTGTAAAAGGCTGAAATCCAGAATATATTGAATACTCTTACTTGCAAATAATATGAAAAAATCAGGCAACATATGAGAAAAAGGGCAAAAATATTTCATGAATGCTTTACAAGGAAAATTATAAAAATGGCCAATAAATATGTTGAAAGGTGTTCAATATCATTAGTCATCAGAGGGATAGATGATTAAATCTTCCATATACCTACTCACCGGCAAAATAAAAGGAAAAGGGCAGAAAATACCAATGTATAGACACAGGACAACTGCATGTTCATATACTGCACATGGGTATAAATTGCACAGCCCAGTGGATAACTGCTTGGCAGTATTTAATTAAATCTGAACATACGGATACCCTGTGACCCAGCAATTTCTTCTAGGATTATACAAAAAGAAAATGTGTGTGTACGTGTATATATTTATATATATAATCACTAAAAGATGTGTATCAGAATGTTCATACCAACATTTTTGGTAATAGATACAAAATGGAAACAATTGAATTTTAAGTCCCATTAGCTGGGTATCTTTCTATAATGAAATGCATGTATTAGATATTAATTAAATGGATGAATAAATCTCACAATATGTCATTTAAAAAAATAGACAAATAAATGCATCCCTGTGGTTAAAATGAGAATAGTGGTTATCTTTATGAAGAAGAGTGGGTATGGTGAGTATCAGCTGAGGGCACCTGGTTACAATTTCATTATCCACGTGATGGGGGTACACAGGGGTATAGATAACATTTCATCAATCTATATGTTTTATATTTATTTATTCTTCCGTATCTATAAATGTTCATTTTAAAAATAATATGCACTCTTCATGAACAATCATCTATCCAGCCATTCTCATCTATAAACAACTATACACATGCCTACTTAGCTATCAGGCAGTGTTCTAGTTGATACAGTTAATAATCACTATGTAAAACATTCATTAAATAATCACAGGAAAATTAAATTAAGAAAAATGAAATTAAAATTTTAGAAATTTTATACAGAAGGAGAAAACTATAGCTGCAATAAATGGTCTGAAGATAAGGCTCATGGTGCTGTCAGTTTGTAAAAGAAGGGCTTTGTGTAGCAATATCAGGAAGAACTAACTGCTCTATGCAAGTGAAAAAGTGCAATTTCACAAATGAGGACATGACAGTATGTTGAAAGGGAGAGCAGTATTCTAGACCCAGGAAACAGCATCATTAAACATTCAGTGTTGGAGAGAGGGGTATGAAGGGAAACATGGTGTATTGTGTGATTGGAGAGATAAGTCAGGGCCAGACTGTGGGAAGTTTGCTTAAGAATTTTGATCTTAACCCTGAGAGCAATACGTAGCAAGTGAAGACACTATAGAAAAGAGGGTTCTATCATTTGTTTCATATTTCCAATAAATTCCTCTTTTATTCTGAATGAGAGAGGGCTGAGAGCAGAAGGGCTAAACTCTGATAGAAGATTATTGCCACAGTACAGGATTCATACATCCATTGGTTAAAATAGGGTGGTAGAGGTAGAAATAGAAAGGATTTGAATTCCCCTGGGAAGGTATCATCGCCAGGATTTGCTGATATATTAGATGCAAGGGGTGAGTTTGATAGAGGTGCCAAAGATAAGTCCCAGATTTCTGACTAGTAGATGTAAGAGTCTGAGGATTTAATTCACTGAGAGAGAGAACATTAAAATACGACCTCCTTTGAGGAAACAATCATTAATTTACTCAGAGATGTGTTTAGTTCAAGATGCCTTTCAGACATAAAAGCAGAGATGTCTAGAGGTCAACTGTTTAGGAATTTGGAACTCAGATAAATCTTCCAACGACAATAATAAAATCTAATGTAATTCAGTGCATTTTACTTGCACAGCACTGTTCTTAATGCTTTATCTATCAAAACTCATTTATTCTGTTCCAGAATTCTATGTTGCTGAAATGACTTTATTTTCATTTTCCATATGCAGGAACAGAGGTAGAGAAGTTGTAATACCTAACCTGCACACTGCTAGTACCTATAGGTATTCAAACACATGTTGCCTAGTTATGGAGGTTGTGCCTTGAATCGCTAATTTAGTGTGAGTCTCAGTCTCTCCAAAGCAGAAAATGCAGTCTTTGCATTATAGCAAATCCAGACCCACCATGACATCATAACAATCATCTTAAATGTGGACCTCTGTCCCTCAAACTATTCCATTCTCTGCACCTACAAGTTTGTGCATCTTTGTCTCTCAGTTCTGCTTGAAAGAATGGTTTCACCTTCATGGGCTTTCCTTATTCTTAGCATAATCCATCACTCTGATTCTATATTTGTTTCATCAATACAGAATGAATCAGTATCTTGAGTTCACTGCCTGTTCCTCCTCCTGCCTTACCTTGGGTGGGGGGTTATTTGTTTTGAATGTTCCACTTTGAACACTTCTAATTTGTCATTTCATGCGATTTGAAGACATTAAAACAATTTCTGATCTAGTTTAAACCATCTTAATGCTTTAAGATTCCTTGATGGAGGTATTTATTGTGCCCTAAAGCCATTATTCTGCCTGACTTAAAACCTGAAGTCCAAATTATTTGTTTGGATTTTCACAAAAAATATGACGAAGTCAATACTTCAACTCCTATGGTGGATTAAAGATAGATTTCTACCCATAAATGCATTAATGTACACAGTTATGATTTAATTAAAAAAATAAAATTCATACCTGTTGGACACAATGGCTCACACTTCTACTCCTAGCATTTTAGGAGTCTGAGACAGGAGGTTCACTTGAGGCCAGGAATTTAAGACCAAACTGAGCAACACAAAGGAGACAAGATGACTGACTGAAACCAGCTTTCCACAGAGGCTCCCGTCCAGTAGGAGAGTTAAAGGACAAAAATTCAACAAGTAACCTGGTGGATTTGAGCTGCACTTAGAGAGAAGGTTGAAGAATGCACACCAACCCCGCTGAGGCGAGCTGCAACAAGGATACAAACAAAAGGTAAAAAATCCATCACCAAGCAGACGGGAGTCCCCTCCCCCATGAGAATGGCTCAGAGTGCCCCACAATCGGGGAGAGTTCAAAGGTCCTCCCACTACACTCCACGGGAGAGACCTTCTAAACACTGGACCTACCTCCCCTACTAGGGTGCCATGGCATCCTCCTGTCAGGCATAAAACTGTATAAACTGTATATAGTCTCTACCTGGAATTCTGAGCTCCCAGCGTTCCCCTTCACTCACACTGAGGTCTGGAGGCCAGTCCCCCAGGAGTTCAGAGACTTGGGTGATTTCTCGAGGGGTGTAGACGAGGCCTCGACTGCAGCTGGTCGGTGCTGGCTCCAGGGCACTGGAGTGAGGACAGCACGGCCAGTGGAGAGGGGACCTCATCGGAGAGGCAGTTCCCTGAGGCACAGTGCGAGAGCCGTCTTTTGGTGACAATAAGGCCAGGCATAAAACTGTGTAAAACTGTGTGTGTTCTCTGCCCGCAACCCCAGGCTCCCAGTGCTCCCCGCGCTCCCCTCTGCTCTTGCTCCAAGGTCTAGAGGCCTGTCCCCCAGGAGTCCAGACTCTTGGGCGATTGCCAAAGGGGAGTAGACAGTGCCAGGCTGCAACCAGTCGCTGCAGACTCTGGGGCACAAGAACGGAGAGAGGATGGTTGGCCAGAAGGGAGCTGCACGGGAGCAGTGGTTGCCTGAGGCATAAAACAGCAGCCCTCTTTTGCTAGCAGTACGGGCTCACTACCGAATATTCTGAAGCCACACCCACGTCTCCCTCGGCAACCAGAGACTGTGAGTACAGAATTTGCCTGAGGCAACTCCAACTTGCAAACCCGGGAAACTCCCAAGGCGGGGCTGACCCAGAGGTCCGCTTTACTGAACCTAAGACACATCTGGACCTCAGGGGATCGTCAGCCTATAGACAATGCAAGAGCAAAGACAAGCTGATTTGGAACTCAATTCAGCTTCTCTTCTGCAGGGGAACCGCAGAGTTGTTCTCTTCTGTTCTGTCAGTAACATTAACCAGGGGCGAGACTGGACCTGAGTGAAAACACCCCAACCTTCATCAAGCACCCGAGGTTGTCAGGCCTCAACTCCTCCTGCTAGAGAGAGGCAGAGCGCAGTGGCCTGGCAGACTTCCTTGTGATTCAGGCAGGTGCAAACTCCTGGAGTACCGGTTCACTACAGGCAACTGGGTCAGCCAACTGCAGGGCTATCAGTGACTGGGTGTGACAGTGGTGCAAAATGGGGAAGGAAGCAGCAACCTTCCCAGACTGATCTATTGGCTGGGTGGGTCCTTCTGACTCCATGCAGCACTGGAGCAAGCCACACCAGAGTAGTCACCAGACCCCTGTGATCCAGTTCCCAGAGACCTCTTAAACTCTCTCACCCGAGACAGGTGCAGACTGAGACAATTGATTTGGACCTTTTGAACTGAACCAATCGCCTGAGGACAAACCAGGTGGTGTCCTGGGTTCACGGTGGTAGGAAGGTTTGATTTTTTTTTTCCAATTGTTTGCCAGTGGGGGGCGGGGTGACTTAATTGCTGATATTTTTTCACAGCTGAGACTTCAATCCAGAGTATCTGTTTCACTAGGGTGGAACAGAAACCAGCAAAAAAGAAGACAGAACCACTTACCCCCACCACACCAGACAGGGCCCCAGTTTCTCAGGCCACAACACTGTACAGGCCCTCGAAAAAGCCCCAGGGGAAGAAATCAAAGGGAGTAAAACAACCATGGGGCAGAATCAGTGGAAAAACTCTGGTAACATGAATAACCAGAATAGATCAACCCCCCCCAAGGAAAGATATGGCAGATGTAATTGAAGATCCCATTCATAAACAACTGGCTGAGATATTAGAAATCGAATTCAGAATTTGGATTGCAGACAAGATTAACAAAGTGGAATTAGGAATTCGAGGAGAAATTCAAAAGTTGTCTCAAGAATTTAACAAATTTAAAGAAAAAACCACCAAAGACTTAGACACACTGAAGCAAGAATTTGCAGCCCTCAAAGATATGAAAAATACAGTAGAATCTCTCAGCAACAGAATGGAGCAAACAGAAGAAAGGATTTCTGACATTGAAGATAAAGCCTTTGAACACTCCCAGACTCTCAAAGAGGAAGAGAAATGGACAGCAAAAACAGATCTTCTCTCTGAGAGCTCTAGGATAATTCGAAGAAGGTCAATATCTGAATCATTGAAGTTCAAGAAACAGATGAGGTGGCCTCACTGCGCACAGAGGCCCTCGTGCATAAAATTATGAAAGAGAATTTTCCAGACATGCCTAGAGATTCTGAAATTCAGATAGCGGACAGCTTGAGAACCCCAGCATGACTCAAACCCAATAAGACATCCCCCAGGCATATCATAATTAACTTCACTAAAGTTAATATGAAGGAGAAAATTCTCAAAGCTGCCAGGAGAAAGAAAACCATTACCCTCAAAGGAAAGAATATTAGAGTGACTGCAGATCTCTCTGCTGAAATGTTTCAAGCCAGAAGAGGTGGTCACTGACTTTTAATCTCCTAAAGCAAAATAACTTTCAACCCCAGATCTTGTATCCAGCTAAACTGAGTTTCATTTATGTGGAGAAATGACATTCATATGTTGAAGAAATTTGCCATAACCAAACCAGCTCTTCAGGATATTCTCAGACCTATCCTCCATAATGACCAACTCAATCCTATACCACAAAAGTAAACTCACTCAGAAACTTCAGATCAAACTCCAATTTCCACACTGGTGAAAGGATTAAAAATGCCCACTGGACTTTTGAAAAACTTGATACCCAAAACTTCACCAGACTTATCAATATTCTCCATTAATGTGAACAGCTTAAACTGTCCTCTAAAGAGGCATAGGTTAGCTGACTGGATACTCAGGCCAGATATTTGTTGCATACAAGAGTCACATCTTCACTTTAAAGACAAATACAGACTCAGGGTGAAAGGATGGTCATCCATATTTCAGGCAAATGGTAATCAGAAAAAAGCAGGTGTTGCAATTTTATTTGCAGATACAATAGGCTTTCAACCGACAAAAGTAAGGAAGTTCAAGAATGGTCACTTCATATTTGTTAAGGGTAATGCTGAATATGATGAGATCTCAATTATTAATATCTATG
Source organism: Nycticebus coucang (assembly GCF_027406575.1). Taxonomy (NCBI): domain Eukaryota; kingdom Metazoa; phylum Chordata; class Mammalia; order Primates; family Lorisidae; genus Nycticebus; species Nycticebus coucang. The sequence continues at coordinate 30,375,260 of NC_069800.1, read as the reverse complement.
CACCCAACCACAATGCACCTCAATTTATAAGAGAAACTCTAAAAGACATGAGTAACTTGATTTCCTCCAGTGCCATAATATCAGAGATTTCAACACTCCTTTGGCAGTGTTGGATTGATCCTCCAACAAGAAGCTGAGCAAAGAAATCTTAGATTTAAATGTAACCATCCAACATTTAGATTTAGCAGACATCTACAGAACATTTCATCCCAACAAAACTGAATACACATACTTCTCATCAGCCCACAGAACTTACTCCAAAATCAATCACATCTTAGGTCACAAGTCTAACCTCAGTAAATTTAAAGGAATACAAATTATTCCTTGCATCTTCTCGTACCACCATGGAATAAAACTTGAGCTGAGTAACAACAGGAATCTGCATACTCATACAAAAACATGGAAGTTAAATAACCCTATGCTGAATGATAGCTGGGTCAGAGATGAGATTAAGAAAGAAATCGCCAATTTATTGGAAAAAAACAACAATGAAGACACAAACTATCAGAACCTCTGGGACACCACAAAGGCAGTTCTAAGAAGGAAATTTATAGCACTACAAGCCTACCTCAAGAGAACGGAAAGAGAGGAAGTTAACAACTTAATGGGACATCTCAAGCAACTGGACAAGGAAGAACATTCCAACCCTAAACCCAGTAGAAGAAAAGAAATAGCCAAAATTAGAGCAGAATTAAATGAAATTGAAAACAAAAGAATAATACAACAGATCAATAAATCAAAAAGCTGGTTTTTTGAAAAGGTGAATAAAATAGATAAACCTTTGGCCAACCTAATCAGGAAAAAAAGAGTAAAATCTCTAATCTCATCAATCAGAAACAACAAAGACAAAATAACAACAGACTCCTCAGAAATCCAAAAAATTCTTAATGAATATTACAAGAAACTTTATTCTCAGAAATATGAAAATCTGAAGGAAATTGACGAATCCTTGAAAGCACCTCACCTTCCAAGACTTAGCCAGAATCAAGTGGAAATGTTGAACAGGCCCATATCAAGTTCGGAAATAGCATCAACCATACAAAACCTCCCTAGAAAGAAAAGCCCAGGACCAGATGGTTTCATGTCAGAATTCTACCAAACTTTTAAAGAGGAATTAGTATCTATATTACTCAACCTGTTCCAAAAGGTAGAAAAAGAAGGAAGACTACCCAACACGTTCTATGAAGCAAACATCACCCTGATCCCTAAACCAGGAAAAGACCCAACAAGAAAAGAAAATTATAGACCAATATCACTAATGAATATAGATGCAAAAATATTCAACAAGATCCTAACAAACAGAATCCAGAAACACATCAAAGTATACGTCATGACCAAGTCCGTTTTATTCCAGGGTTTCAAGGCTAGTTCAATATACGTTAATCTATAAATGTAATCCAGCTCATAAACAAATTAAAAAACAAAGACCATATGATTCTCTCAATCGATGCAGAAAAAGCTTTTGATAATATCCAGCATCCCTTCATGATCAGAACACTAAAGAAAATCGGTATAGAAGGGACATTTCTTAATCTGATAGAGACCATCTACAGCAAACCCACAGCCAAATTCATATTGAATGGAGTTAAACTGTAATCATTTCCACTCATATCAGGAACGAGACAAGGCTGCCCATTGTCTCCATTGCTTTTTAACATTGTAATGGAAGTTTTAGCCACCGCAATTAGGGAAGAAAAAGCGATCTAGGGTATCCACATGGGGTCAGAAGAGATCGAACTTTTGCTCTTCGCAGATGATATGATAGTATATCTGGAAAACACTAGGGACTCTACTACAAAACTCTTAGAAGTGATCAAGGAATACAGCAGCGTCTCAGTTTACAAAATCAACATCCATAAATTGGTAGCCTTTATATACACCAACAATAGTCAAGTTGAAAAAACAGTTAAGGACTCTATCCCATTCACAGTAGTGCCAAAGAAGATGAAATATTTGGGAATTTATCTAACAAAGGATGTGAAAGATCTCTATAAAGACAACTATGAAACTCTAAGAAAAGAAATAGATGAAAATATTAACAAATGGAAAAACATACCACGCTCATGGTTAGGAAGAATCAACATTGTTAAAATATCCATACTACCCAAAGCAATATATAATTTCAACGCAATCCCTATTAAAGCTCCACTGTCATACTTTAAAGATCTTGAAAAAACAATACTTCGTTTTACATGGAATCAGAAAAAACCTCAAATAGCCAAGACATTACTCAGAAATAAAAACAAAGCAGGAGGAATCACGCTACCAGACCTCAGGCTATACTACAAATCGATAGTGATCAAAACAGCATGGTAGTGGCACAAAAACAGAGAGGTAGATGTCTGGAACAGAATAGAGAACCAAGAGATGAATCCAGCTACTTACCGTTATTTAATTTTAACAAGCCAATTAAAAACATTCAGTGGGGAAAAGATTCCCTATTTAACAAATGGTGCTGGGTGAACTGGCTGGCAACCTGCAGAAGACTGAAACTGGACCCACACCTTTCACCATTAACTAAGATAGACTCTCACTGGATTAAAGTTTTAAATCTAAGACATGAAACTATAAAAATACTAGAGGAGAGTGCAGGGAAAACCTTTGATGAAATCAGTCTGGGCGAGTATTTTATGAGGAGGTTCCCCCGGGCAATTGAAGCAGCTTCAAAAATACACTACTGCGACCTGATCAAACTAAAAAGCTTCTGCACAGCCAAGAACACAGTTAGTAAAGCAAGCAAACAGCCATCAGAATGGGAGAAGATATTTGCAGATTATGTCTCCAACAAAGGTTTAATAACCAGAATCCACAGAGAACTCAAACGCATTAGCAAGAATAGAACAAGGGATCCCATCGCAGGCTGGGCAAGGGACTTGAAGAGAAACTTCTCTGAAGAAGACAGGTGCGCGGCCTTCAGACATATGAAAAAATGCTCATCATCTTTAATCATCAGAGAAATGCAAATCAAAACTACTTTGAGGGTGGCGCCTGTGGCTCAGTGAGTAGGGTGCCAGCCCCATATGCCGAGGGTGGCGGGTTCAAACCCAGCCCCGGCCAAACTGCAACCAAAATATAGCCGGGCATTGTGGCGGGTGCCTGTAGTCCCATCTGCTCGGGAGGCTGAGGCAAGAGAATCGCGTAAGCCCAAGAGTTAAGAGGTTGCTGTGAGCCGTGTAACGCCACGGCACTCTACCCGAGGGTGGTACAGTGAGACTCTGTCTCTACAAAAAAAAAAAAAACTACTTTGAGATATCATCTAACTCCAGTGAGACTAGCCTATATCACAAAATCCCAAGACCAGAGATGTTGGCGTGGATGTGGAGAAAAGGGAACACTTTTGTACCGCTGGTGGGAATGCAAATTAATACATTCCTTTTGGAAAGAGATATGAAGAACACTTAGAGATCTAAAAATAGATCTGCCATTCAATCCTGTAATCCTTCTACTGGGCATATACCCAGAAGACCAAAAATCACATCATAAACAAAGATATTTGTACCAGAATGTTTATTGCAGCCCAATTCATAATTGCTAAGTCATCGGAAAAGCCCAAGTGCCCATCGATCCACAAATGGATTAATAAATTGTGGTATATGTACAGCATGGAATATTATGCAGCCTTAAAGAAAGATGAAGACTTTACCTCTTTCATGTTTACATGGATGGAGCTGGAACATATTCTTTTTAGTAAAGTAACTCAAGAATGGAAGAAAAAGTACCCAATGTACTCAGCCCTACTATGAAACTAATTTAGGGTTTTCGCATGAAAGCTATAAGCCAGTTACAACCTAAGAATAGGGAGAAGGGGGAAAGGGAGGGGAGGGAGGGGGGGAAGTGGGCAGAGGGAGGGGAATTGGTGGGATTACACCAGCGGTGCATCTTAAAGGGTATATGTGAACTTGGTAAATGTGGAATGTGTCTTGGCACAGTAACTGAGGTAATGCCAGGAAGGCTATTTAACCAGTGTGATGAAAGTGTGTCAAATGGTCTGTGAAGTTAGTGAATGATGCCCCATGATCATATCCATGTTCACAGCTATGATTTAATAAAAAAAAAGACAGACCAGGGAGAAGGAACAGATATCACCTGGGCAAGTCTCTGACAACTTAATAGGGTAAAATAAAATCTTTACAAAAGTTTTATCCAAAGCAGTGTGTAAGATCCAAAGCAACTATGTTACAAACAAACTTTTTGGATTTAATCTAATTTTCTTTGGGGACTCTCTGTATGGTGAATACACTGCAAGTATCTATAGGAATTTAAGGAACTGAAACAGAACCTTCCAAATGATAAACCTTTTCATGTTTGGTGAAATGGTGCCTAAATTATATGTACAATATGTAAAATATCATAGATTTATTGTTAAAATTATGATATACTTACTATTTACTATTTTCAAATGTGAAAAGCAGTATGTTACTTTTGGATTTGTTGTCATGTGATAAGTCAAATTAAATGACATATTGAGGATTAAAGAAACAAAACTGAGCAACACAGTGAGACTAAAAATAGAAAATCTCTACAAAAAAAAATAGAGAAATCAGCCAGGCACGGTGGTGCACACTTGAAGTCCCAGCTACTCAGCAGGAGGATCACTTAAGCCAAGGAATTTGAGGTTGCAGTGATCTATGATGCTACAGCACTCTAACCTAGATGACAGAAAGAGAACCTTCTCCCCCAAAATTAAAATAAAAAATAAAATTGTACCTAACTAAAACTGGCAATTTTCTTATAATTTCAGTGTCCATCTTATTTTATACAGACACTTAATATCTTTTTCCCATGTTCATTACTACTTGGAGCCATACAAGAATGAAAGTTTGTTGGTCAGGCACAGTGGCTCATGCCTATAATCCTAGCACTGTGGGAGGCCAAAGCAGGCAGATCACTTAAGGTCAGGAGTTTGAGACCAGCCCGAGCAAGAAAAAAACCCTGTTTCTACTAAATATAGAAAAATTAGTCACGTGTTGTGGCATGCACCTATAGTTCCAGCTTCTTAAGAGGCTGAGGCAGGAGGATCATTTGAGCCCAAGAGTTTCATGTTGAAGTGAGCTAAATGATACCACTGGACTCTACCCAAGGCAACAGAGTAATATTCTGTGTCAAAAAATAAGATAAAATAAAATAATAAATAAAAAGAAATAAAGAAGGAAAGAAGGACAAAAAATGAAAGAAAGAAAGGAAAGAAGAAAGAAATGTTTAAAAAATATGTAAAGTCATCAATGTAGCAGATTACTATAATAGTTATGATAGGCATCCAAATAATTTCTCAAAATTTCAATTCTACACAATACCTGAGATATAGATCATTTTTTCTATGCTAGCCTTAATGCTTTTTCTGTGAAGTAGTTGGTGAGGCAGAACACATCAAACTACCCACTTGGATGAAGAAGAGGCATAATATATTTACATCATCAAGAGATCCAAAGAAAGACTCAAACCAGCAGAGAAGGTGAAAATGGAATCCAGAACCTTATGAATCTTTCAATGGTCATTCAATTCCCAGTTCATCTTTTATGTCTGAATCTCCTGGACTAACCTAGAAAGGAAAATTTGATCAAAGTCTTCACCACTCATTGTTGTATTAGTCTGGGTTTCCTCAGAGACAGACCTTCAGACACACATTTGCATGCAAATCATTTAATTTTAAGGTCCAGAAATACATGGCTAGGAGAGCACGGAAGTGACTCAAGGAATAGAAGACAGTGAATTAAAGACATTCTATTACACCATCTATCTCAGTGGTCAGTGCAGCTTCACCTACAGAGACTCTCCCCTTTCACCAGGAAACGAAGCACATGGGGTGTTTATGTGTCCACTCATAGTCAGTCCTCTTAGTCAGTGGTTCTTGATGTTCCCAATGATGTTAGTTTCCTAGCACTTCTTGTCTGCCACTCACACAGGCAGAACTGCCTTCACACTTCCTCAAGGGCTGGATGTTACATGCAGTAATGCAGACACTGGCAACTATAAACCACCTGAGGCACAATAATGAATCCTAGGGATATAATTTGGTCATTAACAACAGGGACAATATAGAGTTAGTTCTAGAGTTACCAAAAGTTATCTTAATAGTTTCAATTATCCTGTTTGGATAATTAAAGATATATCTCAAGTGCTGAACCCTGGCACTGTAATATACTATTTGACCTTTGTCCAGACTCATTACTGAGTCCTAGAAGTAAACATTCTGCTTAGGTTATACTTTGCAAAAGCAAGTAGGTTTTGAAAAATATTCTAAAACACTGGAAAATAAATAAATAAAATAAAACACTCACTAAAGGAATGTGTGGACTGAGGACTGCAAAACAGCTACCTACATTTACAAAGGATAGCCTACTAATCTACTATGGGTTGCTTCCATTTATTCTTTCAACAAACTGATGATTAGTAAGACAAATCAGCAGGTACAAGTATGAACATATTATGAAAGGACATACTGGAGGTAATAGAAAATGGACAACTTTTTTGGTCATGTTTTTATAACGTCGTGTTGATGTACCAACTTAAACATCAGACCCACCCCTCAGGTTTATAACTGATGAGCGCAGGACTTTAATAAGTTACCAAATTTTAACAAATAGATTTTTTTCTCTGCTATGTCTTTTTCCTCATTTACTAATTCCATTTCTGCTTTGGAGGATATTCATAACTGAATGGGAATGTTAATCTGGAAATATCCCAGTGTCCATTCACTGGTGACCTTTGCAGGTTTGGGTTTGAGATGAAAAGCAGGAAAACAACATAGTCACTCAGCACATTCTCATCTGACACCAGATTCTTCTGTAGATACAGCTGGGCATCCTATGATTACCTCAATGCTTATACTACATGGACAGCATCAGCTCTCTGGTTAAGGGCTCAGTATCTCAAGACTGCTCCCCATTTCAGGTGCTGATCACCAGCCCCAAGCAGTGACCAACCCAAGCTGTGGCCCGTGTTTCTGACAGTCCATAAATAAGAGTTCTCACAATCCCCACCATGAGTTTGGTTAATTTGCTAGAGCAGCTCACAGAACTCAGGGAAGCACTTAACTTATATTTATCTCTTTTTATGAAGATGTTATAAAAGATGGAGATGAAAAGCCAGATGGAAGACATTGGTAAGGCAAGATGTGTAGGGAGGGTAAAGGAGTGGAGCTTCCGTCTCTTCTCTGTTCTTTTTTAAGTTTTTATGGAGGTGTTGTTATGTAATGATTAAGTCATCAGCTGTTTGTGATCAGCTCAGATTTCATCCTCTCCCCAGAGGTTGGGGATGAATGTTGTTATTTCCAGAGTGTGTTAGCAATGTAAAAGCAGGTAAATCCCTGATAAAAGGATGGATTTGATGCCTTTCCCTCTCTCACAAACACACACTCTCTTGCCATGAGATGCAACCAGAAGGGCCCTACCAAATTCATCCTATTGATTTTGGACTTCCCATCCCCCAGAACCAAATATTTTTCTATTATTTATAAATTGCCCTGTGAGTGATGATTAAAGTATAGTACTGAAAAAAAAATAAATAAATTGCCCTGTGTGTTGAATCCTGTTATAACAATAAAAAATGAACTAAGATATTATATACTCAATTTGTAAAGTTTCCTTCCATTCTGCAGGTGACTTTTCAGTGTATTGATTATTTTATTTGCTGTGAAGGAAGCTTTTAGTGAAATGTAGTTTTCCTTTTCTGCCTTTCCTTTTGTCACCTGTATGTTTGGTGGAACAGGTATAAAACCATTATCAAGACCAATGTCACATAGCTTTCCCCTTAGGCTTTCCATTTAGTGTCACTAATCACCAGGGAAACACAAATCAAAACCACAATGACATATCACCTCACACCTGTTAGGAAGGCTACTATAAAAAAGGAACATGGTTCATGACTCTAATCCTACCACTCTGGCAGGCCAAGAGGATATCTTGAGGCCAGAGCTTGAGACTAGCTTGAGGCCAAGAGTTTGAGACCAGCCCAAGCAACTGGCTGACCGCATCTCTACCAAAAAATATAAAAACTAGCTGGGCACAGTGATGTGCACCTGTAGTCCCAGGAGGCTGAATCAGAAGGATCACTGGATCCAAGGAATTGGAGGTTGCAGTGAGCTACAATGACACCACTGCACTCTACCCAAAGTGATAGAACAAGAACTTCTCTCTAGGAAAATAAAATAAAATAAATAGTAATAAAAACAGAATGTAAATAAATTGGGAGTTTTTGCATTGTTGGTGGAAATGCAAAATGGGTATCAACTATGAAACATATTAATAGTTTGGAAAGTCCTCAAAAAATTAAAAATATAACTACCATAGGATCCAATAATACTCCTTCTTGGTATTTATTCAAAAGATTTTCAGTGAGTTCCCATTCACAGAACTATACCTAACATGTGGAAACAACCTGCCAAATGAATGAATTGAAATAATGTGGTAGATGCACATATGGAATATTACATAGGTTGAAAAAGCATAGAAATCTGGTAACATTGACAACATGGATGAATCTTCAGGACATTATGCTAAGTGAAATAGTTCAGTCACAGAGGGAAAATACTGAATGATTACATGTATATGAAATAATCTATAATAGTCTCACTCATAGAAGAAAATAATAGAATGGTGGTTACCAGGAGCTGAGGTGAGAAATATGGAGTTACTAATCAACAGGGGTAAAATTTCAGTTATACAAGTGACGGCAGCCACTGCTGTACTAAATAACTAGTACATATAGGACATTGGACAGGCCCTGGCAGGCCAGATAAGATTTGTGTGCTGCCCTCTGGAATTGTTTCTTCACATCTAAGCTCTTCTGTTATAGATAAATTTAGGAGACTGGATGCTCCAAGTACCCTGGTGCCAGTTAAGGACACAGTGCTCAAAGTGCACTTCATAATGAACTTAGTAATGCACTTAGTAAAACATTGACTAACTATAAATTTAGTCTAGGGCAATGATTTTCAACAGTTGTGCTGAGGAACCCTGATGTGCCATGAGAGGATCTTAGGTGTGCCTCGAAAATTTTTAAAGATCATTAATTAAATTATTTTTGATAGGAATTCAAAGCATAGTAAGTATATTATTTTTCTTAACTCCTTCTTTTTAATCAAAATAATTTAAGTATGGAGAGGAAGTTTAACAATAGGTTCAAGCATGCTGTGAGATTAAAAAAAAAAGACTTGAAAAACACTGGCCTAAGTAAGAGAATATTATGGTGATTAACAACATTACTAATACTTAAGAAAGAAAAATTATATTTTAATCTTGTAACTTATGGGAGGAAATCTGTTTAATGTCTACTATCTTACTATGTAAAGTATAAAAGTAACAAAAGAAAACAGGAGAACAGAACATCTCTTTGAGGATATATCCTCCTGTTCTCTGGAGTTGCTGGCTTTTCTGTAAATAAAAGTGAAATTGTTGATCTTTCATCCATTTTTCTGCTTATTGGCTTGGGTGACAGGTAGACAGGCTCATTGGTCTAACAACACAAGTTGAATATGTTCTAGAGATCTGTTGCACAACATTGTGCCCAGAAGTAACAACCCCATATTATACATTTAAAATCTGTTCAGTGGGTAGCTCTCATGCCAACTGTTCTTACACACATATGCAAAAATCTATCCCTTGGTTTACTCAAATATTCACTCTGATTCTACATTCTTCAGAAACAGAAAGCCCATGAAATTACTCACAAAACCATTTTTCAAGTGGTCTTCATTTGCAGCTAATTTCTCTGCTTAGTTCTCTGGACTCTGTTGAGAACTCCAGGGTGGTGTCTTCAGAAGGCAGCAGCTGCCTCTCATTTTCTCCAGGATGTGCCTCCCTTGGGAATTGCTATGTAATGGCTGCCATTTTGGATTAGATCCCAGAGGCACTGGTTCAGTTATCAAAGATGTGCCTCCATTAGGAAAAGGAAATACCTCAATTTAACTTTGTATCTTGCATTGACAATAGCTGAAGCAGAACTTCTTTCTGAATTCAAACTGAAGTCCATTAGCCACTTATTTCAACTTGACTTGAGTCTTTCAAATTTCTAAATTAATGTGAAACACATTTCTGAAAGTTACTGATATTCTGTTCATGTTTTGAATTCCAAATGAGGTTTTCAAAGCTTTAAACTGCTATGAAGCATTGCTTCTCCTTGGGTACACATCTGAAAGGCAAGCAGGGGTCAGAGGAATGGATTTCATGGGTTCTTCTCTGCAGGATTTTAAGGGAAATTCCTCTCGCAAGTATCTGAAAAGTTGGAGGATGTTTTAGACAGAATGTAATCAATGCACATGACATAAAATGATAGTCAAAGTTTCTATAAAACCTTGATGAGAAAAATATGATATAGTCCTAATTTTTTTCTATATGGAAGCATTACACAAAGGTTGTGTTATATATCTGGTATTATGGATAAAAGGGAATTTTGAATAGAATTTTTAAAGGTCTGTGCAACATTTTACTTGAGTGTTCCAGTGGAATAGCATACTCAAGTTCAAAATGGAATTTAAAAACCCTAATTGTTGACATACTATTTATTAGTTCTAAAAATTAAGCAATATATGTGTGCATCTATATGTCTAAGATGTCAACAATGTTCCCATTATCCAATCTGAGAATGCCTTTTTACTTCTTTCTCTTTCTTTTTTTTTAAATTTTCTTTTTAATAGTGCATATGCTCTGTTATTCAGAGTTCAAACTGCTCCAAATGTGCTTCTACTGAAAGAAGGGAAAAGGGGAGAGACAGGTGAGGGGATAGGGGAGGATGGGTGAAGGGAGGGTGATTGGTGGGACCACACCTACGGTGCATCTTACAAGGATACATGTGAAATTTACTAAGCATATAATATAAATGTCTCAACACAATAACTAAGAAAATGCCGCAAAGGTCATGTTAACCAGTTTGATGAAAATATTTCAAATTGTATATAAAACCAGCACATTGTACTCCATGATTGCATTAATGTATACAGCTATGATTTAATTAAAAAAAAAAAGACTTCTTTCTCTTTCTTGACTCTCAGCCTCATATTCCCACAGTTCTAGCCAGCATTAACTTGCATAATAGTTTTCCCTTATCTATTCCACTGCCACTGCTGTACCTTATTCATTATCTCCCAGAAACTAAACTAACACTTATTATTGCCATTAACTAATCTATTCTAACAATGTATATGCTTCTAAGAACAATTAGAAAACAGAGAAAAGAGGAAAATAAAATAACTCATTCTCTATAAACAATAAATAAAACACAGGAATGACGGTTTATTTCCTTCTGGATTTTCAGTGACCACATAGTCTTATTGTGGATGTCAGCATTTATTGAAGCATTCTCCTATTAAAAGACACTAGTCTGTTTCTAACTGTCCTTAAAAATAGACAATATTATGTACAGAAAATTACCAGAACTTTATGCATGCCTTATCTAGATTTCTAGAAGTAGAATAAATTGATGGGTATAAATTATTTTATTGCATTCATCATTTTTAATTTCTTCCCTTTTTTTAATTATCCATTTTTTCCAAAGCATATAGTCATACATCTAGAATTTACCCTCGTATTTAAATCAAGGTAAATCTAAATTGTTTGTTTAGAGAGAAGTATTTCTTTCATTTTTAAAGTAATATTTAAGTAATTTTCCCTTTATGGCATTTTATATATTATGCATATATATATTACAGGTCTTATTTTATAATTATCTTAGTCCCTTTTGTGTTGATATAACAGAATATTTGAAACTGTATAATTTATTTAAAAAACCAAATTTATTTATAATAGTTCTAAGAGCAGTCACTGGCATCTGGAGAAGGCCTTGAGAGTACTCTCTCAAGTAATCCCTTCATTCATTAGGGCAGAGCCCTCATGACCTAAACTTTTCCCCTTAGGCCCCACTTCTAAACATTGTTGCATTAAAGATTAAGTTTCCAGACCATGAATTTTAGGGGCATACCACAGATTTACCTTCAAACCATGAGTATACAGTTGACTTGGTTCATCTGACTTAGTTCATTCTATGAGTTTTCAGAAATGTGTAATGACTTTGACCCACCATTGTACTACCACACACCACAATTTAACTGCCCTAAAAAAACTTCTATTCTCTGCTGTTTTATTCTTATTTTTCCTGTGACTTCTATCAACCACTGATTTTTTTCACTGTCTCAACAGTTTTGCCTTTTACAGAATATCATATGGTTGGAATCATGCAGTATATAGCCTTTTCAGATTGCCTTCTCTCACTTAATAATATGTATTCAAGATTCCTGCATGTATGTTCATGGCTTGATAGTTGATTTCTTTTTAACACTGAATAATATTCCATAATATGAATATACTAGTTTATTTATCCATGTATTTACTGAAAAACATCCTGATTGGTACCACAACACCAAGTTTTGGTAATTCTGAATAAATTCGCAATAAACATCCTTGTATTCTGCTTTCTGAATTCATTTCTTAGCTCTAATATTGTTTTAAAAGATGGACCCTTTAGTTATATAAAGGATCATGCCATACATTCTCTTCCTCCCTGTTATATTTATTTCTGGTATAATCTTTATTATTTCCTTCCTTCCTCTTGCTTTGGATTTAGTTTTTTTTTTTTTTTTATAGTTTCCTAAATTAAAAGCTTGGTCTATTGATTTGATACTATTTTTACTTTTTTAAAAAATATAGGTGCTGTGTGCCACCAGGCTCACATCTGTAACTCTACGAGGCTGAGGCAGGCGGCTCTCTTAAGCTTAGGAGTTGGAGATCAGCCTAAGCAACAGTGAGACACCATCTCTTAAAAAAAAAAAACACTTGTCAGGCTGTCGGGCACTGTGGCAAGTGCCTATAATCCCAGCTACTCAGAGACTGAGGCAAGAGAATCACTTGATCCCAATAGTTTGAGGTTGCTGTGAGCTAGGAAGCCATGGCACTCTACCCACAGCAACAGAATGAGACTCTATCTGAAAAATAAATGAATAAATAAAAAAGTTTATAACTATGAATTTCCCTCTATGTTCTGATTTATGTGCATCATATAAGATTTGCTATATTATGTTCTCAATTTCATTTATCTTAGTGTGTTTTCTAACTTTCCTAAAATTACTTCTAGATCCATTGGTCATATAAATGTTTGTGTTTAAATTTCTACATTTGTAAATGTCTCAAACTTTTGTGGTTATATATTTCAAATTTAACTCCATTTTTGCCAGAGAATTTTAATTTTTTCCTTGGTCTCCATATACCTACTTTTCTCTCTTAACTGTCATTAACTTTTCCTCTGAAGTCTTAGCGCTATTCCTATGGAGAAGAACCCATGACATTCATTCCTCTGGTGCCATTCAACTTTTAAAATCACTCAGTAGTTCCAGGATTTTATTGATTCCTTGGGGTTTTCTTTTTTTTTTTTTTGTAGAGACAGAGTCTCACTTTATGGCCCTCGGTAGGGTGCCGTGGCCTCACACAGCTCACAGCAACCTCCAACTCCTGGGCTTAAGCGATTCTCTTGCCTCAGCCTCCCGAGTAGCTGGGACTACAGGCGCCCGCCACAATGCCTGGCTATTTTTTGGTTGCAGTTTGGCTGGGGCTGGGTCTGAACCCGCCACCCTCGGTATATGGGGCCGGCGCCTTACCGACTGAGCCATAGGCACCGCCCCGATTCCTTGGGGTTTTCTACATAGACAATAACATCATTTGCAAACAAACATAATTTTATTTCTTCTTTATCAATCTGCACACAATTTAATTTCTTTTCTTTTCTTACTGAATTAGCTGGGATATCCAGTACCATGATGAATAGGTGAGGGGAGAGAAAACATTACTTTGTTTCTGGCTTTAAAAGTAAAGTAACTGGTTTCTCACTGGTAAGTATGTTAGCTGTAAGATGGGTGGATATATTTTTTGATTTTTTTTATTAATATTAAATCATAGCTGTGTACATTAATGTGATCATGGGGCACCATACACTGGTTTTAGAAATAGTTTGACACATTTTCATCACACTGGCTAATATAGCCTTCCTGGCATTTTCTTAGTTATTGTATTAAGACAATTATATTCTACATTTACTAAGTTTCACATGTACCCTTGTAAGATGCATCCAGGTGTAATCCCACCAATCACCCTCCCTCTGCCCAACCTCCCCCTTCCCTCTTCTCTTTCTCCCCCTTCCCCATATTCTTAGGTTATAACTGGGTTATAGCTTTCATATGAAAGCCATAAATTAGTTTCATAGTAGGGCTGAGTACATTGGATACTTTTTCTTCCATTCTTGAGATACTTTACTAAGAAGAATATGTTCCAGCTCCATCCATGTAAACATGAAAGAGGTAAAGTCTCCATTTTTCTTTAAGGCAGCATAATATTCCATGGTGTACATATACCACAATTTATTAATCCATTTGTGGATTGATGGGCACTTGGGCTTTTTCCATGACTTAGCAATTGTGAATTGGGTTGCAATAAACATTCTGTGCAAGAATCCACAGAGAACTCAAACGTATAAGCAAGAAAATAACAAGTGATCCCATCGCAGGCTGGGCAAGGGACTTGAAGAGAATCTTCTCTGAAGAAGACAGGTGCACAGCCTACAGACATATGAAAAAATGCTCATCATCTTTAATCATCAGAGAAATGCGAATCAAAATTACCTTGAGATACCATCTAACTCCAGTAAGATTAGCCCATATCACAAAATCCCAAGACCAGAGATGTTGGTGTGGATGTGGAGAAAAGGGAACACTTCTACACTGCTGGTGGGAATGCAAATTCATACATTCCTTTTGGAAAGATGTTTGGAGAACACTTAGAGATCTAAAAATAGAGGTTCCATTCAATCCTATAATTCCTCTACTAGGTATATACCCAAAAGACCAAAAATCACATAGTAACAAAGATATTTGCACCAGGGTGGAGATATTTTTATAAAATTGAATGAGTTTTTCTCTATTCCTAGTTTGCTGAGAAATTTTTACAATGAATGGATATTAGATTTTGACAAATGCTTTTTATACATCTATTGATGTGATCATAGATTTCCTCCTTTATCTTGTCAATATGAAATATTATATCAATTAATTTTCTAATATTATCAGTCTTGAATAACTGGAATAATTCCCACTGCTCATGGTACATAATTATTTTTACACATCATTAGTTTAAATTTCCCATTTTTTGACTCATTCTCACATAAATTTTATTTAATTTTGACCAAAGTACATTACCTGAACATTAATTTTTTTTCTTTTTTGTTATTGCTTATTATTTGGGATTCATTGAGGGTACAAAGAATTAGGTTACACTGATTGCATTTGTTAGATAAAGTCCCTCTTACAATTGCCCTGTCTTAAATCTTTTTTTTTTAATTTAATCATAGCTGTGTACATTAATGCAATCATTGGGTATAATGTACTGGGTTTATATACAATTTTAAATATTTTCATTGAACTGGTTAAGATAGCCTTCATGGCATTTTCTTAGTTATTGTGTTCAGACGTTTATATTCTGCATTTAATAGCTTTCATCTGTACTCTTCTAAGATGCACTGTAGGTGCAGTCCCACCAATTAGCCTCCCTCCACTCATCCTCCCCCTTCCCATCCCCTCCCTTGCCTCTTTCCCCATATTCTTGAGCTGTGATTGGGTTATAGCTTTCATATGAAACCTATAAAAATAGTAGGGCAATATTTTGTTGGGAATTTTTGCATCTATACTCATGAAAGATATTGATGTGTAATTTCTTTTCTTATAATATTTTTGTCTTGTTTTACTATTAGGGTAAATATGGCCTCATAGAATATATCAAGGAATTTCTCTTCTATTTTTATTTTCTGCAAGAGGTTGTAGAAAATTGGTGTAATTTCTTCCTTAAATATGTGGTGCAATCCATCTGTAATCCATCTAGACATGACATTTTCTCATTTGGAAGGTTATTAAGTATTAATTCAATTTTTGAGAGCTATAGAACTATTCAGATTATCTATTTCTTCTTGTGTGAATTTTGGTAGATTGTATTTTTCAAGGAATTGTCATTCATCTAGGGGTTATCAAATTAGTGGGCATTTAGGTATTCATAATATTCCTTTGTTATCTTTTTATGTCCATGGTGTCAATACAATGACCCTCTATTCATTAAATTTACATTAGTAATTGATATCCTGTCTATTTTTTCATGGATACACTAAAGGTCTATCAATTTTATTCATCTTTTCAAATAATAAGTTTTTAGTTTTGTTGATTTTTCTCTATTGTTTTCCTGGTATCAATCTCATTGATCACTGTTCTACTTTTCATTCTTTGTTTTCTTCTGCTTATTGCTTTCCTTATTTTAGCTTTCTAAATTAGATATCCATTAGTCTTAGATGTTTTCCTTGTCTAATATCTTCTTCATTCAATGCTGTAATTTTTTTTCCTCATAGCACTACTTTCACCGAAGTCCTCAAATTTTGCAGTAGGATACATCCTTATTTTATTTAACTCAAAATATTGCAATATTTTTGAGGTATTTTCTTTGACCCTGAATTATTTAGAATATGTTGTTTGATCTCTAAGTGTTTTAAGGTCTTCCAACTATCTTTCTGATGTTGATATCTGGTTTAATTCTACTGTAGACTAAAAGCATACTTCATATTTCTGTCCTTTTAAATTTACTGTGATGTATTTATAGACAGAATATAGTCTATCTTTATAAATGTTAGAAGTGAACTTAATAAGAATGTGTATTATTAAAAAAAAAAGAATGTGTATTATTCTGTTAATGGCTGAAATATTCTATAATATCCTGTACACACATGCATGCATGCACACACACATACACATATGCGTATATACAGTAAAAGGCTATCGAAGACATAAAATGCCAATAAATTATATATTTATAATCTGCTACAATATATAGTAACAGACAGAAAGAAGATTCATAGATCTTATAGTCTGCTTGAAGAAGGTGTTAAGAAACCAGGCAATCACACGTTTGTATGAAGAGTAGTTTGCTTGAGATATTATAAAAGCAGAAAGAGGATATACTTTACATACATAGTGACATTCAGACTCAGTCCTAAAATATAAATAGGACATAACCAGGAAAGTAGGCTAAGACTTATAGAAGAGTGTCTGAGAAAGTTCTAAATCAATAACAAGCATGGTAAAGTTAAGAAGGTAAAAGAAGGTCCCCATGGCTGGTGTGAAAGAGGGCAGTGGATAGAAACAAGACAGGGGAAGAGATTCAGAATGCAATCATTCCTTTTTTTTTTTTTTTTTTTTTGAGACAGAGTCTCACTTCATCACCCTCCATCTCCATAGAATGCCGTGGCATTACAGCTCACAACACCTCAAACACTTGAGCTCAAGTTATTCTCTTGCCTCACTCTCCCAAGTAGCTGGAACTATAGCTGTCCACCACAATGTCCGCCTATTTTTAGAGATGGGGTCTCACTCTGCCTCAGGCTGGTCTTGAACTCCTAAGCTCAGGAAATACACCCACATTGGAGTCCCAGAGTTTTAGGATTCCTGGTGTGAGCCACCATGTCTGGCCTAGAACTGAATCATTCTAAATGTGCTGGGATGATAGCTACAGTTTTAGGGGTGGAAATGGCATGGTTATATTTAAGAAGATATGGTCATATCTTCAAGAAGATAATTCTGCCTGCTGAAAAAACAGGGGGGTTGGGGGTTAAGATGACTGGAGTGAAGAGAAACTGGCTGATCAATTGCTCCAACGGTACAAATAAACAACAGCAGCAGAGAGAGTAGTCTTCCTCTTTATCCCTTGTTGCTTCGGAACATTCTTGTATGGCCTTTGTGGCAGTGTGACTGTACCTGGATGTCGTATTCTTCGTACTCTTCCCAGTGCTGCCTCACCTCTACCCGGTCAAGAGATGGAGTCTATTTTGCCTTCTGTTGAATGTGAGTGGGCCTTAGGGATGTTCTTGGCAAGCAGACTACACCAAAAGTGATTCCTTGGCCTTTCTACATTAGATTGCAAGACACATCATGGCTTCTACCCTTGTCTTTCGAAATGCTGGACCTTGATACACTCCCTCTCAGAACCCACACCTTTCTGGGAGGATCCCAAGCCATATGGAGAGGTCACATTGGCACACCTAGTACTCATCCCAGCTAAAATCCTGGCCTGCAGTCAACAACTGCCAGCCTTGTGAGTTGATCACCTCCAGAGTTTAGTCCAGCTGGGTTCATGCTGACAACTGACCTTACTACACAACAGACACTGTGAAACAACTGTCCAGTTGACCCACAGAACTTTGAAGGATGAGGATCAATTATTATTTTAGGCTACTAAGACTTGTTTCTCACCAATGAATAACCCCAAATGCCTTCAACACTTCATAATCAGATCCTCCCATGTACCCCTCATACATCCTTGCTATACCTTTCTCAATTTGTGGCTGATGGGTGATAATAGGGTTGATTTGGTCAAATCATTCTTCTCAAAAAAAAAAAAAATTTTCTTCTTGAAGTTTCAGTAGAAAATACCAAACAAAGTCTGTGGATTTCACAAATAAGTGGGTTTTTTTCTTTTTTTCTTTTTTACCCACTAGAAAGGAGAGCAAAAAATTGATTTCTGAGAAAGCAATGCTGAGGGGAGTGGGATTGAATTTATTAATTTTGGTTCCTGCTGTATATCTCCAGTTCTCAGAATATTAATTACTTTATCTTGTCTTACTTATAATGCTCATTATGGGGTAATAGTCAACTGAATTGGAGACATAAAGATAAGTACAAGAAATCTCACCGAGAATGAGCTAAATTACAATCAAAACAAAATCTTTGAAGCTTACTATTCCACAAGTTTTGGCTAGTTTCTTTATTTACTTGATTTTCCATTGAACACTCCAATTTTAGAGAAATGCTGAACTATATCCAATATGATTACATATTCTTCATCTAATTATAACTTGGTATCTAACTTTAGTGTCAGAATTCCATGCTAGTGTTGCTGTTTTGTTAATGTTAAATTAAAAACATATAAATTGTTCTGGGGAAGAGAGATAATTATAAAATGTAAGTCCAAATTTGCATAACCACTTGGGGATTGAAGGAAACTCTATACTCCAAGCAACACACACACATAGCAAGATACTGTCCCTATGCTAGAAAAACATCTGGTCTGGAGGAGACAAATATATTAAGGCTATAGCAAAGTTAAGTACAAAGCTAAACTCAAAAGTTTAAGGGGAACGTAGAGAAGACAGAAGTCATCTCTACCTTTGGAAGTGATGGAGGAAGAAGTGGAAGGTGAGCTGCACTTTTATAAAGTGGGAAGAAGGAGGAAAAGGTAGTCCAGGAGAGAAAACTACTTGGCCTAAGACAAGGAGTTGTCAATGTGTAGACAGTGAGAAAATAAATTTTAAAAGTTAGTCTCTCTGGATCTTGAATTGCATGGAGTCACAGGAACCCTTAGAGATGAGTTTATGAATGCAGGTTTGGGGAAGATCATAGGGCACTATTTGACATGCTGAGATGTTTGAGTTAAGCCCTATACTTAACTGTAATTAATGAGGAGCAAAAAGAATATTTCCTTTGCATAAAAGTGCCACAACCTTTTTCAATTAATACAAAATATTTTATATTTGTATAGGGTATACATGAGTATCTGTTACATGCTTAGAATGTATACTCAAGGAGAATGCATCACTTTAAGTATTTATTATTTTTTAAAATGCTGTAATCTGATTGGGGGTTTAAACACATAATTCTAGCATCATTAAGAAGGAAAGACCTGTACCAGAGTATATGTGAGTGAATAGAATACTGCACTCTTTTCCTATTCCAGTGGCTAACAAAATTCCTTAGGCCACTATTTCCTACCATTTTTCACCTCCTTTACTTCTAATATTGATCTTTACTTCAAGATGATAATTTGCTTGTTGCTGAACAGAGAAATTCCAATTCTATCTCTTACCTTCACCTTCTGTCTTCTCTTCCATTTCTATGGACAAACTATGCATGTTCCTAGCAAAGACCAAAACTTCTGTCTGTGCTCTCAATTCCATTTCCTTTCCCTAACTCTAATGCTTCTCTCACTTTAAGTGTAATCAAATTTCCTCTCTGCTCAATATTTTCCATCTGCACAAAATGTGGTCATTTCTCTCATCTTAAAATACAAATGTCTTTTGTTCTCATTTCCTCCCCAGATCCCCACTTCCACTTACAAATTTCCTCATTAGAGTTCCTATATCATTGCCTCCAATTTCTCTCTCATAAATCCGGTCAACAAAGTTTTCTTCCATACCACCTAAAGTTTTCTCAGCTACTCCTTTTCCTGCCACCATGATGTTGTATCCAATGGTCTATTATTGGTCCTAATTCTGCCTGTCAGCGTATATCAGTCGCTCATTCATTGGTACTTTAATGACTTTCTCAGCTCAGATTCCGAGGACTCCTCTCTTGCTTAATTTTATTCCTCATTCAATGGTAGTCCTCTTTTCAGTTTTATTATTCATTTTCCTTCACCTGACTGACCTTTGAAATGTGGAGTCCTTTGTGACTCAGTCCTTGACCAACTTCTCTTTTCTATTTACATTCACTCCTATGGTGTTATTCAGTGGTGTGGTGAAAAACCCCATCTATATGCTGATACCACCTACATTCATATTTCTCCAGAACTATACATCCAACAACCTACTCAATAGTTCCACCCATCCACCTAACAGAAATATCGAACTTGATAGGTGCAACGTTGGAACTCCAGATTTTTTTTTCTAATGTGGACTCTTCTTGTAGTTTTCCCTACCTCAATGAAGGGCAACTCCAGCCAGTTTCTAAGACTCCAAATTAAATAAAAACTGCTAATAAAATTCTAAACTCCTCTCTTACTCTCACTCCTCAAATTCAACTCATCAGCACTTATTATCAGCATTATCTTCAAACTGCACACATTACCAGACCTTCACCTCCACGCTAACATATCCCCCAAATATTGGCCCAATCTACTGACATCTCAGCTAGCATTATTGTAATGTTTGGTTGGTCTCCTTGCCTCTGATTTTGATTCTCTCAAGGACATTCTTGAAATGACAACCAGAGTTTCAGTTAAAATACTGTTGGATTGTACCTCTCCTCTGCTCCAAAACCCTGAAGGCTTCTTACCTTATTCCAAGAAAACACCAAGGATGACTGACAAGTTCTCACTTTATGAGGTTGCATCTGATTCAAGGGCCCTCAGACCATATATACTATTAAGCTCTCCCTTATAAATGTGTTTCACCTCTTCTGACCCTTTTTTATCTCTTCCTCAAGCTTTCCATGTGTACTTTTGCTTCAGAGTTACTGAACTTGATATTCTCTCCACCTCAAAGTCTATTTCCAGTTATCTAATAGGCTCAATTCCTCATATTCTCTAGGACTTTAATCAATGATCACCTCTAATAAAGCCTCTTTGAGACATTTATGTTAAAATTACAGTTTTTAGCTGCTGATCCTTCTTCCATCACCTCCCAATATCCTACTTATTTTATATCAATTATTGTTTTTCTACCTGCCATTCCCGATAATGGCATTAAGCTCCATGAAGACAGTAATCTTATTGCTTTGCTCCCATTTCTTGACTGCCTTTAGACAAATAGGGAGAATCTAATAAATTTCTACTGAATGAACAAATAAAAAAGAAAGTTCAAAAGAATTTGAAATTGGGGAAGAGATTAACTACATAAATTGTGGGAGAAAGATTAATTTCACTAATATTAAAGAGTTCTTACCAATTTCTTACAAGGACAACAATACGTGAAGAGGAAAATAAATACACATAGCTTGAAAATATTTTAAAAAGTCAAATAACCAGTAATCAAAACATATAAAGTAAAATAATAATTATACACAATATTTACATTGATAAACATTTAAAATAAATGCTACCTAAGGTGTAAGAAAGTAAGAATTGAGCAACCTCTTTGATTATAAGGAGAAAACGTATATTAGTTTTAAAATTGGGGAAAAATGGAAATATGCCTAAGAAATCTTAAGAATAGTTATACCTTTCAATGTAGAAAAATACTTTTTGAAATTTGTTTTTTGGAAGGCAACTATGCTCATCACTAAACCACTAACCAATATTTTTGCTTCATTCACGGATATGCAAAATATGAGGGTAGAATTGAGATAAAAAATAACATGTTCTCCTCCTCTGTGAATCTCTGTATCAGATAGGGTTAATCAATTATGGTAGAAAATAATGAAAGACTATATGTGGAAAAAAATGCTAATAAAGAGAGATGTATTGATACATGGTGCTATAAGACTCTGTAATTAGGGATTTGATATACTTTGAATGTCAGCAAAGACTTTTAAGAAGAAATAATTTTGAATCTGAAAAATTATGAAGTTCAAGAAATTTTTAGAAACCCTAGAAGATGGTGATGAGGCGCTGAATGCTTAATTGGGTATGGGCTAAGTACCTGGGCTAAAATGATAGATCCACCCACCTTAGTTTTCACACATGGTGGGGGATGATTGTGGCTTGAGGGTGTGTTTTGGAGCATTATACAATGGTCTTGATAATGGATTTGACTGATTAAGTAAAGGAAAAGAAAACATACTGTAGATAACAAATATAATTTTCACTTATCACCAGGTGAATGCGTGTCATTTGCTGAGATCAGAGGAAGGAAGAATCTCTTCTATTTTACATATCAATTTTGTGCTGTCTCTGGGATGTTTGACAGACGTCAACTTTATAAATAGCTATTTGTCTAAGAGTAAAAAAGGTTAATGGAAAAAGATGAGAAAAGACTAAGTTGTTTGTATAAATCTAGAACATGTAGCATAGTGATAGTGTTTGTAGTCATGACACTGACTAATAAAATCTGAAGAAGACATAGACATGAAAAACAAAGGAAGAATTAGAGAAGTGAAGAGAACCTGAGAAAGAGTGAGTGGAGGAAAAGAGAGAGAAAGAAGAGGGGAACAGAAGGGAAAATTTAAAAGGGAGGAAATTAATAAGGCTCGGGAGTAATTAACACATTTAGGGTTTAGCTAGCAAAAATGGAGTCAGTAAGAGAACATGAGACAAGGAGTTAGTAAAAAGAGAGGGGCCCATGAGCTCCAAAGCTCGGTTTCCAGAATTGGCTTGACATGAAGAAGTATAAGGAGGTTTGGGATCAAAGTCTTTATTTTCACATAAGCAAAGAAGAAAGGCGTGTGTGTGTGGTGTGTGTGTGGTGTGTGTGTGTGTGTGTGTGTGAAGTTTCTGCTGAACAGTGGAAATCACTTTGAAGACATGACCTTTTGGGTGGCTACTACACTCTCCACAAAGTGACAGGATCAGTCATCTGCTGAGAGTATGGATAGAGGTAGGAGAATATCTGGATGTCAATGAAGATTACAATTTAAAATAATCCCTGTGTAGAGCAGAAAGTATAGTCAAACAGAAAAGATTAAGCACCTATATGAGGTAAGAGAACTTAGTGAGTCTAATTTTCTCTGCCTTGTGCTTTTTCAGTGACAGATTTAACCTACAGACAAGAAGGAACAAAGATAAAATGATAGGTAAGTAGTGTTAAGATTTCTGGCATATGAGTGTGAGGAACAATCCAGAAGACCCAACAGAGTGATTTAATTTATTGACAAAAATTATATTGAATTATAAACTCTGTGCACAAAAATTATATAATTAGCTTTGTTTATAAAATGGAAAATTAAAATCTGTAGAACTATTCCTTAACAAAGAATTGACTGAGATGGCTAAGGCCTGTAAGCCCAGCACTCTAAGAGGCCAAAGCAGGGAGAATGATGCATGTAGGAGTTCAAGACCACCCTGAGCAAGAGTGAGATCTGGTCTTTACTTAAAAAAAAAAAAAGCCAGGCATTGTAGTGGTCACCTGTAGTCCCAGATACATGAGAGGTTGAAGTAAGGGGCTCTCTTCAGCCCAAGAATTTAAAGCTGCTGTGAGCTATGATGTTATGGCACTCTACCCAGTGCAATAGAATGAGACTCTGTCTAAAAAAACAGGGGGTGGGGGAAGGAAGGAAAGAAGGTAGGTAGGTAGGTTGGTTTGATTGCATGTTCTTAGATATATAGTCCAAAAGAGTATTATGTAGCAATTTAACATAACGATCTCTTTTTCATGGACATGGAAAGATGCCCAGCAGAAATGGTTAGGTAGATAATGCAAGAGCTACCAAAGTGAATGCACAATATTATTAACTTTGTTTTTATTTAAAAACAACTTTTTGGCGGCGCCTGTGGCTCAGTGAGTAGGGCGCCGGCCCCATATGCCGAGGGTGGCGGGTTCAAACCCAGCCCCGGCCAAACTGCAAACCAAAAAATAGCCGGGCGTTGTGGCGGGCGCCTGTAGTCCCAGCTGCTTGGGAGGCTGAGGCAAGAGAATCGCGTAAGCCCAAGAGTTAGAGGTTGCTGTGAGCCGTGTGACGCCACGGCACTCTACCCGAGGGCGGTACAGTGAGACTCTGTCTCTACAAAAAAAAAAAAAAAAAAAAAAAAAAGAAATATATTGGGCGGCGCCTGTGGCTCAACGTGTAGGGCGGCGGTCCCATATGCCGGAGGTGGCGGGTTCAAGCCCAGCCCCGGCCAAAAAAAAAAAAAAAAAACAACTTTTTGATATCAAATGTCGGAAGGAGGTCGAGTACCTGGAACTCTCATATGTTGTCAGTGAAATGTTAAATTATTACAGTCATTTTAGAAAACTTTTTGACAGTGTATATTAAAACTTAACATATACATACTCCTAGAGACCACCAATTCTACCCCTAAATATATGCCAAA
Organism: Nycticebus coucang; assembly: GCF_027406575.1. Classification (NCBI taxonomy): domain Eukaryota; kingdom Metazoa; phylum Chordata; class Mammalia; order Primates; family Lorisidae; genus Nycticebus; species Nycticebus coucang. The sequence goes on along the minus strand of NC_069800.1, from coordinate 30,350,574 downwards.
CAACAGCTTGTACATAATTTCTGCCACAAGGCATGCATTTAGGATTGTAGAGCAACAATGTTTCTAATAGACCCAAACTTGAAGCAACCAAATGGCAAACTGGTTAAAAAAAAAAAGTGTAGCACATTTATATAATCCAATTACAATATATACATCAACAAGAATAAGCAAATTGCAATGACACATAAAATGAATATATCTTAGTATCCTAATGTTATATAAAATAAGCCAACATCCAAAGAGGATGTGAAGTGTGATTCCATTTATATAAAATTCAAAAGTAGGAGAAACTAATCTATGGTGTTGAAAGTCAAGGAAATTTGCTCTTGAGGGAGAAAGGTACTGATGTGATTGCTCCTGGAGTTCTCGAAGGTGTTCTGTCTCTAAAATACTTATTGTTTGTTGATTTTCTATATGTAGGGTGGCTTTTAATTACAATTACATAAAGATAATTCTCATGCAAAGGAAAAATATATGAAGAGGAATACATCAACATGTTAATTGCTATATATCTATGCTAAATTTGTTCGTGCTATTTCCATATTTTCTTCCTACATTTTGTTCCATGTGGACTTTTTTGGTTCCAACAAATAAAAACAAATCATGTGGATTTTTATAGTTCAAGTTTATTAATTTGCTATGCAGGAAAACAGTGAAGTTCTCTGCTTTTCAAACAAATGCAAACTATGGCTTCAAGAATATCCACTCTAAAACCATGTAGTTCATTTGTCATCTTTATAAAACAACAAACATGTTATATCCTCAAACACTTCTGGGGTAGTGAAAAAATTAATAACAATTCTTATTATTTTAGTCAGTTGTTAGCATTTGGCCTTAATAATTTAATGTCTTACATATTTAAAAAATGTAATCTAATAGTAAAACAAATTGTTTGCCTATTTCTGGCATTAACTGTTGAATAGGGCAGGGGGCCATGTATTAAAATTAAGCTAATCTCCGTAAATTATTTACTGTGAACTCATTTTTTAAAACACCTACTTATATTTCACCACTAATGGAATGAGAGAGGATACTCCAGAAAATACTCAATTATTGTTAATCCCCTCCTTTCCCAACACGAGTCATATCAATCCCTCTGAGTGGTTTTTTTCTTTCTTTTTCCCTTTACAGTGCAATGGTCTATTTAACAAAATGCATGTGGTTAAGTTTGTTGCTCTAATAAAGTACAAGAGGATGGAATTAAATTAGTTTAAGGTAATTATTCATAATTAGATATTCTTAAGGGAAACTGAATAGGTTCTAAGTTATTCTAAAAACCTGCATGCTTAAATGCACTGCTCCACTGACAGCTGCTTAAATGCACTGCTCCCACTTCCCTTCTCCACATGGAAACAAGAAAACTGCTTTGCAGTTTGCAGGGCAGTACTCCTTCTGCTCAGAAAATAACCCAAGGCACATTGAAAAAGTAATGTTTATAAATGGCTATTGGTCAGTCAACTAAAGAACGGCTAACTGAAACCTGGAAATGTAAATTATGCAAAGATAACTATCCCTTATGTTGCCAAGTGAAGAGTGGAAAAAAGTGTTGGATTCTATAGTCAAGTGACTTAGACCTATAAAATGCAGTGATGTGGGAGGGGAAGTAGCGGACACACAATCTCTTAGAAAACTAAGTGTTAAGATTTGTTGTCCATGCAGTTAGACACTTGGTTGTGAGAGCCTCTTGAAAAATCATCAGGTGTCTGTCTGTACTTGATGCTATGCAGAAAACCCAGCTGGGTACTGGCCCAGTTCCGGGAGGTTACCTTGTGAACCACAGAGCTCTATGAGCAATGTGGTGTGTAGCAGGCCATGCTAAGGGGAACACATCTGTTTAAAATCAAGGATGTTTTCACACCAAGGGGGTGAAAGAGATAGCCAAAGACACAAGCAGCCAGCCCTCCTATAAAATCACCAGGATTTTATCTTTTTCTCATCAAAACTGCAGAGAGGTTAACTTCTCCAATTGACAGATGTGTAAGAGGCGAGGGCAAGAAGATGCCTGACATGCTTTATGAAGCTCCATGGCAGAAGAATGTTTTCATCCCTATCATGTGAAAAATTTGAGTTTAAATGACTTCCACATGGGGGATTTTGTGCTACTCTATCTGCATTCCTGGCTCTGTCTTCTACATGCTTTTTCTCCCTATATTAGATCTGTTCAGTTGGTTAAAGTCTTTTTGTGAACTCCAAATAATATATTCCTCTTGATCCCAATATAATGAAACTTTTGACCTAAGAGCACTAGATCAGAAAGGAGAAAGGAAATTTCATCAGAGTAGAACATTTGACCTAAGTAGTTCTATCACTGCACTTGTTTCTGTATCTTATAAGTAGCTGCTTGACATTAGGTGACAGGGACAGGAAAGAAAGACCAAAGGAAAAAAGAGAGAGAGAGATTTGATGGCTGGTCATAGTGGCTAACGTCTGTAATGTAAGCACTCTGAGAGATGGAGGCTGGAGGATTGCTAGAGCTCAGGAATTTGAGGCCAGCATAAAGGAGAGTGAGACCCCATCTCTACCAAAAACAGAAAAAAATTAGAAGGGCATGGTGGCAAGGACCTGTAGTCCCAGCTACTCAGGAGGCTGAGACAGGAGGATTGTTTAAGACCAGGAGTTTGAGGTTGCTGTGAGCTATGATCATGCTATTGCACTCTACCTGGGCCATAGAGCATGAATCTCTCTCAAAAAAAAAAAAAAAAAAAAGGAAGGAAGGGAGTGAGGGAGGGAGGGAGAGAGAGAAAAGAAAGAAGGAGGGAGGGAAGGAAGTCAGGAAGGAAGGAAAAGGAAAGGAAGAGAGAAAGAAAGAAAGAAAGATTTGATAGTATTGCCATAACATAGTAATGCCTCTTCTTTGAGCCATATTTAATTTGGGGGGTTGATTCATACATTAAGTATGTTCTGAATTTTTATAAAGCTTTCTTTAGTGCTCAGTAAATCTATGTAAGATAAGATGAACATTTTGAAAAAAGGAATAAAAGAAAATATCTTCTTAGGGTGAGTAGACTAGAGATTGATCTTATCTCTTTATGATTTGCCTCTGTGGAGATAAGCTTGTCTGTATCCACTATCTCTTAAGAAAAGCTTGAACTGTAAATCATACCCTAGTATGTCTTTACATTATGCCTAAAAATAATAGAAATTAGTGGCTTGAATGAAGGAGGTATGAAATTATCATTGTAACATCATTCTAATTAAGTTCTAGGCACTATGATAAGAAACTTTCACGTCTAACATTTCCAGCTGCAAAGCAGATATCAACCTGCTCACCTTTCAGGGAATGTCACGGACCAAAAATACTTTAATTGATTTGTTCAAGATTATATTGACAATAAATGATGGAGAAATGTTCAAATCATGATCTCATTTCAAAGCCTGCATTCTTGTTTTATATCATCTCCAGAGATACCCTGACTCTGAGATCATAATGCAAAACACTTTAAATGTATGCCCACAATGTTTTTGATGCTCTTTATCTCAAAGGTGGGGGGCTCTTTGTTTCCTGCTTTTGATTTGAATCTGGTCCTAAGTCGGGATACATCTATAACCCACAGATTGCAGTTGATGTGACATTATATAACTTCTGTGGCCAAGCCAGAATAGACCCTGTAGTCTTTACCTGGTTTATATTCTCTGCTTGTTCTGAAAGAAGCCAGCTATTGTAATTAATTAATTGATTAACAAATTAATAATTTTAATAAAAGGTATGGGTGCTCTGAGATTACCATATTGCAAGGGCCATATGTTGGTGTTCTTGTTGACAATCTATTCAAGCTTTCCAAGCCAAATAGCCAGCATCAAATTGACATCTTGGAGGTTGAATCCAGGTGAGTTTCAGGTAACTGCAGTCCTAGGGGACGAATCAATGCAACCACATGAGAAAATCCCTGAGAAAGTAACCTACCCAAGCCTTTTCTGAATTTCTTAGCCATGACTTTGCAAGCAAAATAAAATGGTCCATATTTTATACTGCTAAATTTTGGGATCATTTTAACTCATTTTTATACAGCAAAATGATGAAAAAGTAAGATTCATACATAGTCTGTAAAGCATCGGCAAGAGGTACGGGAGTTCTCTAGATCTTTATCCATCTTCACTATTCCATAAGCAGAACTCAATTACAACATTGGAGATATGACAGCAGCCATGAATGGGAGACAGACCATGATGTATCTTGACATGGACACTTAATAGCTCTAGTGTGTGGCTTAATGTACTTTTGAGAATTATCTCTATAATTAAAGTAAAACTGTATTCGTTATTAGGGCACTTCATAGCAACATATTCAATAGGAAATGCATGCACGTGTGTGTGTACACACACACACACACATATACATGCACAGATTTATTATAAAGTGTTGATTCATGTGACTATGGAGGCCTGAACTGTAATTCACCTATGGGTCTTGCCAGCAAATCCACATAACATTCCTATCTGTCACTAATATTTCTTTTTTTTTCCTTTTTTTTTTTCATTAAATCATAGCTGTGTACATTGATATGATCAGGGGCATCATTCACTAGCTTCACAGACCGTTTACCAAGTTTCACATATACCCTTGTAAGATGCACCACTGGTGTAATCCCACCAATCCCCTTCCCTCTACCCACCTCCCCACTCCCTCCCATCCCTTTCCCCCTTCCCCCTATTCTTAGGTTGTAACTGGGTTAGAGCTTTCATGTGAAAACCCTAAATTAGTTTCATAATAGGGCTGAGTACATTGGGTACTTTTTCTTCCATTCTTGAGATACTTTACTAAGAAGAATATGTTCCAGCTCCATCCATGTAAACATGAAAAAGGTAAAGTCTCCATCTTTCTTTAAGGCTGCATAATATTCCATGGTGTACATGTACCACAATTTATTAATCCATTCATGGATCGATGGGCACTGGGCTTCTTCCATGACTTAGCAATTATGAATTGAGCTGTAATAAACATTCTGGTACAAATATCTTTGTTATGATATGCTTTTTGGTCTTCTGGGTATATGCCCAGTAGAGGGATTACAGGATTGAATGGCAGATCTATTTTTAGATCTCTAAGTGTTCTCCATATCTCTTTGCAAAAGGAATGTATTAATTTGCATTCCCACCAGCAGTGCAAAAGTGTTCCCTTTTCTCCACATCCATGCCAACATGTCTGGTCTTGGGATTTTGTGATATAGGCTAGTCTCACTGGAGTTAGATGGTATCTCAAAGTAGTTTTGATTTGCATTTCTCTGATGATTAAAGATGATGAGCACTTTTTCATATATCTGAAGGCCACGCGCCTGTCTTCTTCAGAGAAGTTTCTCTTCAACTCCCTTGCCCAGCCTGCAATGGGATCCCTTGTTCTTTTCTTGCTAATGCGTTTGAGTTCTCTGTGGATTCTGGTTATTAAACCTTTGTCGGAGACATAACCTGCAAATATCTTCTCCCATTCTGAGGGCTGTTTGCTTGCTTTCCTTACTGTTTTCTTGGCTGTGCAGAAGCTTTTTAGTTTGAGCAAGTCCCAGTAGTGTATTTTTGAAGCTGCTTCAATTGCCTGAGGGGTCCTCCTCATAAAATACTCGCCCAGCCTGATTTCTTCAAGGGTTTTCCCTGCAATCTCCTCTAGTATTTTTATAGTTTCATGTCATAAGTTTAAATCTTTGATCCAGTAAGAGTCTATCTTAGTTAATGGTGAAAAGTGTGGGTCCACTTTCAGTCTTCTACAGGTTGCCAGCCAGTTCACCCAGCAGCATTTGTTAAATAGGGAATCTTTTCCCCACTGAATGTTTTTAATTGGCTTGTCGAAGATTAAATAATGGTAAGTAGCTGGATTCATCTCTTGGTTCTCTATTCTGTTCCAGACATCTACTTCTCTGTTTTTGTGCCACTACCATGCTGTTTTGATCAGTATTGATTTGTATGTATAGTCTGAGGTCTGGTAGCATAATTCCTCCTGCTTTGTTTTTATTTCTGAGTAATGTCTTGGCTATTCGAGGTTTTTTCTGATTCCATATAAAACGAAGTATTGTTTTTTCAAGATCTTTAAAGTATGACAGTGGAGCTTTAATAGGGATGGCATTGAAATTATATATTGCTTTGGGTAGTATGGACATTTTAACAATGTTGATTCTTCCCAGCCATGAGCATGGTATGTTTTTCCATTTGTTAATATTTACAGCTATTTCTTTTCTTAGAGTTTCATAGTTCTCTTTATAGAGATCTTTCACATCCTTTGTTAGATAAATTCCCAAATATTTCATCTTCTTTGGCACTACTGTGAATGGGATAGAGTCCTTAACTGTTTTTTCAACCTGACCGTTGTTGGTATATACAAACGCTACCGATTTATGAATGTTGATTTTGTAACCTGAGACGCTGCTGTATTCCTTGATCACTTCTAGGAGTTTTGTAGTAGAGTCCCTAGTGTTTTCCAGATATACTATCATATCATCCGTGAAGAGCGAAAGTGATCTCTTCTGACCCTATATGGATTACCCTTGATCGCCTTTTTGTCCCTAATTACGGTGGCTAAAACTTCCATTACAATGTTAAAAAGCAATGGAGACAATGGGCAGCCTTGTCTGGTTCCTGATCTGAGTGGAAATGATTCCAATTTAACTCCATTCAATATGATATTGGCTGTGGGTTTGCTGTAGATGGTCTCTATCAGTTTAAGAAATGTCCCTTCTATACTGATTTATCTTAAGTGTTCTGATCATGAAGGATGCTGGATATTATCAAAAGCTTTTTCTGCATCGATTGAGAGAATCATATGGTCTTAGTTTTTTAATTTGTTTATGTGCTGGATTACATTAATAGATTTACGTATATTGAACTAGCCTTGAGATCCTGGGATAAAACCGACTTGGTCATGATGTATAATTTGTCTGATGTGTTGCTGGATTCTGTTTGCTAGGATCTTGTTGAATATTTTTGCATCTATATTCATTAGTGATATTGGTCTATAATTTTCTTTTCTTGTTGGGTCTTTTCCTGGTTTAGGGATCAGGGTGATGTTTGCTTCATAGAATGTGTTGGGTAGTCTTCCTTCTTTTTCTACCATTTGGAACAGGTTGAGTAATATAGGTACTAATTCCTCTTTAAAAGTTTGGTAGAATTCAGACGTGAAACCATCTGGTCCCGGGCTTTTCTTTTTAGGGAGGTTTTGTATGGTTGATGCTATTTCCAAACTTGATATGGGCCTGTTCAACATTTCCACTTGATTCTGGCTAAGTCTTGGAAGGTAACGTGCTTCCAAGTATTGGTCAATTTCCTTCAGATTTTCATATTTCTGAGAATAAAATTTCTTGTAATATTCATTAAGGATTTTTTGGATTTCTGAGGAGTCTGTTGTTATTTTGTCTTTGTTGTTCCTGATTGATGAGATTAGAGATTTTACTCTTTTTTTTTCCTGATTAGGTTGGCCAAAGGTTTATCTATTTTATTGACCTTTTCGAAAAACCAGCTTTTTGATTTATTGATATGTTGTATTATTCTTTTGTTTTCAATTTCATTTAATTCTGCTCTAATTTTGGTTATTTCTTTCCTTCTACTGGGTTTGGGGTTGGAATGTTCTTCCTTTTCCAGTTGCTTGAGATGTCCCATTAAGTTGTTAACTTCCTCTCTTTCCGTTCTCTTGAGGAAGGCTTGCAGTGCAATAAATTTCCCTCTTAGAACTGCCTTTGCGGTGTCCCAGAGGTTCTGATAGTTTGTGTCTTCATTGTTGTTTTGTTCCAAAAAATTGGCAATTTCTTTCTTAATCTCATCTCTGACCCAGCTATCATTCAGCATAAGGTTATTTAACTTCCATGTTTTTGTACGAGTATGCAGATTCCTGTTGTTACTCAGCTCAAGTTTTATTCCATGGTGGTACGAGCAGATGCCAGGAATAATTTCTATTCCTTTAAATTTACTGAGGTTAGACTTGTGACCTAAGATGTGATCAATTTTGGAGTAAGTTCCGTGGGCCGATGAGAAGTATTTGTATTCAGTTTTGTTGGGATGAAATTTTCTGTAGATGTCTGCTAAATCCAAA